>NC_140246.1:10725297-11070297 GCF_949987555.1 Borostomias antarcticus
TTCTCCTGTATTCAATTAGTAAAAGGAACATTTATAAATTATACATTAAGTTCTAGATTTGAGCAGCTCTACCATGATTCACAAACATGAATTCACCGAGTGATAAATGGCTGTATTGGATACCTAATGGGAGAAATGAAATGGTCTTTCAAAGAACAAAGAGCTACACTGGCCTTGGGCTTGGAAAAATACCATCTATGACTTATGAAGCGACAGTCACGTGACTGATGTCAAAATTTGATAGCCTTGCAGTGCCAACTCTCCAACTCCCCAAAGTCACATTCTGTCTTTCTGCTCTTCTTGATCTTCCACACACACACACACACGCACATGCGCACGTGCACACACATGCACACATGCACACACGCACACACACACACACACACACACACACACACACACACATACACACACACACAGTCTGCCTCATACCACCTACACATATAGCTCTCAATGTTTGTACAGCCCAGGGCTGGGGGCAAAATGTCAAGATTAACTACTTTTCTTCCTAATTAGCCCAGCCAGCAGAGAGGAAGTGGATCTAATAGACGTGGTGGCCAGACCATGTTTGGATCTACATAATAGATGTGGTGGCCACGTTCTCCCCCCTTTTCTCTCTGATCTAATAGAGGCACTGGCCTATGACAGCTGCGCACCAATCAGAGAGTTGCTCTCACTTCCTATACATATAAAAGCACTTCAGAGATGGGCTCTGGTCAGCTCCTGGGGCCCTGCCGGGCATGCTGTCAGGGTCAGAGTGCACACAGCTCAACAGCCCCTCTGGGAGCATATGCAGGTCATCTGACCAACTCAGAAGTTGGGGATGTAGGGCGGGGTGTGTGTGTATGTGCGGAGGGGAGGGGCACCAAACTGATGAAATACTGCATTAAAGAGGAACAGTTGGATCTACTGAATATAAGAATCACATTAGAATCATATATAAAAAGGATCAGAATCCTAGCTTATATCCCCAGACAGATAGAGGAAAAAACAAAATGAAACCTGAAATGGCAGTACAACTGTATGTTCTGCAACAAAGGCTGCTGGGAATAACAGTATGCACAAAAGCCTTGACGAGAGCACTCATGGCGAGAGCGCCACAGCGAGTCAGCCGTGCTGGAGAATGTAGGCTACAAAGTAGAACATGGGTTCTGCTTCCAACTCCTCTCCACTCCTCCTCTTCTCTCCCTCCCTCCCTCCCTCCCTCTCCTCTTCCCTGTGGGTATTCCCTCACTCCAGGAGAACTCCAACCACCCCTGCTAGACAGCGCTCTGTCAATTCCAAGCCCATCTTCTTTCTCTTTGTTTCCATAGAAACGGCCAGCCATGGAGAAAAGAGTGCCTAGTAGAGAGGAGGAATAAACTGTAGTAGGTAAACAGTAGCAACGGTAGTTGGTTTGAGGTGGTGAATACCATTGTGTCAGAGAGACAGAGAGAGCTGCCAAAACACACAGGTGGGGGAGGGTTCTGGGAAGGTTTCACTTTATACAGGGCTTTGTGTGATATGGGACTAAGATGAATGCATTAATTCTCCTTCTTAGGTTTGGGGGTATTTAATCCAGTGTTGAAGAATGCTGGTGAGGGCGCTTTTCCCATATCTAGGTTTCTCAGCTGAGAGAATTACTGGTCCCAATGTTGGTACAGTACTATAGCCTACCATGTGACAATAATTACTGGTTTAAAGTAAGTGTGATGAATGAATTACATATCATTATGTTCTACCTAGATTGTGCATCCTAATGGTTTGACTTAGGTAAGAGTAAGGACTCAAGTTTCAGTCTAGACATGGGCAATATTTCACAGTATGCATACAATATAATTATGAATACTTTGAAATATGCAACTTTTAGATCAATAGGCATTAGATAAGAACTCTTATCAGCTCACAACCCATAAATTTATAATACAGTTACACAAGTCTATTCAGGGCATCCTCGGGAGTCACGTAGGGATCATTAATAATGAATACTGTGCCCCTGTTTCAAAGTGGGCTGGGTAATTCAATGCATATATTCACACAGTGAGAGTCTGCCTGTGTCTGTTTGGAAAACTGGGAGCTAAGTGGAAGACAGAGCAAGTATATAGACACAGAGAGAGAGAGAGAGAGAGAGAGAGAGAGAGAGTGTGAGAGAAAGAGAGAGAGAGAGAGAGAGAGAGAGAGAGAGAGAGAGAGAGAGAGAGAGAGAGAGAGAGAGAGAGAGAGAGAGATCTGTGATTAACAGGTTTGGTCTGGCCCTTCAACAGCCCTCAGGGTTGTCGAGAACTCTGGTCACAAATCTTGGTTGGTGCTTGGCTTGAGTGGCCGCAGCAACAGGTGGCCAGGGGCACGAGGGCACTGCCACCATGTACGTGCACACCGGGTGGGGGGGGTTGAGAGAGAGAAGCAAACAGGGGGGATCCTCTATCCCAGTCCCATGTAGACAGGGTGACATTGAAAGGGGAGAGAGAGTCCATGCTCTGCCTCCCCTTGCTGCCTACCCTCTCTGTCAATATCTCAATATCCCTCATTATCTCTGTTAACATCTCAATATCCCTCATTATCTCAATATCAAGCATTATCACTGTTAATATCTCTCATTCTCAATATCTCTCTGTCAATATCTCAATATCATTCATTATCTCTGGCTGTTAATATTTCTCATTATCAATATCTCTGTCAATATCTATCATTCTCAATATCACTCAATCTCTGTCAATATCTCAATATCTCTTTCTGAGTCAATATCATTCAATATCATTCTCTCTGTGTCAATATCTCAATATCATTCAATATCATTCTCTCTGTTGATATCTCAATACCACTCAATATCTCTTTGTCAATATCTCTAAATCCCTCTCTCTCTCTCTCTCTCTCTCTTTCTCTCTCTGTCAATATCTCAGTATCACTCAGTCTCTCTCTCTCTCTCTGTGTATATCTCAATATCACTCAGTATCTCTTACTCTGTCAAGACTTCAATATCACTCAATATTGCTCTCTCTCACACTCTTCTCACACCTTTCAGTCGCTTTCTCTCTCTTGTCTCTTGTCTCTTCACTTACCTCCACCACTCACTCCCCCTCTCTCTCATTATCCCCCACTTCCTCTCCCTCCCTCCCTCCCTTCCTCTCCGTGTCCCTGTCTGGTGGGAAGATCACATGAGCACCCATCAGCACTCTGAAGGACCATAAACATTTTCCTAAGGCGGTGTGAATGAGATCATTGTCACTGAGGACAGAGCGGCTGAGAGGAGAGGAGAGGAGAGGAGAGGAGAGGAGAGGAGAGGAGAGGAGAGGAGAGGAGAGGAGAGGAGAGGAGAGGAGAGGAGAGGAGAGGAGAGGAGAGGAGAGGAGAGGAGAGGAGAGGAGAGGAGAGGAGAGGAGAGGAGAGGAGAGGAGAGAAAAATAGAAACAGAGTACAAAGAGGTAGAGGTAGATAGAGGAGTGTGTGTGCAGATGACCCTCTTTCTCCCAGTGACTGGTCAGGGTCCTTGCTAATAGCGGTCCGGATGTGTCCCTTTCCAGGGTCTCCGGTGGCACATTGCCCTGTAAGGGGGGCTTGTCCAGCTGCTCCTCATGATAAGGTTTAGCTGAGCAGACCTGAGCCAGGCCGTGGCCCCCTCATTAACAATACACAGCCCCTTAGTCCCTCTGGCCACTGTTACGAGCGGACAAATCTGCTTCCCCTATCCCGTTGATGGCGAGACACACACGCACATACACACACACACACACACACACACACACACACACCCACACACACACACACACACACACACACACACACACACACACACACACCTCATGCTTGGGACCAAATACATGCATGGATGAAATGTAACCATGTTGCGATTCTATTCTCTGTTTTGAAATAAGTGACGCACAGAGTCGACTGTAATGAGTGCTTTGTAAGAAGAAGACAAACAAAGACGAGCAGACTCAAAGAAGAACAAATATTGATTGCTGTCTGGGTGCACTGAAAGTACCGTCCAACCAAGACAAAAGACAAACACAATTTTGTTTTATTAGGCGCACTAGTAACTAATGCACTCTAGGTGCATTTAATGTTATCTCAAGTCTCCTCCACCTCCTCTGTACTATCAACATAACCCATTATCAGATGTTATGAAAAACATAGTACACAGCCTTCTCTCTCTCTTTCTCTCTCTCTCTCTCTCTCTCTCTCTCTCTCTGACAAGCACTCATTGTTCCCAAACAAGCTATTATCAGATGACAAGCACAAGCCCCACATGACTCAAGTGGATTTTTTTATTTTTCTTTGAGAAATGCTTTGAGTGTGCTAATGTTTGTTAGTGTTTCAAATATAGCTACCTTAATACTTGACTTCCTCCTCAAGCAAATGCTTTAGCAACAGCCACATGGTGACACTCGGTTTTATATTTCAGCCAGGGATGTAAATCACTAACATCCAGATTCCAGCCAGGATGCAGGCAAAAACCAGACTGGGGGCAGGCTCTGTGTCTCAGCGTGTTCACCCTGCGTAGGCTACAGGACACAGTCCCATATTTCATTCTCCAACACAAGTCCATCGCACCTGTATACAACTAGCAGCCCTTGGCAGGGATTACTTCCAAAGGAAATGTTAAATAGGGTCTATTGTTGTTATTAACGGTCAAAATGTATCAATGGACATTGATACTAACAATGTACTCCCATGCGACAGTTAAAAACTATTACAATAAGATGATTAAAGGAAGCTATGTTTCAAGGGAACTTGACTTAACTCTGGGAGCCATGTGAAGGGATGTGTCAACCCAGGGAGATAAATAGAGAAATGATTACCATGATGTGGGTGGTAGTCTGTCTGTGTGTAGTCTGTCTGTGTGTAGTCTGTCTGTGTGTAGTCTGTCGACGTGGCAGTAGCAGCATGGTGAGTTACTGTGTCCATCTGTCTCATACCCAGAGCTCAGTGTCAGCCCGCTTCATACAGCTGCACTGAAGAAAGAGACTGGGAGGACACACTCCTCCGAACATCTAACTATTTTCAATTTATATTCACAAACGTACGTGCAATGCAGAGTTAAGGTATTGTGTATTTAGAGGGAAGTGAAGCGACCACATAGTTGTCACAACCATAGTTGTTTTACTTTTCTTTCTTTTTTCCTATTTTTACCTTGAAGCACTTTGGTGTTTTTAAAGACATGATGATAGCTTGTCTTTTCATGAATCATAGACCAGCAATAGAAATTGAATCATGTGGGAGGAAACGTCATTACATATGATTCTTTGAAGGCAGCTATGGGTGTTAACAATGTTACTCATGTGCAGTTCCTGCTTCCGCTGACACACAAAGTGCACAATCTCCATATGCATGCTGGGATGACACGATCACATTCATTACTCTCAGTCGGTGAGTTCTAGAGGTGATTTCATAGCTACCACATGAACTCACAGCTGAGCTGGATGACATGTTTTTTTTTCAGGTTTACTGAAGTTGAAACAGCCCCAGAAGGCTTAAATGCCAGGATTGTGTGCATTTGGTGTCATTAATTACTGTATAACCCTCCCAGCTTTAAACTTTCACCTCTCATTTATAATTTTTAAATGTCGGCAGCTCCAGGAATTATATTTTTCTCTTTTTTGTGTTCCAGTATTCTTCTTCATGTTCCAGTAGTTGAATGCATTTATCCAGAAGACTACCTCTCTAATCTGCTTTGAATACAAATAGTCTTTAAATCTAGTCTGAAGCCAATCAGATGCTGTGAGCCATTCAACACATGCACAATGTATTTCCATAAATGTGCCTCACCCTGTTCTCATTTGCTGGTTTTAAACAGAAAGAGGAATTGCACCACAAGATAATCCTGGTGTTTGTAACGATTCTGTTATCTTAGGTAAAGGAGGAAGTGAGTCGTTATCAGACGGAGAGTGGGATCAGGGATTGGCTCGCAGCTCACATCTCCCAGGTGCAGCTGGCCTATCAGTGACCTTGGGGGAGTGTGGAGGAGGCCGAGTTTGCTTTGGCATGCCAGCTGAAGTCCTACTACTGTAATCAGAGGCAGACGGCACACACCACCTGTGTGTGTGTGTGTGTGTGTGTGTGTGTGTGTGTGCATGCATTTACAAATACAGTATGTTTGTGTGTCTTTTGTGACAGTGTGTGTGTGTGTGTGTGTGTGTGTGTGTGTGTGTGTGTGTGTGTGTGTGTGTGTGTGTGTGCGCGCGTGTGTGTGTGTGTGTGTAAGTGTGTGTTTGTCCATGCTGTGTACTGTATACACAAGTATGCATTTCTGTGACTCACTGTGTGTTGGCGTGTGTACACATAAGATAAAGACTCCAGGCGCCTCTGGCTGCAGGAGAAAGGACAAATAGATCCACACAAACCACTATTTTGTCCCTTGTCTGCTGACTCAGCTGGACCAGCTGCTGACAACAATGGAAATTAGTGGAGAAAAACATCAAGGTTTTCCTTATCTGAGCGATGGTTGCTATAAGCCTCCATAATAACTGTGCAGGTGAATACAATACGCATCCACATACTTTATTTAAGAAAAGAAGGGTTTTATCCAGCTGTCACCTTCACTAGTCATTGGCCTCTTACAGTAAATGACACCATTGTGCTAACCCCTAGATGTTCTCAACCAAGCGTTTTGATAGTTCCCCTCATTATATAGAGACAATATAAAAAGCTGTCCCAACAAAATATTGTATTATATCTGATGGTAATGGTTGTCATGTCATTACATGGTTAAAAGTCTATACTGTCCTCCTTGCCAAGCTCAGCGTTTTATAGCCTTCAGTTCTAAGTTGTCAGAGAAGCTTTTAGGCAAGGTGACATTTCTGCACCTATCTCAGGCTTCCTGCCCTAATTACTGAGTGGAGGCAACAGCTGAGCTAATTGACCTGAGCACTGCTGCTTCTGCTGGGTGGTCAGACTGGGAACAGGTGCCAGGGGGCTGGGGGTGGGGGACCGGAAGACTTTTAGAATGAAAGGCTGAGGGACAGGGGCTGGGGGGCGGAGGGTGGGTCTGAGGGACAGGGGCTGGGGGGCGGAGGGTGGGTCTGAGGGCCTGGGCTATAAGGGCTGGAGGCTGAAAGCTGGAGGGGCTGGGAACTAATATAATCTTTCAAATAGGGGCTAGGGCTAGGGGGTTAGGGGGCTAGGGGGTTAGGGGGCTAGGGGGCTATGGGGGTGGGACTAGGGGGCTGGAGAGTAGGGGGCTAGGGGTAGATACAGAAAGATACAGAGACCCTGAGCTAAAAGAACTCTCTGTTCATGCACCATTCCTCAAATTACACTCTTTAGGAGGTGGGGGAGGGGGAGTATTGGCTTTTTTACACAAGCTTTTTACCCAGCATGCATGTTTAGTCAGATAAAGATTGGTTTCTCTTTTGGTTGAAGAATAATGTTTGCAGCATAACAGTACAGCATCTGAATGGGTCAAACTAGACAATATGTATGTGTTACCTCTCTTGTTATTGCATCATAGCCTGACATTGTGTTAAGAAATGGAACCTGGTCCACTATACGTATGATTATCATAGAGACTAAGGGCAGTAGCATTCCACTGACAGCATATTATACAAAAGAATCTCTCTTCAGAGAGCTCTGCTGATGAACCAGGTCAGTGGTCCAGATGGCAAAGTCACAGTCATTTTCCGGTTGTGACATGAACCACACACACAGAAATGACACAGTACTAAATGTGTCTCATATATCACAGATGGATGAGCCCTTCAGTAATGAGAATGCTGTTCTCTATCTTCCCTGTTCAGCACAGCTTGCAAATGGCTAATTACACAAAGCATAATGGTGTATTAATGCTAGATAATAGAGTAATAATCAAGACTTGTCATTTAAGGCAACATTTTCCATTCATAACTAAATACCTCAGTTGCATGGCTGTGATAACTTCCCCATGCAAAGCATATTTTCTCCTGCACCCCACCTGTATCACAATCCACACAGAGGGAGAAGATAAAGAGCGAAAGCGTTGAGGTTTATCTACGCCTCAGGCGCGGCAGCCGACGGGAGAGAGAGTGGAGTTGATCTACACCTACACAGTGTTTCAAAGAGGCAAGAAAGAACAAAGTCTGTGAGGAAGGTCTGGGTGCCGTTCACTAGGCTGAAGGGCTGTTTCACTCCCGCACTGAGAACATGGCATTCTAAATTCTAATGTGATGTAATTATAATGGGCATTTGTTTGTTTGTTTTTCCTGCATTCTTGTCTCACTATACTGTCTTTCAAATATGCCTACTTTCATTTCTAAATGTATATAAAGATTCCATGCATACTATGGACACGTGTGAGAGACAGGAAAACACACACACTGGATTTACAGCTCCTGGTTTCACTTTATTGATAAACATGCAACGTTTCGACCTTTAGACTAAAGGTCGATACGTTGCATGTTTATCAATAAAGTGAAACCAGGAGTGTTGTTCCAGTGAGCGGATTTTCCTGTCTCTCATGTATTCTATGATTATCCAGCACCTGGCCTGACAGGTTGGATGTGCGCACAACTACTTTGCCCACTATGAATAAATGCACATATGATGGTCGCTGACCTATTTTTTTCAAATTATATCTAGAGCGGTACAGTCAGTGGAACGTATCCCAGATGTGTCTCTCCCACATCTCCAGGACATCTACACAAGGCGATGCAGAACCAGGGCCAGGAAGATCCTGAAGGATCCCAGTCATCTGGACAACAGCCTCTTGTCTCTGCTCGGGTCAGGGAGGAGGTACTACATACACAAAACCAACAGGATCCTGAATGAAGACACGGCCTGTTGAACTCTAGACTAAACTCAGTGGCTGCACTTTATACTTATACTCAGTAGCTCAGTAGAATACACATACTTGTGAATATACACCAGTATACACCAGTACACTATATATATAGGCTATATATAGTGTACTGGTGTATACTGGTGTATATATATATATATATATATATATATATATATGAGTAGGTGAGGTTGTACAGTTGAGTATACATACTGTATGAAGTAAGAGAAGTAGCCTTGAGAACCGATGGTTCTCGAGCCTAGTGGCCCATAGGGCAGGAGCCTATTTCCTGGTTCCTTAGCGTGAGGCAGCTTGATGTACAAATACACCCCCTGGACATGACGCATGTCGCAGGGACTTCCCCCAATCCAATCCTTGATGCTGAGTGCCAAGCAGGGAGGCATTGGGTACGATTTTTTATGGTCTTTGGTATGACTCGGCCAAAGACTATAAAAGATAAAGGTGAAATTGTGCAGTTGAGTATATATATATACCCAACTGCACAACCTCACCTACTCCTCCAGCATCCCGTCCCTCCATATATTTACTCTGTATACTGTATCTTGTATCTATATACATAAGGCATGGTTTCCCTTCAAACTTAAAAAAAAATATATTAAATATATTTTTACCTCTCTACATTGTACACAATCTAGGAGTTAATGGAAGAATATTTCACTATGACACAGTATGTGACAAATAAAACCGACTTTGACTTGAACTTTGATATAGGCTAAAGTATATGAATCAATCAGGCATCAGTCCAATATGACCACATATTCACTGCAGTGTCTTTTGATTAATGAGCAACTATTGGAACGTGATGGTGGTACTTTTAATTTGTAAACTGAGTATTGGAGTTTATCTGTATTGAGCATAATCTTGGAGCAGGCAGCAACATTTCACTGTAACTGTACACATACATTACATGTGACAAATTAAGAAACCTTGAATCTCTTACTGTATGAAGCATGACGGCATGTCCGTGGTTCAAAGTACGATAAAGTCTTATCTGGGCGCCTGATCATGTTATGTGAATGCCAGTCCAGCCCAAGGAAATCATTGAAGCAGTAGACAAGGAGGGATGGAGGATAGGAGGAGGAGGGGTATCTGAGGGTAGAGTCAGCCACCTTTATACTGTATTAACCTTCTCCAGGAGGACAGTGAGAGGGACAAGGGGGGGGGGGGATGAGAGAATGAGTGAGTGTGTGTGTGTGCGTGTGTGTGTGAGAGAGAGAGAGAGAGAGAGAGAGTTAAGAGAGCAGAGAGAGTGAGATGATTCTATGTGAGAGAGATACAGAGAGAGATAAAGGTGGGCATTGCAGAATCCCAGTCATTCTCAGTGATAGGGCCAGAGCCAGGACCAATAGACTCCAAGCGTCCCATCGTCACACTCTCATCTGTCAACATGACTTCTGCATTGGTGGACTCCAGGCGGGTGGCCTGGCCACAGCTCCCTAGTGACGTAGTCTAGCACAACAACACAGTTTGTGACAACTGGAAGTTGTAATATAGGGGGTGGCTGTGTCCACGTAGTATCCTTGCATAGGCATGTCCCCTGTGGCTTGGCCTGGCATTAAACAGATCTGCTAGGACACACAAGTGCTGAGTGATTTTGTTATAGACTTGTCTCCCTTTTTGGCAGGCCCACTCTATGCTGGCATGCGGATGTGTGGAGAATGAATGTCATCTACATTTTGTGCCCCCCCTGCATTAGATGAGTTAGCTTAATTGAGAGGCGACGGGCATACGTGTGCGCACAGCTGGCAGTTAAGTCTCAGTCACAAGGGCTAAGAGTGAAATATTATTCTCAGAACTCCTGTGCTATATTTAGACCAGGAAACAGGGTGAGAAGTTCACAGGCATTGAACATCAAAGAGTGGAGTTTTGACTGTTTGCTCCACGGCAACACGTCTGTCGGTTTGTGGTTCTTTAAATGAACTAACTTGATCATTTAGCTGCCAGCTTCCGATTAAACACAAGAAAAATATCACAAGAAGCACAGTTCACTTTGAAATGGAATGTATATTTCAGAGGTATGAAAATAGTTCTCACACATATCAAAATAAGAACCTAACTGAACACAGTGACTGTGTAAAATATCTCAAAGCTATTGCTGGGTATGCGATAACATACAGTAGACATGTGCCATGTCGTCTTCAACAGTATGGATAGGTGACAGATTTGAGACGAAAAATAATAAAGGGAGTGAACACAGCTTTTCACGCCGAAATATCTAACCATTCTAGCCTATCCGCCATAAGAATGTTACACCATGTAAAGTTGAGAAACCAAGAGAAAACAGATGAAAATAACTATTAATTACTAGGCATACTGTCTCTGTGGATTTCTAACATACATGTAGCCTATTTGAAGGAAACTAAAGTCTAGTCTTTGGTTCAATTAAAGATGAGAATATATGTATGATGGCATGTTTTGTTTTTTACAACAGTACAGTTTGTTCACTATAAAATAATTGACTTAACTGAAAGGACAATACAATAAGAATATCCTATAAGTGTAACAAAAGCAATCATTCCACTAAGATCACAAAATACTGAGGTTTAGACTGAAACTCCCAGGCTCCCAGTAAGCCTTCCCAATTTCAACTTTAGCAACAACCATACTATACATTCAAAGACATTATTCAGATAAAAAAAATATATACACATCTAATAAATAAGAGAAGAGGACACCATACTAGCACGTCAGAATACAGTTGTTTTCTCCCATGCTGTTTTGTCCATCAGTGTCTTTTGTCTTTTTCAATAAGCCCACGACAAAGGGACTTTGAATTACGGATGCCGGGCTTGGGAACCCAAAACTAGATGATGAGGTGTTTCCTGCAGAGTGATGCTCCTTCGTGAGGCGGGGGAGGTGCAGCCGGAGCCGAGTGTGCATTGATCCTTCCGCTGAATGTCCAATTAACCTGCGGATACAATTAATTAGGGCGACTGAATGCAGCGCGAAGAATAGGCCTATGCTATGCACCTGACACGAAATTGCATGGATTTCAAGCAGACAAAAACGTATCGGAATTAGTCTACAAATAGGATGACCTCCAAAGCAAAGCATGTTTCAAATAGGTGAGGATGATGGTCAAAAATGATTCGCTACATGCTATTGCGTGGTCGCCTACTACGGGTTCAAGGGACTTCAAACAGTGGTTTTGGAGGATAATGAAGGAATTGCCTCCAAGTCGACAATTATATATATAGTTGCGTATCTGGGCTTAATTGGCTGTAATTGTGGGGTAGAAATGTAGAATAGCCTATCATGCAACATTCGGTGCCCCCTAGCCTACTCTGTGCGTAAAACATTTGAGCTTTTTACACGCTCAACGTAATTAGTCTATTGTAATGCGAGATTTTGGAATTTGACCATGGCAGCATCCGCAACAATAAAACAATACACGGTTCTTAATTGCATCAAAGCCTCCCTGACGACATATTCGCGCGTAAAGCCATGTTTAGCTACGGGGTAACGTGACCCTTATATCCTGATCCTGAGCCTTGTCAAATATCAAACGTTGCCGAGGAATGTGTATCCAAGCAATTCTCGCGTGGAGGATTTCCACCTTCACATGGGCTATAAGTAAGCCAACAAGACCCCTCTCAGATGTCTTACCGCAAAATGTCGAATGTCCAAAGCGCAGGTCACGCAACGTTTGGCGAGCTCCGAACCATTTTTTGCCCTGGGAGCTGAACTACGAGGAGCTGCTGTTTCTGTCTCGTCGACTTCACGGCCAGGATTGCCTGCCTATTCTTGTACTGCACCATCTGCAAAGTTATCTCGGCGTTCCAGCCCTCGTCCTGTGGGCACCTGAAATCTATCTCCTTGCCCTCCGTCATGACCACTGTGAAGTAGATGTATTTCCCTTTCCTCTCGACGCAATCCACTGTTTTCATATTGGCGAAGTGCAGCTCCTTGATTTTGCCGGTGTCTCCGCCGCCGCCGTGGTGCTGATGATGCGGATGGTCGTGCTGCTTCGGCGGGAGGAGCAGAACCCCGTCCTCCGTGAGGACGCAGTGTTTCTTCTTCCACAGCTGCAGCAAACCGTCACTCCGCTTTTCCAGAAGCCCCTCTTTCAGTATCTTTCCTCCGTTCTCCAGCATCATGCTTAAAACGCCAGAGAATGTTCAGGAAAAGCAAACGCGTTTTCGTCCCCTCGGCCGGATAGATAAAGGCATCGGATGCTGAAGTGCTCACTGCAGTGCGTGGGTTTGCGTGATTTCTGGAAGGATTTCTGGGGTAGCCTGGTCCGTCGGCAGCGGTCGCTGGAGTGACTGATACTACTCGGTTTGATTGGGGTTTTCTCCTCTACGGCTTGTGGACCGCCCCTCCGAGTGACATCCAACGGAAATAGGACTCGTATGTCACAGCCAGGCCCTCTTCAGCAGTTTGTGAAGGTCTATCCATGTCACAGTGGCTCCACTCCAGAAGTGGCCTAGCCGAAAATGTATCTTTGCACAAGTATGCCTTATTTCAATACACGAGGAAGTATAGCTTTGAATGTGTAGGCCTAGCCCATGTACAACACTCTTCCATGGCAGTCTAGGGATATGCAAAGGGAAAAAAGCCAGATAATGCTAGGCTTAGTTTCTGTCCCTCGGGTCTTATATATATATATCACTTTGTCAAGGGGCCCAGAAATGTTCTCAATGAATTGACCCTTCAAAGAGGACACCCAAAAGGGCCATACATGCCCTTTTAGAAATATTTTTTGTAGAATTGAAAAAGCCTATTAATATCTAGTTGAGAATAACACAGCTGATTTAGATTCCTGATAGTGGAAGTTGCAACTATGATTTCAAAACACTGATAGAAGGCTACATTAATGTTCTCTGTGGTATTTATTTGCACACAGCAAATTACTTGTTTAATCAGATGACAGCTAGCCTACAAAGGAGAAGACAATACCAAACACGTTTAACCAATTTATTCATGAATATACATACACAGTTATTGAGTACATTAGTATTTTGTAGCATAGCATTTTGCCTTGACAACAGCTGCTCAAAGGGATCCCAACAGAATCCAGTTGTGTCCCTACAACAATTGTTTTATTTCTCCATCTCACCCCACCGAATTGAGCAGTACCCTGGAGCTCCACTAGAGGCAGCAGCAGAGGGTGCTGGCACCCGGACACGCCTACAACCAAGACATGGCTGTTTTCAACTAAAGGGATAAAAGGGATGAAGTTTGTTCTCCTTCCCCAGACAATGTATTGCTCTATAACATGCTTCAGTGTGGCCTACTGAGTGGGGTGGGCTACAGAGTGGGGAGGTTGAGACCAGAGAGAAGACTCGTCTTCTATCAGAAACTCTTTACTCCCCTTTCTTTCACAGTGATAAAATGGAACCATGCACTCAGGGGGCCAGTCTGAGCCACTCTTGCCACCTAGCTTCATCCCAGCTTCCATGTAATAAAAAGGTTTCATAAAACCGGACATGCCAACACTGAATTTGGTTAATTCCGATTCCCCTCCGTTTTCAACATCGATCCAAATGCTACTACCAGAGTTTATGCAGACAGGCCAAGTGTGATTCCCCATGTTAAGGGTAATGCGCTTAGAAAATTGGTGTACGATTCTTGTAGTAAAGGAATACTAGGCTATATGTGGGGTATAGGATAACAGCCATCACGAAAGTGCTGCTCACTTCTGAATTTGCACAAGGAATACTTGACGGACAGCAAACCGATTCACAGAGGACACCACCAGTACATGACAAAGTAGTACAAAGTGCTATAGAAAAGAGTCACGCAACTGTGGCCTAGAGCCTGAAGCAGATGTTGGTGAGCATGGGTGCCCCCTGCTGGCATCCATCTGAACTGTCCCTTGTCAATAATTCTCTGGAATGTAAAAGGGGGAGCCTGACTGGGCCACACCAAGCCATGTGCTTGAGAAACTTTCTGCAAAAAACATTTGCAGACTTCAAATAAAAGTTGCAGACTTCATTCTCAGTAAATTTAGCAGCGCCAACACATGGTTCTCTTCATTTAAACAAATAGGTCCAGCAAGTCAAAAAGAAATGTGGACCCCAAGAGGGGGATACAAGTTCCGATGTCTCTGCCGGTCTGCATACTGGAATGTTTTTGATTGTGAAAAGTCCAGATCTTGCTTTAAGTGACCTAGACCAGCTCTGAACGCCGCGATCGAGCGACCTGACGGACCGTCCGGCTGTACGCAGCAGGCAGCCCTTCACAGGTTTCTTCCTTAGCCATAAGCACAACCAAACAGTGCATTTCTATGACAGTGCGCAAGGCCCCACTACATCAACAATAAAAAGTTTACCTCAACCAGAACTGAACAACTGGTAACTTTGGTAACAGGATGAGGGCGGGGGAAGAAAGGAACAGATTTTTGCCATGGCCCCAGTTCAGTCTCTCCACAGCTGTTGTCTAAGAGCAATACAACAAAAGACTTCACAAGAACCCAAACTAGTTTAGCAGTGAGGAAACAAGGTCATGCTTTTTGGGGGAGTTTTTCTGCATTCTAACCATTTTGTACAGGAGGGGGAAAAACAAAACAGGTCTAGTAAAATACTATGCGTATCGAGCCACTGCTCCCATTATATTACCATGAGTTTTTTTGTAACAAAAATCTTGAAACCTTTTCTCATTTATTCCTACCAAGAAAAATACAAAACATTATAAGGCGGTAAGTAACTATGTTTTATTGAGAAGCTGTTACAGTGCAGTTGATCCTCAAGGCCGCCGCAGGCTTCACTGCTGCTTGCACTCCGCTGGCGGGTTTGCGTCCTTCTGCAACAGACCAGCCAGAGAAGAGGAGGTTATAGCTCTACAGCACTGAAAACACACACACCATAAAGAAGTGAAAGCCCCAGGCCGCAATTGAAAAGTAAATGTATTTTGTTTTTGTCTCGTAGTGTTGGTGCAGCAGGAAAGTGTTCGTATTGGAACTCTAGGAAACGCAGGAATAAAACATCAATGAATCAATCATTGGATTCCTCTCGGCCTACTGAATCTTTCTAGCCAGTTTGGAGTCGATCAGTGTCATCATGGAGAATAACCGCCCAGTGGGGAAACATTGATTCATGAGTATAAAACTAAGCGCGGTGGGACTATGGGGCGCCGAACCCTAGGGGGCGCTGTTGTATAGCAAATGACCCAAGCCTGGTTACAGTTTAAAATAACCATGCAAAATTGTATTTACTTTACAAGCGGACTGGGCCTTTTAGGCTTGTTGAGGCATTAGATTTGTGGAGATAAATATAATCTTAAGTATACAACACACCATCCACTGGAATATGAAAATGGTGATCATGAACTATTAAGATTGATAAATGGTACACTCAGCACTACTAATAGCCATAACTGCTGCATATCGCTTTCTTAAGAACAGTATTGAGTACTGCCTGTGGAGGTTATGCAGTACTTATGACCAGCCTTGACAAGTGGTCCAGGAGGATTGTGAGCCTTGTACCTGCCATCTCAACACCGCCCTCTCACAAGGGAGATGGCAAACGGCTATTGGTGGCAATGCAAGACAGGGGCACCCGTAAACAAAACACTAGAACCAACAGTCCTCCAAGACGCACAGGTCCATCACTTTAAGCATATATACATGGGAGATGTCAACGAAATCCTCTGAGATCTCTGCATTACAAACCAAAGGTAAGGAGCAGAGTGTAACAGACATGGAGCAATGACTTCCACACAGATGGAAAACATCCAAAATCCACAAAACTCAGTATTAAAAGGCAGACAGTGACATTTTTTCCCAGGACAAAAATATATATATATTGGCGTTTTGGGAAAAAGACTTTAAAAGCAAGACGGGACAAATTTGGTCAAATTGGGAAATGGGAGTTTGGACTAGGTTCAACATACAGAAGAGATACAGATACTAATGCAGAGCCGTCTAGGGTTAAATGAAATCTGACAAGCAACAACAACAGCCCACTATGTTAGTCGTGAGTGCAGGTGGGATGGGGGGAGGGGGGGGGAGTATGTAGATGGATGGAGGTAAGGGGGGGGTCAAAATGAATACGGGAGGGAGGAGGGTGCAGTAAGCTGACAATTCACAAGCTGTACCTACCAGGATAGGGGTTATTTCTATAGACATCACTTAAACCTAGTGAGGAAAAATTTATAGAGAGTAGCTGACAAAGGGTGCCATGTGATTGGAGATGAACATTAATGAATTAAAGAAAATAGCAGAAATACAGAATTTTTTAGAGGTTTTGTACATGCAAAGCAGGATTACTGCATCAATTTTATTTTAACCAAGAGAAAATAAAACAAATTTTCTCTGTAAAATTAGTATTCTGTTGCCAATTTACATGCAGTTTCCGTTGCGCAAGAACAAGAGCAAGCATGCTTTCCAAGAATTGAAAAGAAAATAGAGAAACCCAATCCTACATACAAAGATTCAAAGTCCACCAAATGTGGTTGAGGAAGTCTAACAAACATTGTGGAATTAATTTCCATAATTGGGCTCAAATAAAAACAAAATATAAATATGAATAGCTGGTGTAGATGAGATGCATTTTGACAGTATGTATTCTGTATGTTGAAATCTGACTAGTCGTACTAGGATTCAGTAGCCTAACATTGAGCGGTAACAGGTGAGCGGTAACCCACCTTGGGATCGTAGTCTGGGTCATTCTCCTCATCTGCTTCCTCCTCGCCCTCCTGCACAAAAGACATCTTCATTAGCATAGAGGCATCACAGCATGGCACAACTCTCACTCCAACAAGAAATGTTGGACAATGAGTAAAAATCTGAATCCTGGGCCAAGAAAAATGGGGTGAAAATAAAAAAGCATTTGGGAAGAAATGACAGATCATAGGGCCCTATACTGGGAATCACCTCGTTCTGGATCATAATGAGCCCAGAGTGATGGTAGGGGTCTAGGGTCTTACCTCGTCATCAGCCTCCTCTCCTTCCTCGTCATACTGCAACAGATAAAACACCACCAAGGTAAGGGTGGGGTGGGGACAGAGGACAGACTGTGGTACAGGCACGCTCGCACACAAGCTGCACGACGGCGACAATGTTCCTTCTGAGCACTCACATCGTCGTCGTCATCCTCGATGGCCTCGCCCGTGAAGTAGAGCACGGCCCGGGGAACGATGCGCTCGCGGATGAAGTGGCCGATCTCGAAGTCCGCGGCCAGCACTGCCTCGGAGTCCTCGTCCTGGAGGAACCAGAGTCCACCACACGTCGGTCAGCTCTGAACGACTCTCATCACAGCCTTACTTAAGTGTAATGGTCAACAGAACGACGGCCTTGCTGTTACACGCAACAGACGGAAGCCATACGACAAGGGGATTTACTTACCAGCTCTCCACTTTCTGGCACTGAAGAGAAGAAAAAGGTACAACAGCTTAACAAACCATTCTTGTGACTTTCAATGATAAGAGCAAAATGCATCTGTACAGATATTTAAGTCCTTTACCCTCGGGTGGAGTGAAGAAGTTGAAGAACGAGTCGTTGGGGACCGTTTTGGTGACCGTCCTGACTGTGCCGCGGCCCTTGTGTTTCTGCTTCTTCTTGATCGTTTTGAATGTGACGTTCTTGCCCTTTGTCCAGTCAATCGTACAACTGAGGGGGGGGGGTAGAGGCTAAGGATTAACGATGGGTCACCATATTGAATGTGACCACTTTGTGATCGAAGGCTCCCAGTGTGGGTGACTGTGGGAGGTGAGGGGGATCAGTGTGGGTGACTGTGGGAGGTGAAGGAGGTCAGTGTGGGTGACTGTGGGAGGTGAGGGGGGTCAGTGTGGGTGACTGTGGGAGGTGAAGGAGGTCAGTGTGGGTGACTGGGAGGTGAGGGGGGTCAGTGTGGGTGACTGTGGGAGTGAGGGGGGTCAGTGTGGGTGACTGTGGAAGTGAGGGGGGTCAGTGTGGGTGACTGTGGAAGTGAGGGGGGTCAGTGTGGGTGACTGTGGAAGTGAGGGGGGTCAGTGTGGGTGACTGTGGAAGTGAGGGGGGTCAGTGTGGGTGACTGTGGGAGGTGAGGGGGGTCA
Organism: Borostomias antarcticus; assembly: GCF_949987555.1. NCBI lineage: Eukaryota > Metazoa > Chordata > Actinopteri > Stomiiformes > Stomiidae > Borostomias > Borostomias antarcticus. The sequence continues at coordinate 10,744,022 of NC_140246.1, forward strand.
GTGTGGGTGACTGTGGGAGTGAGGGGGGTCAGTGTGGGTGACTGTGGAAGTGAGGGGGGTCAGTGTGGGTGACTGTGGAAGTGAGGGGGGTCAGTGTGGGTGACTGTGGAAGTGAGGGGGGTCAGTGTGGGTGACTGTGGGAGGTGAGGGGGGTCAGTGTGGGTGACTGTGGGAGGTGAGGGGGGTCAGTGTGGGTGACTGTGGGAGGTGAGGGGGGTCAGTGTGGGTGACTGTGGGAGGTGAGGGGGGTCAGTGTGGGTGACTGTGGGAGGTGAGGGGGGTCAGTGTGGGTGACTGTGGGAGGTGAGGGGGGGTCAGTGTGGGTGACTGTGGGAGGTGAGGGGGGTCAGTGTGGGTGACTGTGGGAGGTGAGGGGGGTCAGTGTGGGTGACTGTGGGAGGTGAGGGGGGTCAGTGTGGGTGACTGTGGGAGGTGAGGGGGGTCAGTGTGGGTGACTGTGGGAGGTCAGTGTGGGTGACTGTGGGAGGTGAGGGGGGTCAGTGTGGGTGACTGTGGGAGGTGAGGGGGGTCTGTAGGGGTGACTGTGGGAGGTGAGGGGGGTCTGTAGGGGTGACTGTGGGAGGTGAGGGGGGTCTGTAGGGGTGACTGTGGGAGGTGAGGGGGGTCAGTGTGGGTGACTGTGGGAGGTGAGGGGGGTCAGTGTGGGTGACTGTGGGAGGTGAGGGGGGTCTGTAGGGGTGACTGTGGGAGGTGAGGGGGGTCTGTAGGGGTGACTGTGGGAGGTGAGGGGGGTCTGTAGGGGTGACTGTGGGAGGTGAGGGGGGTCTGTAGGGGTGACTGTGGGAGGTGAGGGGGGTCTGTAGGGGTGACTGTGGGAGGTGAGGGGGGTCTGTAGGGGTGACTGTGGGAGGTGAGGGGGGTCAGTGTGGGTGACTGTGGGAGGTGAGGGGGGTCTGTAGGGGTGACTGTGGGAGGTGAGGGGGGTCAGTGTGGGTGACTGTGGGAGGTGAGGGGGGTCTGTAGGGGTGACTGTGGGAGGTGAGGGGGTCTGTAGGGGTGACTGTGGGAGGTGAGGGGAGCCTCACCCTGTGCAGCCCATGATCTCTGGCCCGTCGAAGGAGAAGGGGTCGCTCTCGTCTGGCTCCGACCTCATCTTGTAGGTTTTCGTCAGCACTGTGTTTGTGAAGAACTCGTTGGGCTCAAAGTAGAATTCTAATGAGAAGCTCTGCAGGGGGAGACATGGGGTGGTGAATAATAAGGAATGGTGGCCATCTTTGTTGATTAACCTCAACAAAAAGCTTCATGTCATGATCTGGAACTCACCATCGGCTGGCCTGGATCTGAGAATTTGACTTTGATGTCTTGTAAGTGCTTGAGGATGGGCTCGTCGTGCTCCTAAAAACACATAAGGATGTTACCTACAGTCCTACACATTCCCCAAAGCATGGCATACCCTTAACAAACCAGTAGGTGGCAGTGTGGTTTCATCCTCCTCCTCAGCCTAAACAGTAATTATGGCGGCACTGACCTACTTTCTAGCAGAGCTGCTGTTGTCTACTGGCCCTGCCTACCTGCAGCATGTCGCTGAGCAGGTCCACGTTCTTGAAAACCGTTAACCAGAACTCGGGGATGCCTTTGGGGTCCTCCTTCTCCTCGTCCTTCTTCTCTTCCTCCACCTTGGCCTTCTCCTTCATCTCCTCCTTTGAACGGGGAAGAGGGAGCAAAGGGACGCTTTGTCAAAAATGGAGGACGGTGAACAGCATCTTGCACCATTTCCCAGAATTGCGCGCCCCGCCCCAAAAGAAACACACCACTGTTAACTAGATCTACCTTAAACTAGAACATACCAAGGTAAATGTATACCAGAGCAGTAAACATCTGTTACACTATCGTATCAAATTACTCTACTGTAGAATGAATCCCCATGGGCAGGTCAAATGGACAGGCAGGCAGTGAATCTCCTGGACACTGATGCTGCAGGACCAGTGGTGGTGCCTGCTGGGACAAACAGGAGGCATGCAGCCATGGAGTCACCTGTACCTGCTTACTTACTGTCAGCTCTTCCTCCTCATCCGCCTTCCACTCGCACTCCTCGTCCGTGGGCTCGTAGGATGCTTTGACTATGTCGCTCCGCTGCCCACGGGAAGACGGGAGGGAGACAGAGCGAGAGACAAGAGACACTCAGTCAGACTCACAACAGAATGAATGCGTTTCTCGAACAACACATTCCCCGAAAGCCAGCTGAGTTGACGTGCACCGAAGAGAGGAGTCTCTACCGACATCTTAACTAGCTCCGTAAGGGGGAAATGCCAGGACTGGGCAGGTTTCTGTGAGCTTGTGTGTGACCTAATGTCAGATGACGCAGTAATGAGCAGAGGACAAAGCCAGAGCAAGAACTGGACTTCGACGATGCTGTGAAACCAGGGAAGAGGTCAGAGAGGGTGCGGGGGGGTTTCTGCTAAAAGTGATGTGTAAACCAAGATAAATTCAATATGGGCTAGGCTGCCAAATCTATGAATTATTTCTCTCAAAGACAGCAGTCTGGCTGCACTGTGCGTGTCTCTGCTCTAACTGGATCCCTGAATGGCTTCAGCAGCTCCTTTTGTTGCCATTTCTGCTAAATCGTGTGCGAGCTTCAAAGCGGGGCACGAAGGGGGGGGGGGGGGGTCATTGCTGAAGCTGGAGAAGTCTGTCAGCACTGGATAAACAGCAGCCGGAGGAGAAACAAGCGGCAGACAAGGAAGTGGCTGATCCAACGCCCAGAGACACTGAGGAACACTGCATTATAGCACCAGATACAATGAAAGACAGAGCCATTCTTCTGGGGGAATAATTGGGTGTCTAGATTAGTATACGCTAGGGGGGAACCGTACCTTGTCGAAGAGAGGTTGGTAGAGGGCGGCGTACTTCCTTTCCAGTTCGTGGACCTCCTCGTAGAACTTGGCTTCGATGTGGGAGCATTTGACTTGGAGGTTCTTCAGGGCGTTGACGCGCCTCTTCACTACCTTCGGTAAGCTGGATGGGGACAGGGAGAGCAAAGGATCATCAAGCCATTTGCCAACACTGGAGCACAGTGCAGAAAGCCAAGGGCCGGCCGACAAAGACCCTTCAGAGGAGGATGGTGTGGGTGTGTCAGGTTAGCATGGCTGTGTGACGGCCCTTGTTGGCACCTTCCTAGGAATGAACACCTAACAGAGGGAGGTAGTATGCTGACTTCCAGTGACACTTCCTGGACACTGTGGGGCTCCTCAGGCACCCTATCCCCCCCCCTAGGGTAGACTGGAGATGTCATAACATGCCGGCCCTCACTGAAAAGACTAGAGCTGAATTATTGCAGAAGAGCTCTCCATGCACCAACTTCCATTCTTTTTATCTTTGTACGATACCTTTAGCATCCCATCAGCTATGGTCAAACTTATTACAACCAAACGTGACAGTCAAGTGTAATAGAAAACATCAGTAACTACATAAGAGATGCAGATAATCCCAGGTGGTTGGACTTGGATCCTTCTTTTAGACATATCACTAATAGGTACACCTCTGAGCTAGTCCTGTTCCTTCAACATTAGAAGGGGCCATGATGAAATCAGGAGGCCGAACTGTGTCAGCGGCATAGCCATGTGCTCCAGTGGCGAACTGTGCGGCAATTAATCTGCCGACAGCTTTTCAGCCCCAGCAACACACAACCAGAGGCGAGCTCTGGAATTCCTTAACACAGGATGGCCCTGCTAGCAGGCACGCCACAGTCCTAAAAGGTTGAAACGGTTACTAAGCCAACCGGTTTTATGGAGATTTGCCTTGTTTAAATAGTGGAGAGGAGAAATTATAGTCTTGTTTAAAACGCAGATTTAGAGGCTTAATCTTGTGTCCCTGGTCACTTTGGTAATGAGAGGGATTCTGTGATGCCATCTGGCAGGAATGCAAACATGTACGGTGAAACAAGAAAGCCCCCAACTGATGTTAAGTCAAAACCAAATAGTTAGCAAAATGAAAAAGGGAGAGTGGGGTGTTCACCAACTTCCACATAACCAGTGACAATGTGACATCCTGGTAACAGGCCCTGACAGTTAAGTTGATTTTTTTTTGCTTATTAATGCAGTTCACTCATGAGTGTGACAGAAATACACTATGAATAGTCGAGGAGATTTGTCCATCTATCCGCACCCCATCCAGACACACACAGAAAACCTCTTTGAATCTGGACGAACGCCAACTGGTAGGATGAATCTGATATTGAAGAAACGTAGTGCCAAGAGAGGAAGAATAAGGTGCATCAATTAAAGGTTGAATTTAGCTATGCAGGCCTGGATCATTGCATAAGCACTGTGGCATACAGTGCTTACATCAGACAGGTGTGCTGAGGGGAGCCCCCTCTGATAGGCTATCGTGAAGTCACATGATTTTCACGTGGTAAACATCATGCGAGTTTCACAAGAATACACATAATTACAGGATGACAATCCATCCAAACTGATGTGAAAAAAGCAGCATTTGGCAAGAAGTGAGTTGTCTGCATCCCTGATCTGGGCTGATGCTTGGATAGGTTTCTCTGCAACACTAAATCAGCACTCATCTCCATGGCTATGCTGGGAATCAGAATCATAAAGTAAAAGTAGATTTTACCGGCCAAGAAGAATGTTCACCACAAGCATATCAAAAATGGGGCACAGGCAGGAGGGGTACAGCAGGCCCCAGACCTGGTGCCATCTTTATCAAGCCTCTCCATGTAGGGGTGTTGATCTAGGATCAGGTCCCACACAGATCAGCACTCCTACACTCAAGATACCTGATAATTACAGGCTCAGGATTCTTGCTGCCTTAAAAAGCTCAGGTTTCGTCGGATCAGTAAACATTGTTGGTGGAGGTCTCACCTCTCCATGTATCCTGATGGCGAGCCCACCAGGCCGTCTAGTCTCTCCTGCAGAGCGGCCAGGATCTGTGGGTTTTGCATCATCTGCACTGTGAGCTGGCGAGCTAGAGGGACACACAATATACATCGATTTATACACAACATACACACATCCATTTAAGGCAGCAGAGGTGGGTAAGGAAGAGAGGAGTGTGACAACTCATGTAAGATAATATAACTTATTCATCATCTACTGTTGTGAGGCTAACATTGTAGCAAGGGCAGTGGGTGATTTTTTTATACCAGTTCGACCAATACATTTAAATCAGGTAGAATTCATAGAGATGCACCGATTACAAAATGCTGGACCAATACAGATGTTTAAAGTATACATTTTGTTGATAGAAGATACTTTCCCCCCATTTTTTCTTCACTATAAAAAATAACTACCATGAATGAGCACAAATTAAATCATACACATTCATGAAACAACCTTTAATGAGACAACAAAAAACATTGGCCACTGCCACTGGTGAATGTAATCTTATTTGCCAATCAGTCAATAAGGTGAATGTCGTCCGAAACTCATGTACATACGATGCATACGTATCAATGCAAGACCTTTCCTTTCCGCTACACAAGGAAATGGAATTCACACCGCTGCTCGTTCCTACATTCCACAGGAGGAAGGACACCTGCACAGCAACTGGGGAGGGAGGGAAGGAGGCGATGGGGAGGGCTGTTGCATCATTCACACAGTGAGCCAGCAGGCATCCTCTGAGCCGTGAGCTCTGGGGCCTGCCCAGCCTCACTAGGCTGACTGGCAACTCAAAGGGGGGTGTCAGAGGAGTGGGGGGAGGGGGGCGGGTGACAAACAAGGTTGATCTAAAGGGGTCCTAAGCACGAGGATAGTCAGGGTTAACACTGATTAGCAGAGCTCTGCAGCGTCGGCCTGTTTTATGAAAGGGTGTCTTGCGAGTGTGTCACTGTGACAGATTGTCGTGGGACACCCGCATTGACGAGGCGTGGGCTAACGAGATTGATTTTTTAGACTGGCTATAAATAACTGGGGAAAAGAGCCATCAAATAGTATGTAATGAAGGGTGTCATTGCAAAAGCTAATTACCGAGTATCATCAAATGCTAAGAAAAACATTAGATTAACAAATCTGTTTAAACCTTAATTCCAAACCTCCTGCTTTTATCATCGATGGGCACAAAGGGCTTATAAAATGTCACCGGACCGGAGCTGGTAATGTCAAGAGCCCTTCATTCACCTCAGACAGCAGAGCAGTCCCTACCTTTGCTGTTGACGTCCTCTCCAGTGTCCTCCTCTTCCACTTCCTCCACGTCTTCCATATCTGCCGGGTCCAGCTCAGCTTGGTCTTTACTGGAGAGGGAGAGTCAAGGGTCAGACTTAGGAGGCAACAGACAGGGAGGCCCATGGTGGTCTTTTCACAAGGGTGGAGTAGACAACCATTCTAACTTTTCCACCACTCTAAACGATTACCAACACTGAGCTCTGGAACAAAAAATACATGAGAACATCCATGTTAAAATCCTGGAAGGCAAGAAACCAACGCAAATTATACAAGCTGCCGCGTCACGTACGTCCAGCCCACCGTCGTCTGAAGGTCTTGGGCTGTGGTGGAGATCATCAATGGATAAACAGTGGTGTGTAAGCGTGACCGGTGGTGGCGGAAGAAGTCTGTTCCCTGTGCTGCGTGACAGCCACCACAGAGCCAGTGCCTCTTGGATCAGCGTCAAGGCCAATCTATCAAACTCCAGAGGTGTGTGAGCGACAACTGGCGACAGGCTCGCATGGGACGTGTGTGTACAGCAAGAGTGAACATACACACGCACGAGTGTATACGAATATTTTGTGTGTGTGTGTCTGTGAGAACTAGGATGAGATGCAGCGAGCGAAACCCGAGCCCAGGCGTGGTATCCCAAACAGGCTGGGCTGGGTAAGCAGTCACTTCCATGGCAGCTTAGTGAGTAAGTGCCTGGCCTGGGAGACCAGACAGCTGGCTAGCCCATTCACACACACACAGCCCAGTAGGAGAGCATGGCTCAGCATCTTCTGTTAGTGTTTACCCTGGGATTTCTGACTATACAACTAGTCCAAAACAGCGATTTCTGTCGATTCAGGTTTTATTTGTCATATAATATCCATTATAATATGATATATTGTATTGACAACAAAGACAGTGATGTTTAGATTAGGGATGCACCGAGTGCAAAATTCTGGGCCGATGCCGATGTTTAAAATAACAATCGAGCCGATGGCCGATGCCAATGGCCGATGTTTATTTTATAAAATTTTTATTCCCCCTTTTGTGCCAGGGAAACAAAGAAATGAAGTGTTTGGTTCCAAAACGCCAATTTTTATTTCACTTTAATTTGAAAGCAAACTACACGTGCGTTTGCGGCATTACGTCACGGATCTTCTCCTAATCTGCAGCTTGGTAGGCTACGTTTTGCAACAAAAAAAGACGTAATTGTTGCGACATAACATCGGCCACTACCATCGGTGAGTCATTTTAATTGCCGATGGCAGTCAACAACTACAGTCCTCACCTGTGGAGAAGGCGAAGTCAACAATTTGAAATTTTACTTTGGCCTCTTCCTTAAGCATGTATTCAAAATAATACTATTATCTGAATGAAAAGTACTGAAACAGATGTATAATGTGACAAAAAAAGGCAATTTATTATTTTGGCCGGTAAAAAAAAAAAATACTTGGCCGGTGGATTTTCTCATCTACCAGTCTCCTTGGCAGGTGAGCCAAAAAGTTAATTTTCAGCCCTGTTTGTGACTAAAGCCTACTTTATACTTTGTGAGCCACATTTTTTTTGTCTCATGGCTCACGGCTCATAGCTCTGTGCATTTATACTCAATGAGCCGTGCGCATGTGTCCATGTGATGCTATGTTGTTACCAAACAAGAAAATGTTTCTCATCTCCTAGCAACAAAGAACACTTCGTCTCTCCAGGCCAGTCAACCAATCAAATATGTGCGACATATAATGACGCGGTGTGAACCGCTAGAAATTTGAGGTGGTACGAGCCAAGCGGCTCACAGCCTGTGAGACGTTCCAAATGCCGTCAATGAGCCAAAAATGTGGCTCACAAAGTATAAATTAGGCTTAACGCTACTAGTAAACAACTCTCAGTACTCAGGCGCTTATTGTTAGGTTTAGTCCAATCAAGACAATGTGTGTGAGGTGACTCCATGCTAATTATATTTAATAGTTTAACCAACTAGTATTAAACTATCTGTGCACATTCCTATACTATACTGTATAGTTACTAACATCAGAAGACAGACTAATCTGTGGCTACATTACTTATGTACTAGCTACAGCAACCGACATTTTTTACATTTCATCATCTCGCTCATTCAGAAAATGTCCACTAGCATCGATTTTCACCAAGTTGAACTCCATTGATTTATGCTAAAAACTAGGTGATCTAAAACTCGATTTTTGGTATAAAGATTTCTTGTCAGGTTGCTACCAAGCCATTTCTCACACCAGGTTTCTGGGAAAGCCTGTCCTGCCATCCCACTTTAAAAAATGAACTCACTGCTCACAGCTAAGTATTTGACGTACAAGGCAGTATCCTAACATTACTGGTTAAAACAATTAAACTCGGGTTAACCTTTAAGAGAACAGGTTAAACACCCTGTGGTTACTGACCACCTGGAGCAAAGCCCCTCCAACTCAACTACCAAGGTTCCCCTCATGAAATCAAGAGTGCTCAGCCAAATTGATTTGCATAACTGAACGCTGACCATTTGGCTGAATAAAATGTTTATTTATTTTTTATCACAGGAAACAGGTGCATATTTTGCATCCATGTATAGGTGTTCACTTGTTAACACCATGCTGGTATAATAGCCCATGGCCATTCTCTACGTGAGACGCTTTAACCACTTTAAGTACAACAATCAACGTGCCCTCACATTGAAGAGGAGAGCTGCTAGAAGCAACTCAGTAATTCCAGGGAGGCCTGGCGTGCAGTGGAAAAGGAGTTTGGGAGGGGGTGATGGAGAATGATTCAACTGAATGCCTGGGTAATGATGCAGAGGACAGATTGTTTGCAAAATGGATACCTAAGCAATAAGAGGTGTTCTCACTTGGTTGCACTATAGAAAATCACATGGAGAAGGAGCACTTACTTGTCAATGTCTGCCATCTTAGCCGAGTCTTGAGTGATGCTGGAGAGAAGGGAGAGGGCTGTTAGATCAGACAGACAGTGGTTGTGGGAGGTGTCCGTCTGTATATTATGGTTTGGGATTCATTTAGAACAGTCAATTCAATAAACCTAACCCATGGCAGTGGTCATTGACTATTCTCATGTGCCAATGGCTTCTGATTATTTCAAATTCAACATCAATTTCAGTGGGCAGATGATCTCGACCCAGAGACGTGATGCAGCAAAAAGGTTGTCAAGAGCACTGAATATTAACATATTAACATAACTTAATCTGATTCTGATCACAGTTTACTAACAACAAAATGGCCATTGACTGACTGGCCGCTGCACTGCCTAACTGTGGAACACTGAGGGAGAGCTGCTTTGGAACGCTGTCAAAAGTGTAACACCAAGAAATGTATATCACAAATTCATAAACACCCATAAGCAAAGGACATTAAACAACAATGCGTTTCTTATGAAGGATCTACATCCCTCAGCCTCTTGGCTCAGTCTTCTCTGATCTGAGCAGAGTTTGTCTGTGCACTGGGCTGGCGACACTGGGGCGGCCACTTGATAGCAGCCCTGCTCCCAAGACCTGACTGGGGTCTTGCCTTTCAATCTTACCCTCAGATTACGAGACAGGGTATTTTCGGTGCACTTTGGAAAATAATGGAACTGAAAATGGATGCATTTTAGAAAGAACAAGCATTTTAAAAATAGCAGCAGCACTGTGTGATGAATAGGCATGAAAGGCTCAAAATGTAAATAGCTTTAAAGGAATATTCTATAATTTGCATCACTACAGCACCTTAAGACAGTTATCTGGGAGAGTCTGTGCCAGAACCACAGCAAGAGTACACTCCTCAACACTGCCTGGTCCAAGCCTGCAATGAGTTTAGCTGTTTCTGATCCTCCAGCAGCTGTCTGAGAACACCTCTCTGACCCCCTCCCTCTTTCTCCTCTTTCCATCTTTCATTGACTCCTCCTCTTATCTTTCTGCTAGCCTGGGGCTGGGAAGTAATTTGTTCCGAATGCCCCTGAAGCTCACCTGTAATTCCAGTAAACCAGTCGGAAAATGGTCTAGAAACACACTTAAGCAGCTTAAAGGAGGACTGATTCACAGTGCCTAGTCAGATCATCACTGCTGAGGGATTTGGGTAAGGGGATGAAGTCAATTAACAACCAAATTCCAATCTTTATTCAGTAAAAGGTTTTTGTTAACCACAATTTCTGAACAAAAAACGTGTGGAAAACATTGGAATGTTATACATTTATAAATTCTAGGTTTTAATACAATGTGTGCAAAGGATTTACAATATGAATTAGGCTAAATGCTTATTGCCCACATCCAAGTGAATGCTTGGTCCAGTCTTGCCTTTATCTATGCATGCCTTATATTTACAAATTATATACCTTGGTGTCGAGTCAGAAAAAAAACTTGTGTTCTCTGTTGTACCAAATTATTCACACCCAAGAGCAGAGATATAAAAAAGCTCTTTCTAGCAGAAAAGGCTCCAGAATAGCAGCAGTACAAATTAAATAGGCCTACAAAAAAAACTGACATCAACATTTCACACATATTTCCCCCCAGAAAAAGAGACCTACCATAAGCATAAACCAATCCGTGGTTAAAGTGTATCAATATCATCCAATTATGCCACTAATTCCTAAAGGCATGTTATGTTCCTGGCGCCTCTGACTGGAGAAGGCCTCAGTGGCAGGCAGACAGCAGTAGGGTTATGCCCAGTTGCCATTGCTCAAGTTCCTGACATACCTGGCTACTTGCACGTGCATTTCTACACAGATACTGTCCATGGGTATTTAAGACGATATACAATGTAGCTTTACATTCACTGTACAAATGTGCCTATTGGGATAAAGACAATGATTGTTCCACGGACAGAGTGAAAATGCTGCTGGAGGCCCACATGTCATGTGCTTTTTATTGGTTAGATAACTTGGTTACGCATGTTGGCTTTTATGGTCCAAGGTCAATATCATCACATCATAGCTTGCTACATCAAATAATCTTCTTTAGACCTCTTATCTTGTTATTAATCATCACAATCACCCCAAATCAAAGTAGCTAATGTTCCATCATATATAGCATAATATAATATATTAGAATTAATTTAACCGCTTAATATTTTTTAATTAATCGGCATTAAATATAGTTAGCTAGCTAGTAAGAGGAAGTTGGTGATATGGAGACGTCCATGGTCCATATATTCACTATACACTCCATATATCCACTATACACTCCATATATCCACTATACACTCCATATATTCCCTATACACTCCATATATTCACTATACAATCCATATATTCACTATTCACTCCATATATTCACTATACACTCCATATATCCACTATACAATCCATATATTCACTATTCACTCCATATCTTCATTCAGAAACGCGCCCTTCTCGTCGCCAGGGACCACGTGTTGCATGCACAGCTCTGGTTAGCTACCACCGCTGGTTGACAAAGAAATGGTGACTGGCTTCTAGCAACTCACAATCAAGCGTGCATGGCTACAGCTAGCTAGCTTTAGCCATCTGGCTACACAACTGTCACCAATGTCGTGCGTGGTGGCGTCAGCCAAGTTAGCATGCGCTGGGAATCAGAATATTTGGGGCAATGTTAACAGTTTAGTTAGCTAGTTGGTTTACACTTACCACTCTGTAACCGTAGACATAGCTAGCTCAGTAGCTAGCAAATCTGAATGACTAACGTTAGCTATAACCTGCTGGAGAGCTTGAACTAACTAGAGAACAGTCCTAGTATCACCCAAAGAACCACAGCCGAATTGTATTCGGATATGGCATGAAATTACCCCCAATTGGCTGGCTACCTAGAGAGGACTGACATGCCTAGACGTCCATTCCACATGGCGTCTAGATGGTTATTAACGTTACCCAAAAAAACTTAGCTAACGTTGGCTACACCCGCCACATCTCTCCCTCCCTCCACACTTCCCCTACAGGCTTACCGAGAAATGAGGTCAAGTGTAAATAAAAGGGAAGCAATGACAAAACTGATCGTGCAATAAATGAACTAGAACCACGCCTTGAATGTATGTTGATATTTCAATGCAATGTCTCAGAGCCGGGAAGAACAACGAGCCATTTTCATCACCGTGCACGGAACACATCATCATGGTGGAAAAGCCTTGTGTCTCAATGGCTGCTGCCGCTGGCCGACTTGGCTAGCGAACACGTTAGCTGGCAAGCTACAACTCCATTTTAATCCATTGCCTGACACATATTTCCTACGAATCGGTGACAAATACCCCCCGTACGCGATGCTGTTAAAGAACGCAAACGCCAAAGGTTTTTATCGAGAAGATGAATCCGCAAAGACATTTCAAGTTGTTGTCTTACCTTTCGCTGGCGGCTTGACTAAGGTGGTGCTGCGCAGTAACACTGTCCCAGAGAAAAAGCCTCCGCTCTGATGGCGGTAAAAAAGGAGAGATATCCCGCCGCCTGCGCTCATATACATCTGCGTCATCACGTAAACCGGTAGTCACGTTCCGCCGATGGGAGGGGCAGGTCCATAGCTCCATGGGCAGTTTGGTGAAAGTGTTCCTAATGTTGGCTGTCAGTTGTTGCACCATCAACCGCTAATCATTACACAGCAGAACACTTACATCATGATGTGTGCGTCTTTTCATCTTACATCAGGACACTGGTTTGCTGTGCTACTTTGCTTTGCTAGGCTACTTGAGAAATGCATCACTTCATGCCATTCACGAGGGAATGCGCAGCACATTCTGACTTAGGTCCTGCTTATGATCATGCATCAATAGGCCTAGGCCTAAAAGTCATGTCATCTGTTGATAATTCTCGTTCAGTATCTCATGCTTTGTTATTCCAACTACAACAAACACATACCATAAAGACCAGTGATAGGCCCAACAAAATTTGCTAGTTGTGAACAGTTGCATGTTTCATCTTTTTCCTTTTGACTCCAGATTCAGTGGGCAGAATGTGAACATGGACGTGTGAGCAATTTTTGGACAATTGCGAAAAAGGTCATATTAAGTGTGATCCAAATCTCCAAGTGCAAGCCTCTCAACCATGTGTGGGTGTCACGCCAAAATCACTTTCCAGTGGCTAAATATTGAAGCAAGCACAGTTTATGGACTAAAAGGCTTTCATGAATGGACTCTTGGTCTGGGAGTAGGTGTTTCATCCCACAAAACAATGAACCAGAACACTTACACTGTAACAATGTTTTATCCTGCGATTGTCAAAAGATGCTTCTGTCTCTCATTAGGAGATCTATGTATTTATAGAAGACAACCTCCAAGACTCTTAACTCTGATATTTGTCTATAATCACACACACCCAGCTCTGTGCCAGTGACAATGCAAATTTTTTATTTATGCACATTCAGCCAAGATGAGGAAGTAGGATTCTGGTTAATATTTTGAGCTATAATTCAATGTAGATATCTTACAATCAGACTGATTGTTCATTATTTGTGTTTTCTTTCATAATGCAATTAGTTGTAATGATAGTTACAGTACTGTCTATTCCCAGTGATAAGGAGACATATGGGCTTCTGTTTTGTTCTAGACAGCACCATTATCTCTGTGCTCTTCACATGCTGGAGGGAAAATAGGTACAGCACAAGCTTACCCTTTGAACATCTCAAAATGTCAAGGTGAGTTTGTGCATCAACAAACTACAGTACGCTTTTCAACAATTAGTAAACACATTTGAATTCTGTCGACTGAGCAAGTTTCAAAACTCACTCTCACACATATCAATTAGGTAAGTCTTAAATGTCACCCTGTCACTGCCCTCTAAGCTTAGTATTTCAGACCAGCAGATTCATGAGAGCATCTACTGTCCCTAGATACACGGTAATTCACTCTAGCTATCAAGTTTTAAATGTATAAATAGTCCCCTTTTGTTCCAACACAGTGACCTGGATGTGAGAGGTTGGAAATATACACCAGATAGTTAGTACAGAAGCATTCAACTTGAAAATGAAAGTTTCACCAAGTCTTTGCATTATTAACAAAGAAGGAACCAAGTAGCATACAGATACAGGTATGCCTGCATCTTTTTTTTTGCAGCCAATATCTATCTGCGTAGGACATCTATGTTTGTAACACTCCAACATTTGTATTTTGAACGCACCAGCTTAGGTGGTGACAGGGTTTGCATGCTTGTTGGGATCATCATAAAATGTGCAATTCTCCATCAGTTTAATGTAGGATTTGCTTTACTATCTGTACAGAGGCAGAAACAATTTCAGCTAGATGGGCAAGGCTAACCCATGAAATTACCTTTAAACCTTGAATTATTCGTCCTATGGATGGAAATGGCCATTGTTGGTTGAACTCACAGTGGGAAGCACTGACCGGAAAGAAAGAGGTGAATGCCTGATTGGTCCTGGTGCCTTGCCTTGTAGAATGGGGCCTCTGAAGGTGGCCCATATCTAAAGGTGACAAGCCCTCTTTATTTTTGGGTAACAATTCCCCTTATACACGCAGCTCTAGAATCACCTGACGTATGCACCATTGCTCATGCTTATGACTGGAAAGCCTACTAATGCAGAGTACATACATAAGGGTTCTAATGAAACTCACAAGACATAACATCACAGACTTTGGCCATGTCAGGGTCTAGTCAACCAAGTTGAATTGGTTAAACTCAGTATAAATACCACCCACCCGCACCATCAAATTGCTAGCTTTTCGGTAGCGTAGCTGGAAGTGATGTTTAGGAGAGGTGGTCACATGTGTTTGTAAATCAGAAGGCCCGAGTTCGAACACAGTGTGGGTAGGTGAGGGTGGAAGCTATGCTGACAAGCAACGCAGTGACTCCTGTGATAGAGGTGCCGTTGACTCTGGATACACCATTGGGCTCAGCTCAACAGCTCAGCAGGAGTGCTGTGGAGGATGTGTGGAGTGAGTTTATGGGGGTGAGTGTAAAGGTTAATGAATGAATCGGTGAATCGGTTAATCTCACTCCTTAGTATAAATACCACCCACCCGTGCCATCGAATTGATAGCTTTTCTGTGGCGTAGCTGGTAGTGGTGTTTATGAGAAGTGGTCACATGTGTTTGTAAGTCAGAGGACCTGAGTCGGAACCCAGTGTGGACAAAGCTTGAGTGGAAGCTGTACTGACAAGCGACGCAGTGGTACCTGTGACACATGTGCTCCGTACAACTCTGGGAGAGGTCAAAGTCCCTAGAGATTAAAATCTCTCTCTACATCATGCTCAAATCAACTCTGATAACAACTACTTTTACTCAGGTATTTCTCCTCTGATTAGAAGAGACACTTTTGTCTGATAAAGAGGAAGCCTGTCAATAGTGACGGAACAAGCCATTAAATAAAACCACATGAAAGTACCATTAGGGGGAGAAATACCTTCTCAGTGTAGAGACAGACCTTGAGGGCTGGCATAATAGGGGAAACCCCCATTGAAAAATAACTATACGGAGCCTTCACAGTTCACAGACACACCTTAATAGGGCTCTTAACGAAGCACTCATATGCAAATTCAGGGTTCAGACTGCTAGCCTCAGAGGCTTCAGAGTCACTATTCCAAAACGGAGACTTAACCTTTAAGAGAAGCAGCCATCCCGTTAGAGATAATATTTGGTTTTAAAATGGCCTCCCAAGTGATTACAGGGAGAAACAGAAGATGATGTGCTTGCTCAAGTTTAATTACCTGCATTAAGTGCTGACAGATGCTCCCCTCATGGCAACGAGGACATGTAAATTTAGAAGAGTCCCCCCCGATATCAGCCAATAACAGCTCTCAGGAAGCACCGGGAGGGCACAGAGGTCTCTTGCTCGCTGGTGCAGCCGAGAAAATGCACTGTTTGGGTGCCAGCTCTGTCCTCTCTTTCCATTATTAAATCATACTAGGACACTTCTAAGTTAGCCATGCTTTACAATATAGGGAAGAATAGAAAAAGAAGTGTTTGAACACTAGCTACAAATGGCTAATGTTGCCAGGGCCTTTGTCTTCAAAGGTCTGTAGACAGAGAGGCTGGCTTAATCAATGCATAGACTATTTATAGCATCAATTTAAAACAGGCTACCCTTTTGGATACACCTGTGTTGTCAGTGGCAATGCAACAAGCCTGTCCTTTGAAAAGCACAAAAGTCATGCAGCGCCGGCATGAGAATATAACAGCGAACTTGGACGAATATTTAATTTGTCTGTGACAAGCTTCATTTCATACCACGAAGGAGATCACTCCTTTCTTTCACCTTCCTGCTTACTGGCTCCACAGCCGTGCTATCCTCTCCCAAAGATACCTCAAACACCTGACGAGACAGCTTTCCAGCACCAGTAAGAAGAGACGCAATATAGACAGCCAAAAGACTTAAATATTAATGACAGCCAGAAGCTCCTTTTAACCCCTTCTGGGTGTGCTCCTGCACTCCGCTGTCTCCCGCTGCACACAAACTCACAGCTGAGGGGCAACTGTGATGACACGTCTCTTTGTCGGACGAGTGAGCACAGCAGGGGGGGAGCAGGAAGGGAGGAAAGATGGAGTCAGTTTCATCGCCAGCAACTGTATTAGCTCCACGAAGACAGCTATGAATGGGTTTTATGTGTTCCATGTGTCCCTGGGAATACTGTAAATACTAAAGCAGGCCAAGTTATTTTTTTTTTGCGCAGAGAAGCAAAGAATGGGGTTGATATTTTGTGTGATGTATTTTTCATTTTTGGCTCACAATCACATACTGATCCTGCTCTCTCTCTTTCTATCTCCCTCTCTGTCTCTTTCTCTCACTTTCTCTCCCTCTCTCTTTCTCTCACTTTCTCTCCCTCTCTCTTTTCTCACATTCTCTCTCTCTCCCTCTCTTTTCTCACTTTCCCCTTTCAATTACATAAATGGCCTTCCATGAAGTTAACACAGTATAATTATTCCTAAGCTTGTTTGCCGTCAGTACAAAGTGCAATGCAGGTGCTTTTTTCACCCAGCTCAGGATATGAAAATGAAAAATAATTCGCACAACTGTGTGGAACAAACAACAATGTCTTTAAGTGAGCTTCTGCCTTGAGAGTTGACATCAAATACTCAGTGCGACAAGCTATGCCTTTCTTTTCGAATGCTGTTCTGTCCCCTCACAAATGGTTTTGCTGACAATCTCTGATGGATATAATCCCTTTGGTCTCCCGACACAAAGGATTTGGGGCATGCTCGGTGTCTGTCACGACAAACACAAAGGCGTCTGTGAATAGGAGACACCTCTATGTTGGAAGGGATACGTCGCAGTCAAGTCAGTTGTGGTTTGATTCTCTATATACTGTATGCCCCCCCAACACACACATACTCACACATTGATTGGACCTCAGGGCAGTCTCCCTTTGTGTCTCCCCTTGATAGAAAAATGGAGGAAAGTAGGACAGAGGGTCAGGTTGTGATACTGTGTTAGTACAGAACATTACTGGAACCATCACAGCTGAGAGATTTCCAGGCAGGTAAGGCACACACTTACACACACACACACACACACACACACACACACACACACACACTCACTCTCTTTCTCTCTCTCTCTCTCTCTCTCTCACTCACACACACACACACACACACTCAGAGCGGTAATGGGGGGGCACACAGTGGCTGTCTGCCCAGGGGAGAGACTGCTGTGCTAGCAGAATGGGTCATGACATCTGGGTATCCTGTGTATGCACACGCAGGCACTAAAAGAGGGGAGCAAGAACTTAGGGAGGCTCAAAGAAGAAGAGAAAAAAGAACAGAGAGGAATGAGCAGATGGCATCAGAGAGCCAGCCCTTCCCTGCTTGCACAAGAGGCTTGATACATACAGGTAGTACATGCTTAACTAGGCTATAACACATGATGTAAATCCATTACATAACGCCATGTGAAAAGAGGTTTGGTGAGGCGGAGATGGCAGAGATGCACGGATCTGGGTGGGTCAGGGAGGAGAGTAGGAGATGACCCTCTTTACAAAAAAAGCACACACAGACACAGACATGCCCACACACACCGCCCTAAAAAGTAACCAACAGATTAGAGCATCTGGAAAGCTGGCTGACAAGCTAACTATAAACCTCAAACACATCACTGTACCCTCTCTATGAGAGTAGGATGGCCCTCCTTAACTTTGGGGGCAGGCTGAGTCACTGGGACCACACTGACACAGCTCCCATCATATTCATGCTCATTCAATACCCTGCAGGACAATGATGTTTATCGGCTATCGGCTTCTCAAAACAGTGTCCTGCTGACCGTGCCAAGGGTTCGGACCGAATTTGTCACAAAAAAAGTCTTCCAGTTGTCCATCCCTCTGGTCTGGAATGAGCTTCAGAGAACCGTGAAACTGCAGGAGCTTGTCTCACTAAATGATTTTACAGCTAGTATAAAAGTCTTGGAGGAAAAATAAATTCAAGTCTGTAAATGTTTTGACCCATAAGTGGTAACATTGCTAGAAATAATCTAACCTGCCTTCAGTGTATAACTTGATGTGTCTTTTCTTTTTAATCTGTAATTGTTAGATGCTTAATCTGTAATGAAATTCATGATTCATTCATATCTGCTCCCATCCTCCCACTATCTCTACCAGCTACACCTGTAAAACACCTGCCCTCGAGGATCCCTAATTGGCATCCAACTTCATGATGTATCTGTGGTGCCCTCGTCACTCATCCCAGAGGAGCGGAGCTCATGAGGTACTAGTGCTACACAGACGTTCTTTAAAGCTACTTTACCTTAAGGATCTTACGTGTTTTGGCCATCCAAGTGGCTTTGAAAAGCTAATACCAAAATGAACCAGCAACACAAAAACGTCATGGCTTTCAAAATGCAAGACATGAAAGAGTCTACAAAGATTTGCAGTTGTGATGGTTTGAGCAGGGCTCCTTCAAACTGCATGTCATTTTGTTTTCTCTCTGTATGTATAATTCATGTTCTGGCTGTGGCATGGAACGGTATATCAGTGCCACAGCCTATTTCCTGAGCCATTAATGAATTAATTACCCTTGAATAACTAATTGTCAAGCGCATCCACGTGTGGCCTCAACACATCAGCACATCAATAAACAGTCATTGAGTACAATAAGACCTCTTCATCTATCCATTGTAGCTTTGATGTCATGGACACCTCAAAGCACTGTTGAAAAGCAGTCAAGAGCTTTGAAAATGAACACAAAGTGGAGTCTCAATGCTTATTAGTGTTAAAAACACAAGGCCACATCCTTTTAACGGATTGAACCCTATGTCTCTGTAGGATAGAACAGAGACAGAAAACCTCCCTAATCTCTCTTTGTCCGGAGGAACAGCACTGGACTCTGGGAGAAGAGGCAGACATGCGAGCCTAATCCAGGGGTTAAATGAAAAGTGCCACATCGGCTGGTTGGGGCTGAGCGAGGTCATTGTCGTAGTAACAGTCACAGGCAGACATTACTGACCATGTAGCACGCCTCACTGTTCATGCGCATCTTCTTCTACTTCTGAGTGCTGTGTCAAACAAAATCTTATTGTAGGCATTCAATATGAAAAAAACACTTTCAAAAAATTTTCTGATCTAGCCAGCAACTTAATAATCAGACAAAATCCTTTGACGGGGTTCTATAGTCAGTTCAACCATCAACTCATAATGCGTAGTCTGCTTGCTTGGCACTCTCACTGTTTCATTTCATTGCAAACCTTTATTTATACTCGCACTGAGGTTTCCCTCATTTACAGAGTTCACACAAATACATAAATAACAACAAAACAAATTCAATACACAATAATAATAATAATAATAATAATAATAATAATAATAACTAAAAACAGTTACAGGTAAAAGTACAAATGTCAAGAGCCATGGATTTTAACTCTGCAATTGAAGGAAGTACCACAAGCATAAGAGTCTGTTGTAAAGTATTCCAGGTATATGGAGGATCATGGAAAAAAGCAACTCTACCAAGTTCAGAATGCACTCTAGGAACCCTAAAAACAAGACGATCGTTTGATCAGGTCTGGTAGGTACCAAGGCTCCTGTCCAACAGAGACGAGATGTATGGTGGAAGTTTACCAATAATGGCTTTGAAAATAAACAGTGATAGTTACGCCTTAAAGAGAGAGGAGACCAGCCTACCTTATCATAAAGAACACAGTGGTGGGTGTCATAACTATCACATGTAATAAATCTTAGGGCAGAATGGTAGACAGAGTCTAGGGGTTTCAGGGTAGTAAAAGAAGCATGTCTATAGATTGTATCACCATAGTCTTATACTGATAAGAAGACAGCTTGAACAATTCTCTTCCTGCTGAACATAGGAAAGCTAGAACGGTTTCTGTACA
The DNA here is from genome assembly GCF_949987555.1 of Borostomias antarcticus. Lineage (NCBI taxonomy): Eukaryota > Metazoa > Chordata > Actinopteri > Stomiiformes > Stomiidae > Borostomias > Borostomias antarcticus. The sequence continues at coordinate 10,764,334 of NC_140246.1, forward strand.
GGAAGCCAATTTTCTGCCGCAGTTTAGAGGCTAGACTGTCTACATCAAACTTGAAAGAGAGTTTATCATCCAGCCACAAACCAATATATTTGTACTCGGTCACGCTCTCAATACGCGAGCCATTAGTCCTTAATAAATGGAGCCTGTCATAATCAGTAATCCTGGCTCTAGAAAACAACATAAACGTAGATTTTCTAGGATTAAGAACTAGTTTCAGAATGGTGAGAGCTTCTTGGAGCACATAAAAAAAAGCTGCAGGTTCTCAATGGCTTCCTGCACAGTATCCGCAATACAATAGACAACTGTATCATAAACATAGATGAGCATGACAGCCAGACAATATCATTAATATAGATGGTGAAAAGGACAGGACCCAACACTGAGCCTTGGGGCATAACTTTAGCTAGAGACAAGAAATCAGATTGAATGTTGCCCTATTTCACACACTGACACCTTGACGACAGATAGTCCTGAAACCAATCACAAGCACCTCTATCCAAACCAATACTAGATAGTCTATTTAAAAGCAGGTAGTGATCGACTATCAAATGCTTTTTGAAAGATCAACAAAGAGGGCAGCACAATGTTTCCTGCAGAAATGGTGCTATGATTAGCTCTGAATCCAGATTGGTGGTAACCCTAAAACTGAGTGACTTGAAAGAAAATATTTAAATTGATTATTTACCAAGGTTTCCAGAACTTTGACTATGTATGGTAATCTGGAGATAGGACGATAGTTGTCCATCTTATCCCCATTACCCCCTTTGTGCAACGGGACCCCCTGGGCAGATTTCCAAACCTGAGGAACTATACCTGACGCAATGGAGAGATTAAAAATGCATGACAATGGCTCACTAATGACCGGGCTGCCAGTTTTATAAAAAACGAATCTAGATTGTCCTCACCAGTAGAACACTTAGGGTCTATGGATTGCAATATTCCTATTGTTTCGCTAGGTGTAAAAGGCTGAAAGGAGAAATGAGAGACACAGTCCAAAGAGGGAATTCAACCAGAATCAGTATCCAAGGGAGCCAGCCCAGTATACAGCCTATCACATAAGTGCCCTGCCTCAGCGAAGTGCTTATTAAAAGCAAAACAAATATAATTTGGATCAGAGATTACATGATCATCTACATTAATAGACAAGGGCAGTGAACTAGAGGGTTTGTTTTTAGTTAAGTTCACAGCACCCCAGAACTTTGCAGTGTTTGAATAGGAGTTAGAGACTAAATCCAAAAAGTAGTCAGATTTAGCTTTCCTTGTGCATCTGGCATGGGACCAGGCACAATTCCTATCATTAAACAAAGGTCACTAGAAAACCATGATGCAATTCTATCTTTAATCCTAGTCTTCTTATAAGGGGTGTGTTTATCTACAAAGTGATAAAAAAGTGTAAAAGTGTTTTTACAAAAGAGTCAAGGGCGACTTGCACGTCATCAGACTCAATTGAGCATAAACTATTTCAGTCAATAATATCATCCAAAAAGGCTTGAGAATTGAAGGATTTAAGATTTCTCCTCAAAGCAATACATGGCCGTGTTTTCACCAACTTTGTAGTTCTAACTCAAGCCGTAGGACAATGGTCACTTACATCTGTTAGAGAAGATTTAATCAATAAGCATCATTTTTAGTATTCAGCCTATAGTCTCAGTGACCTACCAGAAGCAACACTCCGCCAGTCCAGATTAGAATCTCACCCATCACTATCATCTCTGAATTTGAATACAAATAGAGTATATCAGAGATTCTGTCAATAGCGCTGACCTCAGCCTTGAGAGGCTTCTAGACATCAATCACTAACAATGAGCTACTAGACCCCAGTTCAACCTTCAAGCAAGGCAAGATTTTACATAAATAGCAACCCCACCACCCTTGCCAACTCTATTGATTCAATATAAATTATATTGCTGCAGAGCTACAGAGGAGTCACAATCAGATTGTTTTAGCCAGGACTCAGACAATACCAGGACATCAGGGTCAGCCTGAGAGACTAACATTTTCAGATGATCTAATTTATGTTGCTGAAGGAGACTTCTTATGTTTAGATGAATCAGCCCAAGCCCGCTCCTTCCCTTAAAGGCAGTTGGATTGTTTAGACAAGCAGGGGCAACTTCTAAATCAGATGGGACAGAGCCTGGAATAACAGGGGCCTGGGTCAAGGGGCACAGGTGTCTCAGTGCGAGGTATAATAGATATGTCAGCCCAATTTGAGAGGTGGACAGGGATTCTAACCGTGATTCTAGTGGGTATGTGCTGAGGACTCGCTGTCACATGGAGAGGTAAACAGTTATCAGGAAGCCCTGATGTAGCCCAATCCGAAGGAGCAGGAGGTTTATATTCATGGAGTAAACAGTCGTTAAAGCAGGACTTACCCCACATCAGACCCTGCAGGACATCAGGGTCAGGTCCATACTCACTGACAGCAGACGAGCGCTTGATCTGCTGAGATGAAGGCCGTCCCGATTAAAGAGGTCCCGTCGGTTCCAGAAGCCGGCAAAGTTATCGATAAAAGGAATAGAGGTGGACATGGAGCTGGCGGATCCTGCTGTATTTGGCGTCGCCATATCGGGGGGAGGAGAAGGGACCGGAGATGATGCAGGTTTTGCCCGTTAGCAAAACAGTGGCAATCAGGGCCTTGAAGTCCTCCTTCAGCCACTCAGACTGTTGGAGCCTGATGTCATTTGATCCAACGTGGATGACGACAGATGAGACCAGGGGATGATCATTAATGAGAGATGTAATGACAAAATTGATGTCTGAGATCTTAGTCCCTGGGAAGCAGTAGGCCTTCAGAACTACAACATGGCGCACCATAGAAGAGCCCACTATAAGCACAGATGCAGGGGACTTGATGTGCACGGGGGCACTGGAGACCGCTGCTGGCGAGAGGGCACCTGACGCTGATCCTCTGGTGGAGGATGGTTTCTCTGATGGTGGCCAGGTGGAGGGGACCAGGCTGACTGGCCAAGCCAAGGGGGCGCTTGGAGGGTAGCGTGGCACTGGGGGGCCGTGAAGGATGAGAAGTAAAGGACAGCCTGGAGCCTGGACACCGAGGAGGGCGGCTGGGGGGCGCTGGTAGGGGCTCAGCCGGATCCGAAGTCATCTTGCGCCCAGGAGAGCCCAGATGGAGATCCTCATTCCTTAGGCCTGCATAGCTGTTCTCCAGGAGAACAGGCATAGGGGGTGAAGAGACGACATGGGAAGAGTTCCTCCCTCGCTTCCTGTTGTTGCACTGGATGACAATCCAGGGATTCAGGAGCATAGGGGTGGAGCATGACCGCTTAGGCCATGCTCCAAGCTCAGGCCAGCTGACCTCCCCAAGGCCCATAACCCCAGCCAGGGGCTCCAGCTCTGCTGCCATCGGTAGTTCATTGAGAGGCAGGCAGCTGCTGTCCAGGTCAGGCACCAGTGTGTCCAAGAGTTGTTCAGTCTGATGTATAGAGTGGAGGGTGGAGATTCTACCCTCCAGCTCCACAGTTTTCTGGTTACGCTGGATACATCCAGAGCAATCTGGGGCAGTGGGATGCGGTGTCATCTGTCCCTGTGGAGAGAGGAGCAACTGCCAGTACAGGAGTAACAGAAGGTAGCAGGAAAAGTATGAGGCAGGCTGTACTGTTAGGATGGGCTAGCTCTAACACAGGGCGAAACTTACCACAGGGCCTCACAAAGGAGGCCGCGGTGGTGAGGAGATTAGACAGCTGGCACAGTATGGATGATAAAGTAGCCCGTGGTGAAGATGGTAATAATAGCCAGGTGGATGGCACAGTGCAGGATTTACACGCAAGGACTCCACACAGGAGTCCACAAAGGAGAGTAGGTTTGATAGCAATAGCAATACACTCTCCACAGTCACTCACCAGAATATATTTCAGACATGCTTGTTAAGTACATGCCAAACAGACCACTTAGATCCTCAGGCACTGAACTTTTAACAGTTCCAAAAGCCAGGACCAAGAAACATGGAGAGGCAGCTTTTAGTTTCTATGCCCCCAACCTCTGGAACACCCTACCGGAGTGTCTAAGAAGGGCTGAAACAACGGAGGTCTTCAAGCGAGACCTCAAGACGTACCTTTTCGACCTAGCCTACAATCACTAGCTAGGACCTTGAGATACAGAAAGGCAGCCTCAAACCTACCTGTGAATCCTCTGTATACATTGATACTTGTCCTGCTATGCAATGTATGTATATCAAGTAGTGTACAGAAGCTGGTTATCCTGAAACAGGCTTGTTCTGACTGTTGTGTTGCTTCAATGACTCAGTGTGCTACTAACCGTTTTTCTGTCTCCCCTAGTGTCTCTCTCTCTCCCTCCTATCCTCTAACCAGGTCCAGTGTCAGCTGCGGAGCTGTGGATATCGTAGTATTTAGTACACACACACACACGTACACACAAGACACACATCAGTCCACACCCGGCTTAGGCCTGGACCTGATGCTCTTAGCCTTTCTTGCTCCGAAAACTTAATTTAAACTTAATTTAATATTATTTATTGTTCTTTAAATGTTCTTAGTCATTAGACAAATATATTCCAGGAGCCTGCCCCAGGTTGCCTGTTTCAATATCTGTGTGGTCTGTATGGCTCTATGTGCTACTAACCCTGCTCTGCCTTCCCTCTGCCTTCCCTCTCCCTAGTGCCTCTCTCTCTCCCTCCTATCTTCTAACCAGGTCCAGTGGATGCCCCACTGTCACCAGCAGACCTCACGCAGTCCGATAGATACCCCTGTGTCTGCTGTGGATGATGTAGCATGTCCGTAGAATATTCTTCTCCTATGATGCTTTTAGCCTCTCTCACTCTGAAATGTAATTCAATGCAATGTATTGCTTCATAAATGTTCTTAGCCGGTAGACAAACATACTCCTGGAGCTTGATCGATCGCCTTGTTGAGAGGGGTCAGGGAAGAATTTTTACAGCTCACTTATCTGGCCCCCGGGTGATTACTGTTTTTTTGCTTCCCTCTGGAATATGTAGAGAGTGGGTCGTATGCCCACCTCCCTTGTTCTCTGTAAAGCGCATTGTGTTGCCTCTGGGTATGAAATGCGCTATACAAATAAAGCTTTGATTGATTGATTGATTGATACACACGCGTCCAGCAGGGAACGCGAACGAGACCGGCAAAGGCCCAAATGACTGGGCCTATTGCGATGGAATAGCCTCCGGTAAGCACGTTAAGCAGAGATAGCAGACGGTCCCGATGGCTTGCAAGCATTCCCAGCCAAGTATGCAAGTGTCAAAATCAAGAATCTGGCATCCGATCGTTAAAATATTTGCTGAATTAAAATAAGAAGATAAAATCACCAATATGCGAAAAACGACCGCAAATAGAAGGTGTAAAACAGTAAACTTAGACAGAGCTTTTCAGCGGCAAACAAATCTCCCGTTACTGTGGACCTGAACAGCATCCCCCTGCACCACTCACACACTCCAGGCAGAGAAGGATCAAGAGCCTTCTAGAGGTTTCCACAGCCATGGTTGTGAAGAGCTCTCCCCTCGAGAGGGCCTGGATGATAAGCACCACTCCTGAAGCCCTGCTTCCCACACATCCCTGCTTGGCATTGATTGGGTTGACTCATCCTCCTCTCTGATCCAACATGGCCTCCCTGAAGAGGGTACGCCATGGGTGTGGGGGTGTCTAGTGTTTTCACAAACAAAGATGCATTAGCTAAATTAATTAAAGGATGATGTAAATGGATGGAGGGATGACACATCATTTCAAATGGATGTGATTGTTTTGCAAGGAGGGAGGGAGAGAGAGAAAGGGACAGAGAGATATATCACATCATTTCAAATTGATGCGAGTATGTTGGGTGAGAATGAGAGGGAGGTCAAGGGGACAAAATAAGATTGGTCCAGTTACAAGCCAGAGTGATGAGAAAGAGATAGAGGGAGAGAGAGAGAGAGAGAGAGAGATAGAGAGAGACATGTAGAGGAAATCCATTAAGGCTTAAAAGGGGGGCTATCGCTGGGCATGTGGCCCACTCACCTTGCTGGACCTGGGGGACAGAGCAAATCAATGAGAGAGGCAGGGAGCTAGTTTATCAGACTGGGGGGGGGGCTGCTGTTACTGAGAGCAATTGCTCTGGTAATCTATGGCTGGATGATACCATGAACAGGTGTGTACATACACATAGTGCACCTACACTGATCTTAGATCACTTTGGCCTCTTTTCAGTTGCAAGTATAAGAATAGGATTTACCGCAGGGCAATTTACAGTTTTACAGTTCTGTATGTCTTCTTCAGATTATCAAACGTTTATGAATTTATAGTGTGTGAACAAGACACAGCTGAGTGAATTGTTGTAAAATTGTTGTGAATGTGTTGTAAAGAGCTGTAATAACAGGCAGTCGAGGCCAGGGTATCACAGGTCGTTCCATAGGTTTCCAAAGGATCCGGAGCAGGCGAAGCTATTGCTACTTGCTTTGAACATGGATCCCAACACACCGAGTTCAATCAACAAGCAGCGTATTTGCATAGATCATTTTGCACAAGATGACCAATAGTCCAAAAAAATTGATAGAAACCAAACCATGACAGTGTTTCTAACGGATACAGCCATCCCATCCATCGCACAGAGAAGTGAAACGGCTGCGGTAAGTGTTCTGTTATGGTTTCATCTAGCCCCGTTGTGACTTAAGATGATTCTCCATCTGTAATAAATTGTATTCCATATATAGAGCCTTCATCCAGGTGTTATGAATAATATTTATTTAGCCATAGCTTCGCCCGCTCCGGATCCTTTGGAAATCTATGGAACGACCCGTGATACCCTGGCCTTGACTGCTTGTTATTACAGCTCTTTACAACACACTGAACCATATTTATAAAGTTATGGACAGTGTATCTAGATACGAACTAGTCTATTGTAGCATCTAACTATGTGCGAGCTGATGATATCCACTTCGCTCGTTGGAATGCAGGTTTGTTTACCTCGATACCTAGCTAGTCACAATGCTACGCGTTTGGAGTGATGCGTGTAATCCCTACGCCTCGTTCTAAAGAAAATTGTTTTGAGTATTTCTTCTTAGAAAACAAAAATGTTTAATTAAAAATTGTGATCACTCAACGTGGTAAATACACACATTAAAAACTCTAAACAAAATAGTTTTGGAGTTGTATTGGGGAGTTATTTTGTGACATTTGGAAAGTAGGCTAATCGGCCTAACCTGGTACCAGTGAATGCCGCTAAGCTAGGCTAATCGGTCCAGGTCTCGCCACTCCATATTGCACGCACAGAATTGAAAATGCTTCATACTGCTTGTCTAACCCCAGGGAAGATGGAAAACAAGCGCATTTCCCAAAATGTTGGTCATGTCCTTTAACAGATCTGAAGTCATCATACTTTTTTTTTTTTGGGAACATATCGGTTAACGTCCCTCAATTACTGTACAAGCTAAGCAGAGGTAGCACTCAACAACCTTAAGTCTTCCCTCGGCCATGTTGATGATACTTACTTCAGCCTATGGTGAGAAGTATAGTGGCCCCTGCCACAGCTCTCTCTCTCTCTCTCTCTCTCTCACCCTCTCTCTCTCTCTCACCCTCTCTCTCTCTCTCTCTCTCTCTGCCCTAGCCTCAGCACCTACTCCACCTGCTGCATTTGGCTAAACACAGAGCATGAAACTAAAGGAACGTGACATGAGAGAACAGCAAGAGCCCTCCAGCATCGGTCGGCTCGTGTCAGTTCCACCTTGGAAAGGCCAGAGAGCAGCGGGTCTAATGTGAGACGAGCAGATGAGCCCGTTCACCGACTGTGGCAGTCGATAAAAAATAAAAGAGTAAATGCATGGTCTATCTCAGATTAGAATGAGTTTCCACAGAGATGTGCTGCAGCAGTAGAAACTAATTTGATCATGTTGACTTACCTGGCTCTAAGACACGAGTCATCTTCTATAGGTTGCTTTTATGGAGGTGAACAGCCAAGCGAGGTAGCCTGGCCCTGGGGTGTGGAGTCTATTCATGTGATGATTAGTAATAAAAATATATATTTTAAAAGATACATTTACATGATTTCTCCACTGGGAATAAAATGTGCTCCTATGGATCTGAAAGAGAGGGAGAGCAAAGCATCAGAAATATTTCCCTGTACGAGCCAACGTTTAGTACTGAAAGTGTCAGATTATCAAGGTTTCAGACTGTTGCAGTACAACAGTTCCAGTACGTTTTACAGTGGGAGAAGAGTGTGTGAGTGAGGGAGGAAGAGAGAGAGAGATTGACTGACTGACTGAGCAACTGCCAGGCGTTAAAGGGGATTCACCGGTCTTCCCCAAAGCCTTGCTTAAAAAAGCATCATCCTGCTCCAATTGGACTCTGAGAAAAGGTGTGACCCTTCAAGTGAGAACTTCCCTCATCAAATTGTACGGTGGAGGCTGAATTAAAACCAAATATTGAGGGAGGGAGGGAGGGAGGGAGGAAGCGTGAAAGAGAGAGACCGAAAGAAAGAGAGAGAAAGAAAGAAAGAGAGAGATAGAGAGGGAAGGGAGCAAGCAAGACTTTGAGATAGTATCGAGAGCTAGATGTTGCAGGGATACCCTAACGAGCACACAGAGGGAGGGTGGGAGGCAGGGAGGGAGGGAGAGAGGGAGAGAGGGAGAGAGAGGGACATGGAAAGAAGAGTCCAGCAGCAGGTCGTAGGGACAGCACAGCCCCAGCCTTGTCCCCCGCTGGTCCGGTGCACTAAATGCGCTGTGCATGTCTCTGTGTGTGTGTGCATGTGTGTGCGTGTGTGTGTGTGCATGCGTGTATGTGTCGGGTGATCCCTCGCTGGTCCGGTGCACTGAATGCGCTGTGCATGTCTGTGTGTGTGTGTGTGTGTGTGTGTGTGTGTGTGTGTGTGTGTGTGTGTGTGTGTGTGTGTGTGTGTGTGTGCGTGTGTGCATGCGTGCGTGTGTGTGTGTGTGTCGGGTGGCAGGGGGACAGAAAAAAAGGAGGGTAATGCTCCGCTAATCCCGTCCTGAATGAGAGCCTCGCTGCAGCAATTCTTTTATGCGCCGGCGATTCCACAGCGGATAAACACAGTGCTGAGCCAGCTCCCCCCGCCCCCCCGCCACAGCGCTGGCTGCAAACGCGGCGGATTACCCACGTCTTTTTATGTTGGTTAAGGGCATTCCTCTGCTTCGCAAAGCGACAGCAGGGAGAGAGAGGAGAGGAATAGATGGGTGTGAGAGTTTGTGTGTGTGTGTGTGTGTGTGTGGGTATGTGTGTGTGTGTGTGTGGGGGGGGTATGTGTGTGTGTGTGTGTGTGTGTGTGTGTGTGTGTGTGTGTGTGTGTGTGTGTGTGTGTGTGTGTGTGTGTGTGTGAGTGAGAGTAGAGGGTGGCGGAACTGCTCCGTCATTTGACTGATGGCATATTCAAATCAGATAAAGAACCAGGGATCTGTGTGTGCACTGTGTGTGTGTGTGTGTGTGTGTCTGTGTGTGTGTGTGTGTGTGTGTGTGTGTGTGTGTGTGTCAGTGTGACATCGTATCCCAGTGTGCCAGCCCAGCATATAGCCCAGTCTGGCTTGCAGTGCCTGCAGTCCTATCAGATGGCCTCTCAAAAGCGAGTGTTTACTGATGACCGTGTCTTGAAGGGCACAAAGTGAGAGGGAACATCTGGGCATTGCCCATTGTGTGACAGGATGCTGGGGGGGGGGGGGGGGGTGTTTGTGGAGAGTTCATAAGAGGGGGAGGGAGGAGGAGATGGGGAATTGCATAATAACAAGCACATACAGAAGATTCTTCCGCTGTCCTCTTCCCTCCCTCCCTCCCTCCCTCCCTCCCTCCCTCCCTCCCTCCCTCCCTCCCTATCTTTCTCTGTTTCACAAAGGGAAAAACTCAACTGCAAAAGTCTTACTCCAATTTGCAAAGATACAGTAGGATGGCAGAGAGGCACATGGCATATTGCCACCCTTTCACAATCTGGCAGGCTGGCACCGCAGGCAGGCAGGCAGACGGACAGACAGACAGAATGACAGACGGACAGACTGACTGACAGACAGGTAGACAGACAAGGAAACAAGCTGACAGGCAGACATACAGTTACCCAGCATCCCCTGCAGCCTTGAGGAGCAGACAGAGCTGGATAGCTTAGCAACAGTGGTACAGGCTTGGTGGGACAGGTGAGATGTGCCTAATATGGACATCTAGAGAGTAACAGAGGAGAGAGGAACTGATAATGAATGTCAACTTACTGACATCTTAAGACAGAGTGGACAGAAGGACAATGAGAATACTTCTTCTATCATGCACAGCCACCATCACATGGTGGGGACAGAGTTCGGGAACCCAAGACTGATGATCATTACCATAAAAGGTCCGACACTGAGAATGTGGCTTTTCCTGGTGAGTGTTGTGTTGACATAGGCTGACAGTATGGGTTTGCCTTATGTAACTCTGGAATTAAATGACATAAAATTGCTGGTGCTATTTGCAGTTGCAGGGTCTATTATATTCTTTCCATTCCATTTCATTTCATGTAGTTTCCCGTTATTTGGCAGGGACAGTGTACAGTAAAAAAAAAAAATCAGGATTGAGAATTCATGTCTGTATGATAGACATAGGTGTGTAATCTCCAGGTAAGTGGAACATGAAAACACAGGTAGCCTACACAAAATATCTAAAATACAACACAGAACATACTTTACATCAATGTCACCAAATACTGTACATGACAAGAGATGACACCTAAAATGCAGGCTATCGTATTCTTCAGGCACGTGCACTCATAGATCTCAAAGGGGGCGAGGGAACTTGCTTTTTTTGACTCTCATAGAGAGGTGCCTTTTTCTATAGGCTAAACCTTTTTTATAAATAAATTCCTGTTGCGCAGAGCCTGCCCTGCCTAACAGGTTTTCATTGAATCAAAATATCAGGTTGGAAAATAATTTGTTACTCCCGGGCGATGCCCTACCTACCCTCTCTCTTGTTTTCCTATAAGTGCCCTTTTTTAAAACCTTCGCCCCTGCCCCTCTAACATCCAGTGCACATCCCCGGTATTCTTCAAATTCTAGCATATCCTTTTCCATCCTATCCCATACCCAAGCACATCTGCACCTCTTTTTGAACCTGGATCAGATACCGAAGCACACAATGCGTCTGTACAGAAGACTGTCCACAGTCTATCTCAACAGGGAAGAGAAAGGAAGCTATAGCTAATTAGAATTCCTTCTTGTCTTCTCTGGCTCTGGAGAGACTCTGGGATATAATATTTAATAGGGTGTGTTACACAATGAGCCAAGCTTCATTTGCCATGAAATACACAGGGAGCCCACAGCATTACATTACATTACACGTGTGTTACATTACATTACATTACAGTCATTTAGCAGACGCTTTCATCCAAAGACAATTATTGCACTACGTACTGTAGGTAGTCAATGTATTACTATCCGCCGTGACTCACAAGCACATCTCCTTTCTAAACAAGCGACCAAGAGCGTAATCTAGTGTTTAAGCCAAAGCCAAAGTGTAAGAGTAGCAAAATATAAATACAATCGGTCCTGGTAGTACTTCTTGAAGAGGTGAGTTTTGAGCCTGCGGCAAACTATGGGCAGTAATTCTGCTGTCCTGATGTCAGTGGGCCCTTCATTCCACCACTGCGGGGCCAGGACAGAACAGAGCCATGACCGTATACGTAGGCTATATATAATCGACCACAGGGGCCTCGGAGTCCATCCATCCATCTTCATCCGCTTATCCGGGGTCGGGTCGCGGAGGCAGCAGTTCCAGCAGGGGGCCCCAGACATCCCTTTTCCTGGCAGCATCAACCAGCTCTGCCTGGGGAATCTTTAGCCGCTCCCAGGCCAGTGCGGAGATGTAGTCCTGCCACCTAGTCCTTGGTCTACCCCGCGGCCTCCTCCCAGCCGGACACTCCTGGAACACCTCCCTAGGGAGGCGCCCAGGAGGCATCCTCACTAGATGCCCGAACCACCTCAACTGGCTCCTTTCGATGCAAAGGAGCAGCGGCTCTACTCCGAGTCTCTCCCAGATGACTGAACTTCTCACCCGATCTCTCAGGGAGACCCCAGCCACCCTCTGGAGAAAACTCATTTCGGCCGCTTGTATCAGTGATCTCGTTCTTTCGGTCATGACCCATCCTTCATGACCATAGGTGAGGGTGGGGACATCCATTTAAAAACAGATAATTGCAAAATCTCAGTCTTAGTATACAACATACTACTAGGCCGACTGGAAAATTGGCTGGGAATTTCTGGTACAGTGTTAGATTGGTTTGAATCCTACTTAAAGGACAGGGACTATTTTGTGTCTATAGGCAATTACAAATCTGAGCCGACAAAAATGACCTGTGGAGTTCCCCAAGGCTCCATCCTGGGGCCTCTTCTGTTCAACATTTACATGCTCCCACTAACTCAATTTATGGAAAACAACAAAATATGTTACCATATCTATGCAGATGACACACAAATTTATATCACTATATCACCAGGAGACTATAATCCCATACAAGCGAGTAAGTGCATTCAACAAATCAATGATTGGATGTGCCAGAACTTTCTCCAACTAAACAAAAATAAAACTGAAGTAATTGTCTTTGGAGCCAAAGAAGAACGATTAAAAGTCAGTGCTCAACTTCAATCAGTAATGCTAAAAACCACAAACGAAGCCAGAAATCTTGGTGTAGTCATGGACTCAGACCTGAATTTCAACAGCCACATTAAGTCAATTACAAAGTCAGCCTACTATCACCTGAAGAATATATCAAGGATCAAAGGATTTATGTCCCAGAAGGATTTGGAAAAACTTGTCCATGCGTTTATCTTCAGTAGACTCGACTACTGTAACGGCATGTATACAGGTCTCTCTAAAAAATCGATCAGACAGCTGCAGCTGATTCAGAACACTGCTGCTCGAGTCCTCACTAAGACTAAGAAAGTGGAGCATATCACACCAGTTCTAAGGTCTTTACACTGGCTTCCTGTCTGTCAAAGAATTGACTTTAAAATACTGCGGTTAGTTTATAAAGCACTGAATGGTCTAGGGCCAAAATATATTTCTGATCTGCTCATATGCTATGAACCATCCAGACCCCTCATGTCGTCTGGCACAGGTCTGCTTTCTGTCCCCAGAGTTAAAACAAAACATGGAGAAGCAGCGTTCAGTTTTTATGCCCCACATATCTGGAACAAACTTCCAGAAAACTGCAGGTCTGCTGCAACTCTTGGTTCTTTTAAAACAAGCCTGAAGACTTTTCTTTTTGCCACTGCTTTCTAAGAGGAGTTATGTTTATCAGTATACTGCACTGTAACTTTTATTCCTGTATTCTATTTGTCCTGCTTTTTGTTTTAAATGTCTATAATGACTTGCTTTTTGTTTTCATGCTTTTAATTTGTCCTGCCTTTTGTTTTAAATGTCTATAATGTCTTGCTTTTTGTTTTAATGCTTTTAATGTCTCATGTAAAGCACCTTGAATTGCCCTGTGGCTGAAATGTGCTATATAAATAAACTTGCCTTGCCTCACCTTGCCTTGGGGACGAAGATAGACCGGTAGATCGAGAGCTTTGCCTTTTGGCTCAGCTCTCTTTTAAAGGGACTGCAGAACCGCACCAGCTGCTCCGATTCTCCGGCCAAACTCCCTCTCAATGGTTCCCTCACTCGTGAACAAGACCCCCAGATACTTGAACTCCTTCACTTGAGGTAAGGACTCATTTCCTTCTCGGAGCGGACAGACCACCGGTTTCCTGCTGAGAACCATGGCCTCAGACTTATAAGTGCTGATTCTCATCCCAGCCGCTTCACACTCAGTTGCAAACCTATCCAGAGAGTGCTGGAGGTCGCAGGCAGATGATGCCATCAGGACCACATCACCTGCAAATAGCAGCGACGCGATCCCCAGCTCACCGAACTACAAACCCACCTCCGCACGACTACACCTCGATATCCTGTCCATGAAAATCACAAACAGGATTGGTGACAAAGCGCAGCCCTGGCGGAGGCCAACCCCCACCGGAAAGGAAGACGACTTACTGCCGAGGACACGGACACAGCTCTCGCTCTGGGTGTACAGGGATTGGATGGCCCTCAGTAGGGATCCCCTCACCCCATACTCCCGCATAACCCTCCACAAGACCTCTCGAGGGACCCGGTCGTAAGCCTTCTCCAAGACCTGAAAACACATGTAGACAGGTTGGGCAAACTCCCAAGCCCCCTCCAAGATCCTTGCAAGAGTGAAGAGCTGGTCGGTGGTTCCACAACCAGGACGAAATCCGCATTGTTCCTCTTCGATCTGAGGTTTAACTATCGGCCGGACCCTCCTTTCCAGCACCTTGGAGTACACCTTCCCTGGGAGGCTGAGTAATGTGATGTAGAGGGCTTTCGCGGGTCGGGTAAATCCGAGAGGACCCGAACTGGACCCGAGACCCGTACGGGTCCGGGTCCACATTTCCACGCTTTTATTATGGTCAATTGGGTTCGGGTGGATCCGATTCTATTACCTCGGGTCCCGGGTCTGTGTCATTATGCGTAATACCTGAGAGAAACGCATAACGCGAATTCAGTGAGACCGCGGGCGTGACGCGAGCGGAGATACGGCAGCCACCACCAGTAGCCTACCTTGTGAAAAATATGCTGAAAGAAAATCACATCACAGCCTGACAAAACAGCGATTGATCCTGTCAAGATTGAGAGGAAATCGCAATTCCATCAAACTGTGATGCAACAGCATGTAAGCCAACAGCCGTGACAGCCTAAGCGATTAATACTATAGGCTACTTGCTACTACTGCCTGTCGGATCTGTAAAATACCCGATCCGACTCGGGTCTCGGGTCTCTGTCCTACTCCTGCTCTCGGACAAAATCGGGTCCGGTATACATATTTTAAAAAATGATCAGATTTAGTCGGATCTCGGAACAAATGTCTCGGGTCCATCTCGGTTTCGGGTCCACATTTTAGACCCGAGAAGACCTCTAATGTGATGCCTCTATAATTGGCACACACCCTCTGGTCCCCTTTTTTGAATATTGGGACCACCACCCCAGTCTGCCACTCCTTTGGCACTGACCCGGACTTCCACGCAATGTTAAAGAGGCGTGTCAACCAAGACAGCCCCTCAACACCCAGCGCCTTCAGCATTTCTGGACGGATCTCATCAGTCCC
This sequence comes from Borostomias antarcticus, assembly GCF_949987555.1. Classification (NCBI taxonomy): domain Eukaryota; kingdom Metazoa; phylum Chordata; class Actinopteri; order Stomiiformes; family Stomiidae; genus Borostomias; species Borostomias antarcticus. Next base: position 10,779,421 of record NC_140246.1, read on the forward strand.
TGGGGCTTTGCCACTGTGGAGTTGTTTGACTACCTCAGTGACCTCCTCCAAATTGATGATGATCCCCACTCATCTTCCGGCTCTGCCTCGATCGTAGAGGGTGGATTAGTCGGGTTCAGGAGTTCCTCAAAGTGCTCCTTCCAACGCTCAACAACCTCCTCAGTTGGGGTCAGCAGTGTCCCTTCCTTGCTGTATACAGCTTGGATGGTCCCCCTCTTTCCCTTCCTGAGGTGTCTGATGGTCTTCCAGAAACACTTTGGTGCCGACCGAAAGTCCTTCTCCATGGTTTCTCCGAACTCCTCCCACACCCACTGCTTTGCCTTGGTCATGGCTGAAGCCACAGCCCTCCGGGCCAGTCGATACCCTGCAACTGCTTCTGGAGTCCCCCAGGCTAACATATCCCGGAAGGCCTCCTTCTTCAGTTGGATGGCTTCCCTGACCACCGCTGTCCACCACAGTGTCCTAGGGTTACCGCCCCTTGAGGAACCTATAACCCTCAGGCCGCAGCTCCCAGCTGCAGCTTCAGCAATGGAGGCTTTGAACACCAACCACTCATGCTCGATGTCCCCAACCTCCACAGGGATGCAAGAGAAGCTCCGCCGAAGGTGGCAATTGAAATCTCTCCAGACAGACTCTTCCTCCAGATGTTCCCAGTTCACCCTCACTACACGCTTGGGTTTTCCAGGTCTGCCCAGGTTTCCCCCGCCATCGAAACCAGCTCACCACCAGATGGTGATCAATGGACAGCTCTGCCCCTCTCTTTACCCGAGTGTCCAAAACACATGGCCTCAGATCAGATGATATGATAACAAAATCTATCATCGACCTTCGACCTAAGGTGTTCTGATGCCAGGTGTACTTGTGGGCATCCTTGTGTTCGAACATGGTGTTTGTTATGGACAAACCGTGACTAGCACAGAAGTCCAACAACAAAACACCACTCGGGTTCAGATCGTGGTGGCCATGCCTCCCAATCACACCCCTCCAAGGTTCTCCATCATTACCCATGTGTGCATTGAAGTCCCCCAATATGACATTGGAGTCCCCTGCAGGAGCCCCAAATAGGACTCCACTTAGGAAGGCTGAGTACTCCGAACTGCTGTTCGGTGCATAAGCACAAACCACCGTCAGAGTCCCCCCCCCCCCACAGTCCTAAGGCACAGGGAGGCGACCCTCTCTTCTGGGGTGAACTCCAGCACAGAGGCGCTCAGCTGGGGGCTAGCTAGTATAGCCACACCTGCCTTACGCCTCATACCGTGAGCAACTCCGGAGAAGAACAGGATCCAACCCCTATCCAGGAGTTTGGTTCCAGCACCGGTGCTGTGCGTGGAGGTTAGCCCCATCAGGTGTACTTGGTATCGCTCCACCTCCCTCACAAGCTCCGGCTCCTTCCCCCCCAGCGAGGTCACGTTCCATGGGTCCGGTCCGTCGGTGCCCACCGCTTTCACTGCCACCTAGTTGGCAGCGCACCCGAGGCCTCGGAGTGATGGGGCAATTGCCCCGAGGTAGCAAAGCGTAGTGGTTGGGAGGGGGTGTATGGCTCGACCATGGCCTGGAGAGCTGCTCCTTTTGGTTTAGGGTCAAAGCAGTGCCACACAAAACCGCAACCTTGTTATTCCCGCTACTGTCCGTTCCCACGCTATGCTTTTGACATATGAATTATTTTACAGAAAACTGAAATGAGACCTTTGTTATTTATTTTGAATTAATGAATCAAACAATTTACTAAACGAAAAGGCCATTTAGTAAAGGATTGAAACTTTTCATCAGAATGAATGTGTGTTGTGGTGGCACAGTCAACTGATTTCTAATTCCAATTTTCCCTGTAAATACATAATGTAACCAGGCCAAGTCCAGCCTGGCTTAGGTGCATGGCTGGCTTGTTTCTGTTCAGGACTGGTAGACAGAAGCTAGTCATGCCACTGAAATAGCTGTGAATTGAAATGACATGAAATACTGTCTGATAAATTAAGATGGGTCTTGTCGCCTGGACACATCAGTTCCAATGCTTCCAATGCTAATCCAGCACAATAAGAGCGGGATAGCCAGTTAGCTCATGAGCTCACAACAACTAGCAGCAGCTCCCATAACATTAATGGTAGAGGTCAGTGGCTAAAGCAGTTACACTGATGATTCCTGTAACATTAGCTATTTTGCTGCAATTGTTTAAACTTCTGTTTCTGGACAAATGTAAGGGATAAACCCAGATAACACAAAGCTAGCGGACCTACAGCGGGTCCCCGATGGATGAGCTGGCGGACCTCCGGCCGAATCCGCTGGCGGGTTCCTGGCCATTTGCACATCGAATGGCAAGCGGACCTTTGGCGGATTATTACATTAATAGTTGTGGGTGTGAATTGTACTGCAGAAATAACCACCAAGGGAAACTGCTAGGTTCATTCTCATAACTTTAGAGATGTGTCTAAAATGCACAGATCATCAAAATATAGCCTACATGCTGTAGAAAATACAGGCATTCTCTCGATTCCTTTAAATATTCTCGACTCTTACAATAGGAAACAAAGTGGCACACTGTGCTATACAGTATGAAGGCACATTGTGTTATTAGTCAATTGTCGTTTTTCAGCATGAGGTAGGCTGCTCAATGCTGCAGGTTGAAGGAATAAGCAATGTACAGGACTATCCAACGTTCATTTGATATTACCTCAATTGGAATGGCTGGATTAACTCATCCCTATAAATGATTAAGAGTATTAATGCTGCCTATAAACTATTAAAGGCATTCGGCTATTTCAATGGCATTAACTATTTAAAGAGCAGCAAACTGTCAAAATGTTGGACAGACAGAAATAGTCTAATAGTTGTGGTGTGAATTGTACTGCAGAAATAACCACCAAGGGAAACTGCTGGGTTCGTTCTCATAACTTTAGGGATGTGTCTAAAGGTGCACAGATCATTAAAATATAGCCTACATGCTGTAGAAAATAAACATTCTCTCGATTCCTTCAGATATTCTCGACTGTTACAATAGGAAACAAAGTGGCACACTGTGCTACAGTATGAAGGCACATTGTGTTATTAGAGTCAATTGTCGTTTTTCAGCATGAGGTAGGCTACTTGCTGCTGGTTGAAGGAATTAGCAATTTACAGAGCTGTCCAACGATCATTTGATATGAACTCAAAGTGGAATGGCCGGATGAATGCATCCCTATAAACGATAGATATTAATGCTCCCTATAGACTAGGCATTTGGCTATTTCAATGACATTAACACATATGTGAAGTAGGCTAGTATTTACAGGACAATCTGATCGATTATAAGCTATCCAATATGCGCAACACATTAAAACCCCCAAAAAACAATCGAATTAAATTGTGCGGGGGAAGGGAAGTCGTGTGGGAGATGATGGCGTGATTGAACACCAGGAGAGCTGCAGCTTTCTGGACAAATGCCAGAGGTTTAATGGCTGAGGCCGGGGTCCCAGCAAAGAGGGAGATGACAAGAGCCTGGATAAGCACCTGCGCCGTTTCGTCAGTGAGGAAAGGGCGAATCCTAGAGCAGGAATCTGCAAGAGCGTGGAAGGTCTGTTATGTGCCAAGAACGACAGTCGGTCATCCACGGAGAAGCGACACCCAGATTCCTCGCAGTCGTTGGCATCACCGCTGTGTTGTCACTGGTGATGGCCAGGTTGCGGTGCGTAGGCTAGTGGTCGTAGCCTACTCTCGGCCAAGGATGATGCGGAGGGCTCTTTTGGGGATTTTCTCCAGCTGGTTTGATTGGAGGAGTGTTAGGGAGGAGTGCCACACTGGAGCACAATGCCTACTTAATGGAGGGTCGGATGTATGTTTTGAAGATGGTCAACAGATCCGCTCGGCCTACACCAAAACGCTTAATGGTTTCATTCACTGTAGGCTATGCATAGCTAGTAGGCTACAAAAGAATGTCGCCACGAAAACTCACACTGAAAGTGTATGGCAGTGTTTACTGTAACTGTGATATCACTTGCACTCATTCAACTAAACGTGTGTGTGTGTGTTTGTTTGTGAGCGGGAAAACACAGAGCTGGGCCCTCCAGGGGGCACGGCCTTTCCAGCATGCACTGGCAGTCAGAAGGATTAAGTCATCATGAGCAGCTCCAGCTGTTCTGTCCTGTTCAGTGATCTCTCATCAGCGCCACAGACATACCAGCAGCCTTTACTAGCCGACTGGTTCACCTTTAGGGTTCCTCCTTCAGCCTAAAGGCTTCTACCTCCTAGCCTACGTGAGCACTTAGTCCAGGGATTGCACTGAATTACAGAAGGGTACAGGGCTGATATGGCCTCCCCTTCTGCCCAGCATGCCAACGAGGCCGCTGACTTCCCCGGCTTCCCCTGTAGCTCAGCGAGGCCGCAGGTTCGAGCGCAACACTGGACGCAGCTAAGCATTTCATTGTGTATGGTAGCCTGTCCGTATATGACAAATAAACTAGATTGCCAGAATCATTTCATTGCTGTCTGTATGCATATGAACCTAGAAGCTTATTGTGAACAAGCAGGACTTGTAGATGTGAGTACATTCAGTGGGGGGGGGTACACATGACAACTGAGAGCCACTGTGGTCAGAGTGTGGCACAGCCTTGCTTAGCGCCAGGCGTGGAATCCTCGCGGAATCCTCACATCTGGAACAGCTGGCGTGTCTTCCACTGGTGAGACAGGAGAATAAAGCTTGGCGGATCGTCGCCGAGCACGTTGAAGTCCAAACGGAGTATGGAGTATGCATACTCCCAAGTCTACGTACTGTAGCCTACCAACCATCCATTATGAAAAATGTCCTTATTTTTTTGGAAAGGACCCATGTGACTCAATTAAATGACCCTGCAGCACATGCTAAGGAAATGATCTATTAATACATCCATGGAAATGATCTGCTTAAAGAGACAGTGCCCCCCGCTTGTGGATTTCATCACTGCATAATTCAACAGGGTGGTGGCACTAATGGTGCATGCGCCCTGGCGTTCATGAATGCCGTATCGGCATCGATCCTTAGCTCAGTCTGGCCTTTATGAGTCATCACTGCCCTCCCTCCCTAATCCCTCGCTAAGGCGCTAAGTCCCTCCAACTGAGCCCAGGGCTGTCATGATAGAGCCAAGATAGGTTTTTTAGTGTTTATGATAATTATATGAATATAATTTGATGAGGCTTTTCTGTAATATGAGAGGGACTTGATCGTTCTGTTGTGTGTCCTTGGCCCTACTTCATCTCTCCTATGCCGATGTCCATGTAAAAGGAGACTTGCGGTGAGTTCTTGAGTGTGTTATTGTAGTGTTTCGTAGCCTCCTTTCCTTGTCACCTTCCCTGGATGTACGTAAAGGGCTGGGTTGGTTTCAACATGGTGAACAGGTGTTTAAACAGGTAAGTTCCTGTTTAGGATGGACAGTAGCCTAGATGAGGAAAGGAAACCGTTTAAGACTAGTGGGACGCATCCAGAGACTAGGGGCGGAGGTCAACTTTTCTTCTGCTAGAGGTAACCGGACCTCAATGGTCTTTATTACCGAGTCACACGTGACACACAACACACGTGAGTGGCGACACAGCACACACAACACGGTGGCCGCCGGTGGAATTTATCCTCTGCATTTATCCCATCCAAGCTGTCCTCCTCCAGAGCAGCCAGGAGCAGTGGGCAGCTTCATCAGTGGCCCCGGGGACCAAGTCCAAGTGCTCAGTTCTGGTCCTGATCAGAAGAACACTGCATGTTTTTATATTAGGGTGCTATGCAGAGGGAACCCGAGTGAGCACAGGGAGAACATGCAAACTCCACACAGAAAGGCCTGGGAGATAGCCCAGGCGTGACACGAACCCAGGACCTTCTTGCTGTGAGGCAACGGTGTCACCGTGCTCATATGGGGACAGTATGTGAGTCATAGCCTGGACAACGTGCTTCTCAGTGCTTGTCTAAGGTATTGCTTTAGAGAGTCAACAACATACCTTAACAACACTCCCATGTTAGAGATGCTGGACTATACCAGGTCGAGATTACCTTTCGATGGCACAAAAACTCAACAGTGCCCTCTAGTGATGACAGGGACCTGTTACAAGGCTCTCTGGACGGACTAACGGATGTTTATCCATCATATGCACAGCACACAATATAGGTACCATGTACAATGAAATGCTTCTAGTGGCTTCTGTAGAGCTTCCTAGCGTCTTTTGAGAGAGACACAATAAAAATATGGTGGAGGATCACACCCAGCCTGCTGAAGTATTCAGTATGTCTAGTGGATGACCTACTGTACGATCTCCTCAAGGACCAAATGGGTTTAAATCAAGTAGGTCCCCACACCAACAGGACGAGAAGGAATGTGATTTTTTTTATTTGGTGACATGTTACATGTGAAGACAAAACTTCCAGGAAGTTATTCTTGTCATACAAATAAATATAAATACCTAGAGGTACAGAGGGAATTTGACATGACCGCAAAACGACAAGGAAACATAGAAACAGGACAGTATCATCGTCTGTAGAAATTGTTATTGGAAAAAACAACAATGAGCTATCCTAAAAGCAAAAAATGTGCCACAGAAAACAAAATGCAATTTTCTTTATATTACAACAAAATGACAATAACAAGCGGAGCCATGGGTTGTTCCCCTAAGTTTGGTGCCTCGGTGATGAGAGAGTGCGAGAGAGAGAGAAAAGGATGGAGGGATGAATCCGAGAGAGAAAAGGAAACCTCTCTCTCCTCAGTGGCAGGAGTCAGCTTCCGGAAAACCTACAGCTGCATATCTACGACAACACTTAGGGGGGTTTGGACGGGGCTGGGGGAGCCAATCAGGACACTTCTCTAAGGCGTCGTTATGGCACTTCCACTCCAAACATTGACAATGCTCTCCCCCAGTTTTACACCCACCTCTACAGACCCAACCCAAGCACCCACACCCCGCTCGAGGAAGGCACTGGTGTTGTATTTCTGGACCACATTCTAACGTCTGGCTTTTTTCTGCCAAGATGAGTGATGAAGTGACGATGATGACACACACACACACGCGTGCAAACACACCCACACGTGCACAGAAGACACACAGAAGACACACAGGTAAATTGGTGTTGTAGACTGGCTTGTACACACAGCCGTGTCCGTGTGTGAACGTCTTGGAATAACACAGGTCTGTTGGGAGTGAGGCAGTCCCATAGCTATTTACACTGGTCAGAGACTGCTCTTCTATTCTACACACTGTGTCTGGCTGGCTTTTACATTTGTATGTCTAAATCAATGTTCTGCATGGTGGACAATGGTGCAAATAGCAACTATAAAAATCTACGTCCTCCTCCCTCCATCACTCCTGCTAAGAGTTCTACTATTTCTCAAAGCACTGTAACATTAAGACAGCATACTGTAGGGTTAATGTCAAGAGAACGTTCCTCATACTGTACATGCTACTAGCTTCTTTTTTTTTTTAATCTTTTTTTTTTTTACATTGACCTTGTATGCAAAATGTGAAAGAAGCATCTTAAATCCAAATTATGGATGCAGAATTCAGACAATATTATTCTCATAACCTTTTTGATCACAAATTACCTTCATTTATTGTCTTCCTGTTTTGCGTTCAAATGTAGAAAATCAAGCCAAATCAAATAATCAAAAAAACGTCACATATATTGGACCACTTCAATGTAGTTTTTCCCCTCTCCATTATGCCTCTGATTTGAAGTAGAGGTCTACTCACAAAGGACACACCAAACAAACAAACAATCTTAAAAAAATGAATAAAATCAAGTTATTTTTAAGAAGTCTCAGTGTAAAAATGGTCCCTGTATTGAGGGAGCAGGGGAAGGGGGGGGGGTGTGGGGTGAAATACAAGAGCAAAGTCTGTTCCCAAAATCCTCAACACCCACCCCCCCTCCAGCCCATGCTCTCTCCAACCTTAACATGCCCCCCCCCCCCACTACAGACCATGCTCTCTCCAACCTTAACATGGCCCCCCCCCCCCACTACAGACCATGCTCTCTCCAACCTTAACATGGCCCCCCCCACTACAGACCATGCTCTCTCCAACCTTAACATGCCCCCCCCCCCACTACAGACCATGCTCTCTCCAACCTTAACATGCCCCCCCCCCACTACAGCCCATGCTCTCTCCAACCTTAACATGGCCCCCCCACTACAGACCATGCTCTCTCCAACCTTAACATGGCCCCCCCACTACAGACCATGCTCTCTCCAACCTTAACATGGCCCCCCCACTACAGACCATGCTCTCTCCAACCTTAACATGGCCCCCCCATTACAGACCATGCTCTCTCCAAGGCCAGTTATCCAAAATGTCAGGAAAAGGCTGAAGACGACGCCCATCTCTTCCAAACCTGGGCCACTTTCAAAGCACTTTACACCGCTCCCCTCTTGAAATAGGTGGATATTACAGGTGTTGAAATAAATGGATAGAACTGCGAGTAGGTTAAAAAATAAATTGATTTTAAAAACAGCAATTTGTGAAGACTGTCTTTCAGTAGGGCTTCTGTTATGGGCGTGTGAAGTGTTGGTCCGTTGGTTGCTGTGTTTAAGTCAGGAGAGAGAGAGTAGTTGTGGTTCAGTGTTGGAGGCATCGAGTTCATATTCTTCCACCTCAGCCTGTTTGAACTCTGGGGTCCCGGGCATTGGAGTGTGTGTTTATGACTCTCTCTCTCTCTCTCCGTGGGCTACGGCTGCTACTTGAAGAGGAAGTTGATGAAGACCTGAAGGAAAATAAGGAAGATGATGATGGCGTAGTCCCGCTGCTGGAGGAAGCCGCCCTCGGATGCCGTCTGGCTTGCTGCTCGGCTGCGCAGTACACTGATGCTCCTGTGGTGGAGGACACACACGCACACACACACGCACACACACACGCACACACACACACACACACACAAACACACACGTGTACGCACACACACTCACATTTAGTTACAAACATTGTTAGTTTACTTCCATTTATAACATACAACCCACTGAGGTTTCTCAGTATGCCCCACATACACACCCACATGCCTACGTATACACACACACACACACACACGATAAAACCCACCGGTTAATGTCGTCTTGTGTCTGCTTTATGGAATCAATGGCACTTTGAAGTTCACTGAGGTCTGTTCCTTTTCTTCTTAATCGGCTGTTGTGCTTGCTTTTGTGTCCTGAAATGCAAGAACCGTGCAGATAAGGTGGAATTGATACACACCTCCTTGTAGTTTTGCAATCATCATAAGTGAATGAGATTTACAGGGAAACAGAGTTTTAAATGCATTGAGTTTGAGCTTAACTTTCATGCGAGCCGAGACAGTGTGACTGTATGCATGTGTTGGTAAAGTGTGTGTGTGTGTGTGTCTCACGTTCACTGCCGGAGGAGTCCTGTCGGTCGGGCTCCGGGGAGGAACAGCCGCTCTCCGGGCTCTTGGGCTTGTCACTCTGCTTGTGCTTTCTCTTTGGTCCCATTACCTGGAACACCGGACACACACACACACACACACACACACACACACACAGCTTATCAACACAGAGCAACACACACCAGCCACCAAATGAACGTGAGCACAAAGACACCCCCATCACACACTCCATCCACACAACAGACAAAAACAAACACAGTTTACCATTGAACAAGAAGTGCAAATGCTGTAAAACTCCCGAGTAAATACAAACACATAGGTTACCTGAAAAGACAACAACAACCAACAAACAAACAAACAAACATTTGCGCTCACACACACACAGAAAGATCACATGCTAATCAGTGATGAGTATGGTAGAGCTCAGCTGTGAAGCATGTAAGCGTGCTCCTGTGGTTCTCTCTAGCACATCTCCACACACACACACACACACACACGCACGCAGGCGCGCACAAACAGAATTGGCAACCGAAATGAACCCGCGAGGGTTACTGTACGTGGAGTGCTGCAACACTCAAGAAGAGACAAACAAGCTGTCATACAATAAAAAAATAAATAAAATAAACTATCATGAAATCATCCATAAATCAACAACGCTGGTAGAGAAAACCAAAGGAGGGGGGACACAGGTGCGGTGGGGGGCGCGCTGCCCACACAGAGGCAGCCAACCACAGGCGATGGCGGTGTGTGTGTGTGTGCTGTTTGGTGATTGGCCGGAGCAGGGAGCGCAGACGGCAAACAGGTGGACGGTGGTGCGAACCGAAGAAGCAGCAACAAAAAGAAAGAAAGAACAAAATCGAAAAAAAAAGAAGAAAAAAAAAAATGCCTTTGGCGAGCAGCGCTGTGGGCGGGTGGTGTGGGCGTGTCCGGGGGGGTGGACCTACCTGGCACTTGCAATTGTCCCTCCGCGGCCCCTGGTTACTGAGACTAATAACACTGCCAGAACGTACCATAGGGGTGCGGTGTCGGACCTTAGTCTGGATCCAGCCGTCTTTCTCAAACTGAATCATATCGTTCAGAGGGTCCCACGGGCGGGTGCTGCAGAGAGAGTGGGGGGGGAGAGAGAGGGAGACAGAGAGAGGAATATGAGGTTGGGAGAGAGAGAGAGAGAGGCGGTAAGAGAGAAAGAGAGGGGCAGAGGTGAGTGAGGACAAGAGAGAATCAAGTTAAGGATGTTGTGACCCAGTACATCCACTAGAGGTCACATGCTACTGTTGCTACTGTTGATCAGACCTAGCCATTCGGATAAGATGTCAGTCGTATAAACAGGGGTGAGTTCAGCCCCGTTCAGCAACACCTTGGACACACCCACCAAACAAGAGAAAACCTACCTCAAAGCCTGTTGCACACCGCCTCACGCCATTTCGAGGAAACATGTTGTTTAACCCATAGGCCGTAGTTGAACTCGCCCCAGGTTTGACGGCATTCATCTTACGTGTCATGGCATTTGACGTAGTTCAAAAAGGCCACCATGCAGCTGCATAGTTCACACACGTCCCTACCTATAAGGACAGCTCGCTGTGCTGCTCCCCCAAATGTCCACTAGATGGCCCCTCCCCTATGAGAGAGACTTTGAAGATGCCAGTTTTAAAATCCCCCCGCTCAGTTCAGCCCGGCCATAACCTCTGAACACCGCCGCGCCCTAGAGGAGGGGGAGGGGGTCTACTCACTCGGCATATCGGTAATGCCACTCCCCGGTCACGGGGTCCTGCTCGAAGAGCGCCGGCACCCACTCCTCGCACTTGGCCTTGCGCTCGCGGGCCGACTTCCTCTGAGCCTCCTCCAGGATGAACTTCTCGTTGGTGGCCTCCGTCTGGTCCTTGGTGTTGATGGCCCGGGTCACATGCTGCCACAGTCTGGGGGTGGAGAGTGGGAGGAGAGGGTGGAGAGGAAGGAGAGAGTGAGAGAGGGAGGAGAGGAAGGAGAGAGGGAGGAGAGGGTGGAGAGAGGGAGGAGAGAAAGGAGAGAGGGAGGAGAGAGGAAGGAGAGAGGAAGGAGAGAGGGAGGAGAGAGGGAGGAGAGGAAGGAGAGGACAGAGAGAAGGAGGAGAGGACAGAGAGAAGGAGAAGAGGGAGGGGTCAATCCAGAGAATAGATTCTAATCAAACCAATGTCTCTCTTCGCGTGTTGCCCAAAAGGTCAGTGCCCCTGGGCGGTGTGACTGCGGCGGCCGTGCCGTACCTCTCTGACTCGAACTCGCCCTGCTCCTCAGGGGGGACGCAGCAGCGCACCAGCCGGCTCTGTCTCAGCTCGGGGGTGGGGTTCCAGAACGTGTCCACCACGCCCGTCTTCTTATCGTTGATAAAGATCTCACTGTCCTGGAGGGGCAAACACACAGACTATTAATACACGTACGCACACACGCACACACACACACAATCTGCCGACGTGATTGATTATGTCTAGACTGAGGACGAAGTGTTCCGTGCCAATTATGTTCAGTCGCTGTTAGGGGGGTTTGGCGAAGCAGGAAAGCCAGACCAGTGTTGAGAATCAATGACCTTTCCATATAGGCAGAGAGAGCTGTATTAGTATTGACCGGTCTGCAAACGTGACTTGCATGCACACGCATGCACGCACGCACACACACACACACACACCACAAATGAGCTTCACCCCTCCCTTCTTGTTATTCTTCTCAGAAAAACCCCGGACCCCGCTTGAGCAGTAATTACCCAGAAAGCCCTGGGAAGGTGTGTGTGTGTGAATAATGATTGCTATATGAGGGGGTTAACAGTGACGCACGCACACGCACGCACACACACACAGTCTATGGCTACAGCTCAGCTCCCTAAGTAATAAAGAGCACACAGTGAAAGACAGCTGGATGTTGCAGAATATACCAATATCACAGGAAGCGAGTGGTCAGTGTGCTGCGCCCCTGACCAGAGAGGCCTCAGCTGGTGTTCAGCGTGTCCCATTGTACAGTATGAGACCGCATAATACATTCATTACTCAACAGAAACGGACATTCCATTTTCTGAAAATCACACAGTAGCCAACTCCATGATGGTGTCAGCGTTGGCCCAGGATACCGCCGACAGATATTACACATTGGGGGTATTGCTGTCCAAACCCCGAGGGCTCGGCATAGAGAATGCGGAGTATGCGGGCGAAGGCGCGGCGGTGGGCGTGCCCCGCTCAACAACTTGCCGACAGTTTATTATTCACAATCGGAAAGCCCGTTCATTTCACGTTTACAAAAACGAAACTGAAAGTGTTCCATCTCACCGCGCCGGCTCGTTGCAAGATCACTGTTCTGATCCGGCTTAAAAAGTGGCCCGACTGGGGCTAAATTTCCCGGACTGAATTACTTCCCCGGTCCGCCCCTGGGCGTGCCCTAGTTCCAGCAGCTCTTACCCAGTGACCCTCCAAAGTGGCCAGCACCTCCTTCCCAAGCTTGATCTTCCCGGAGACCTGGTTGACACTGTCGTTGCTGCCTAGGAATGGCTGGGGGAGAATCACACATAGGTCATATTAAGATCCCATTACCCATACTGAACTGGGGTTGAAGTCAATGATATAGCGACAGCAGACCTCTAGAGCCTCGGTTTGAGACGTGTCAAGTTGGCTTAAACAGTATTCACAAACAAACGTGTAATAAGTCGTCTCTGGTTTTTCGACCTTGAGTTTGAACTCCAGCTGGGCGCTGTAGCTGGTCTTCTCACAGGTTATGGTGATCTGGCCGGCCAGCTCCAGGGTCATGGTGCCATACAGGATACCTGGAGGTCAATGACGAGAGCTGCGATGACACACTAGGCTCTCAACAGCTTTTAAAGCTGGCTATTTGTCGGTGGAGTCAAATGTGAGATGGAACAACAGAAAGTTGGAGAGTGCTGTGGTGGGAGATGGTGGTCAGACCTTTACAGTGAGCGTAGGGCATGTTCATGACGTAATCCTCTCCTCTGTTCAGGAAGGTCAGGCGAGCCTCTCCGTCCAGTATGGCCGACAAGGAGTTTCCTGCGGGACCACAGACAGAAGGCTTACCCACTTACTCCCACAGGCGTCAAACTAGCTAATAGCTTTGTGCTTTTTGTCGTTTTCAATGGGGTGTAGATATCTGCTGGTGTGTGTGTGTGTGTGTGTGTGTGTGTGTGTGTGTGTGTGTGAGTACCATAGAACAGGCAAGTACCATAGAACTTGGACTTAGCCAGGATGCTGCCACTTAGACAGAAGCCGTCCTTCCTGTTGCTAACGTAGAAGGCCGACACAGGAGGATGATGGGACACCTGGAGGACACAGGGACGAATGAATGAATGAATGAATGAATGAATGAATGAATGAATCAATCAATCAATCAAACAAACAAAGAAACAAAAAAACAAACAAAGAAACAAAAAAACAAACAAATATACCAGCAGGTAAAAGTCAGCTAACACTATCAGACCTCGCTCTTTCGGAGGTCTGCCCTCCCGGCGGTCTCACCTGCTCAGAGATGTAGAATGTCTTGCTAGTGGTCTTGCTGTGGAGCCACATGCAGCGGAAGGTCTCGCCGATGATGGGGTTGTACGGTTTCTTCAGTCCCTGCATTTCAGAGGGAGGGGAAACATCCCATCTTTAGAAACATCTACTGAACGGTCCAGGTACAGAGACATTCTGTCGCTGTGAGAACAGTCTGAACCGTCTCTGGGGTTTCTCCATCGTCACCTGTGGCTTTTTGTAGAATCCGGAGATGTACCACTTCACTACCTTCTTCATCCGGTTGTAGGCATTCTCCTCTACTGCAGCCCTGGAAACATTCACAAGCAGGAACCACAATTAATACTACTTAATATAAGTAAAACTGAATAATAATTAGTTGGATTTTTTTGCCTCTAGCAAGGGAAGTCTATTTCCAGTGTCTATTTATGAAAACAGTCTGTTCTGACTCAGAACCCTAAAACGTGTTCTAAAGTAGAAGGAGAATTTTTAAATTGGGACAGGGAAAATGGCCTAAAGGAAAGAATTGTGATTATAATTTCATGAGCGTAAACTTTTGTGACTTGGCAGCAAACTATCAAAATGTTGGGTTCGTTCTCATAACTTTAGGGATGTGTCTAAAAGTACACAGATCTTCAAAATAAAGCCTACATGCTGTATAAAATAAACATTCTCTCGATTCCTTCAAATATTCTTAACTCTAACCATTAGGGTGGTCCTTCGTGAGTGGTACATTTTCGAATTCATTTATTTTAAGCTCCAATCTCCGGAATTCATTGGAATAGTGGAGAAAACTCCTGGTGAATTATTTTCTCAATCGGAAAACATTTACCCCTCCCTCACCGACCTTGAAGATCCCCGAGAGACGCTTTTTATCTGGGAATAAATTGGGCGTATAAGGATTAAAATGAGAATGAAAATAAAAATGAATAAAAACAACAATCCTTGACAATTTTTGTGCCATTTATTCTCAAAATGTTAGCTTATAACTGCATACAGTGTTTTATATAAATGATTACCTCATTACACAGTTAAATGTATTAAACTATAACAAAAATCTTAAAGGAGTAGTAAAGGGAAAAATCATGTTTAGCCCTGTTTTAAGGTTACTTATGATCATATACAATGGTTCAAATCAAAATGTTGACAAAACTAGCACTTTTGAGAAAGTTGATAATTGCTCTACCACCGTTTAGGTCATACAATGGATGTGGGTGGGCACCTTGAAAAATCATTCAAAAACATGTTAAACTCTCGATTTCGCGACCTCGGGCCGACGCAACTACCTTGTGCACGCCACGTTTGACCTCAAAGGTTTTTCATGACGCGCTTGCACCCACCCCCAGAAAGATATTGACCAATGACAGCACTGAGTCTTTTCATGTGACTTGTGGTGCTGCATTTGGACCAGAGTAAAGAAAGTGCTGTGTGAAAGCGAACCGCAGTAGCTGAGAAATGAAAACAATGTATCACTTTCTCTTTTGGTGCGCACTATGTGAATATGCCCTGTTGGTTGATGCCATGTCTTGCAGTTGGAGTCCAGAGACCTGGATCCTTGAGGGGCACAGAATCGTGTAGTCTGTTAGTCTTCTAAAGAGACTCAGATTGTGTTCATGGAACCAAAATGATACTTCCATGTTAAAATATACTGCAGTTACACTTGATTTACATACAGCCGCTACAAACTATGTAGTATGCATTTGAGGTAGAAAGCCATTTTGCTTAAGATTTTTGTTATAGTTTCATACATTTAACTGTGTAATGAGGTCACCATTTATAAAACACTATGTTGTGTTATAAGCTAACATTTTGGGAATAAATGGCACAAAAAATCAAGGATGAGAATGAGAAACAACAAGTTTTCATTCATTTTTATTTTCATTCTCATTTTAATCCTTATACACTCAATTTATTCCCAGATAAAAAGCATCTCTCGGGGATCCTCAGAGCGAAACTTCAAGGTCGATGAGGGAGGGGTAAATGTTTTGATTGAGAAAATAATTCACCAGGAGAGAGGCACTATTCCAATGAATTCGGGGGGGTTGGAGCTTAGACTTTCCGACTTTCAATTTTAAGGACCACCCTACTAACCATAGGAAACAAAGTGGCACAATGTGTTGAAGGCAAATTGTGTTATTACAGTTAATGTAGTTTTTCAGCATGATGTAGGCTACTCAATGCTGCAGGTTGAAGGAATAAGCAATGTACAGGACTATATACAACGTTCATTTGCTATTAACCCAACATTGGAATGGCTGGATTAATGCATCCCTATAAACATTAAAGGTATTAATGCTCCTTATAGACTATTAAAGGCCTTTGGTTATTTCAATGACATTAACACATATGTGAAGTAGTATTTACAGGACAATATGACCGATAAGCTATCCAATGTATCCAACACATTCAAAAAAGCAATCGAATTGAATTGCGTCAATAGCCTGGTGCGGCTCTGGAATGGCGCGGCTTTGGGGGGAGACCTACACGGCTAGCTGATATCGTAGTCCGTGCTTACTTTCGCCAGATTCTCAACAGACAGGATGTGGGGGAACTTACTCGGACAGGAAGTCTGCGTGGAAGTAGTAGTCGGAGAGCTTGTCCAGGAAGGAGCGTGGCTCCAGGATGAAGGTGGGCAGCACCACCTTGGACAGGTCCATGCCAGGCCGGACCTGCTTCAGCAGGGTCCAGATCAGAGACTTGTTCTCCTCCGACACCGTCTCCGTCTGGGCCGCTTCGCCAGCCTGGGACGCACGCGTGCACGCACCATGCACACACACACGCACACACGTGCGCACACACACGCACACACACACACACACACCGTCCCTTAATAACAAAACCCAATTCTGATATTTCGGAGGTGGTCATTAGCGGCTGTATCATACACCACCTAAATCAGGTAATTATCCAGTTCAATCTTCCTGTTCCCCGTGGAACCTGTGCTAGGTGTTTAATTAGAGACATGCCACTGAAACGCTGCGAGGGATTTCACACGCTTCGTCGCGCGCACACCAACTCCGTCTCCAACAACGCACAGCCCACACACCCTCCTCACACTGCCGTAGCCACAGGAACATTGAGAGCCTGCGGAAGTGCTCCAATATTTCTGGACTGTGATGTGAACATTATATGAGGCCAAGGCAAGTACTCCCACCCACTGAAATCGTTCTGGGCAGCTAGAAGTCCAGACTGTATCGCAAAAGGGATTTTTTTGCGAGGAAGTCTGGCTTCCAGGCTAGAGTGATGGGTCACAGATGGAGGAAACCAAACGGGAAGTAGAACTGTCTCAGTCACTCTTAACACCTGCTGCAGAACTGGGATAAACTGTCACGACTCAGACACACACACACACACATTTGGACACATACCACTAACAGAAGGTGTCTCTATTCCATCTCTTTGTATTCCTTCCTTCACGCTTATATCTTCAAACTCAAGCATTGCTGTCATTTCAAACGGTTTCCCAGGTGCTTATTTATTCTGACACTTCACTAAAAATACATACAATACAAAGATACATGCTGTACATCAACTATTCTCTTTAGGAATGTGTCATTTTTCATCTAAATTGAATCTGAATTAAAATTCCTGAACAAAGAAACCTC
Organism: Borostomias antarcticus; assembly: GCF_949987555.1. Taxonomy (NCBI): domain Eukaryota; kingdom Metazoa; phylum Chordata; class Actinopteri; order Stomiiformes; family Stomiidae; genus Borostomias; species Borostomias antarcticus. The sequence continues at coordinate 10,796,808 of NC_140246.1, forward strand.
CATGCAGGCATCAGGCAGACAAAAGCCCCGTCGTCCCAGCCAATCAGAGCACAGATACTGAGCGTGTATCCAGTCCTCACCTCCCCCAGCTCTTCGTGGGACTGCTCCAGGTAGGGGGTCTCCCTCAGGGCCTCGTTGGGGTCCAGGTCGATGTAGGAGTCGTCCTGGCGTTCTGACGTGTCGCTGTCGCTCTCCTCGCTCTTCTCCATCCCCTCGGGGTCTGACTCCTCGTGGTCCTGCTCGTTCTCCCGGTCCGACTTGTCTGAGTACAGGTCCGGGTCTTTGAACTGGTCACTGTCGTTGAACCTGAGAAGGACAAACAGTTTTATAGTTTTATGGTATATAATACCAATACTTAATATTTAGGTAGTGTTTATTATGCGTCCACCGACAATGTACAGCGAACGTCTGCCACACTGGTAGGGCACATTATCTCCAGCATGTGATAATATCTCTCGAGTTATCCCTTTGGCACAAAAATCGATACAGCCGAATATTGCACACAAAAAAATTGGAGGGGGGGGGAATAACAAGAACAAGACAGGGAATAAACATTGATATATAAAATGGACATTGTTACACCCCACCCCTGCCCCCCGGGCAGAAGAGCGCAACATAGGGTGACACAATGGGTCAGTGAGGGTGCAAGTACACAAAACCAAGACACTAATATGCAATAAAGAGGATTTATTACCAAACAAAAGCAGCACAGGGAAGTCAGTGAGAAACTAAATGTGGCACCAAAGTAAATATAACCAAAAATAAATGATGAATGATAAAATATGTAAATATAAATTATATTTATATGCATTTGTCGTTTACACGTAAACGGAGGTTTTAACCCATTGAAAACGAATGTTTTAAAAATTCCGGCCAAAGTGGAGATTTAGGAAAACTCTGTTATTTCGTTTGCATGTAAACAGAGGAAGACGAAGATTTACGTCATGTATGCGACAGAAAATGCATTGCGTCAGGTGTGCGACCTTTGTGTGTTTGCTCCTCTGGCGTGCTCTAATAATCATGGATGCTAAAGCGATGTTCGTTTTTATGTTAGTGCAAAGTCTGTTGGTGTGTTTGCATTTGCAAATAATCAACTGCTTTATTATGTGGAGGAGGAGAGGAATTTGTTCATTCGTTGTTTTGTTTTTCTTTTACAGGATTCTGATTGGCTAACGTGTCTCCATGCTTCTCGTTACACTGCCGCCTACAGGCATAGAGTGCTCTTGGTGGCGTATTTATGCGGGTGGCGGCGTATTTATGCGGGTTCGTGTGCATGATTTTATCTTCCTCTCTCTTCTCTCTTTATTTTACGGAGAGGGGGAAATATCCGTTTTTGTAAATACCCGTGTATGTGTAAACGAAGTCTAAGGCCTGCTCACCGCTCCCTGTGTGCAAACAGACAAAAACGGTTAACAAAACACAGACAAACGAGTACAACTAAAGTGGGCTGTTAAACAAAACAAGGATCAGGTTAACAACTAATAACTACTTTGAAGCTCCAACAAAATGTTAACCAATAACTCAAACAAGAAGGCTGAACAAAACCAAAGCACTCTACCTACCCAGAGCCCTGCCATCGCTCGGGTAGGAGAGACAGAACTGAACACAAAAGGACATATATATATATATATATATATAGGGGAGGGACACCAGGCGATTGGATGATTGGATGAGTGGGGAGGTAGGCTGGAGAACTGGAACAGGTGTGAATGATGAATGATGATTGGAACCGCATCTACTAGAAACTTGAGAACAATGAAACAGAAGGGGGAGACAAAAACACAAAACACCAAGACAACACCAAACACATACTGGGCTCAAAAGAAAACACAACAAATAACCAACACATACAATATGTAACAGACATATTCAATCGTTGTTCAAGTTTTAAACCGATTTAAAATGCCCTTCCCTTTCCTCTGCCCTCAGGATCACCTCCAGGGAGCAGGGAAGGGGGTGGATTTTCAGCTCTATTTTTACATTTTAAGTAAATTATGTATGTATGTAAATTAAATATATGCAATGTATCGCAATATGTATCAGATCGCAGTGTAATCATGATACGATCGTATGGTGACCCCTGCATTGTGATACGTATCGTATTGTGAGGCCCTTGCCAAAACCCAGCCTAATTCTCAGAAGAACTTCTAAAGTTACAAAGCCCCATCGAGACATGCCAGAAAAGCTGGAAACAAGAACAGCTAATGGGGCAAAGCTTTGAGTCTCTAATTAGAGTGAAACAGGGAGAGAGGATATGGGGAGGGGCTGGGCAGAGGGTTGGGGGTGGCGGCAGTTGGCTAGTCAGACGGGATGCAAGAGAGTCCGGGGGACGGTGGTCTGGGCAGAGAGGGGGGTAGGGGGTAGTCAGGTCTGTTTGGACAGGATAGGACCCAATACTGGGCAGGAAGCACAGGGGGACTACCGGTGGGGTAGAACTCACTGGAAAGGCTGCATGTTGTGGGCTCGCAGCAGACTGTAGAAATTGATGTGGGAGGGCTCCCCGGACGTGCCCAGCTCCTCCTTGCCCTCGCGGATCATGGTGCGTTTGAGCAGGCTGGAGCACTTCAGAGCCAGCTCCAATGCATCCATCCAGCACCGGCCTGAGAGAGAGGAAGGCAATATGCATCTCATCTCGCGCATGCTTTGCATGACTACAGAATAGCTGTATATACAGTGCACACACACACACTCACTCACACACTCACACACTCACTCATACACTCACACACTCACACACACACTCTCACACACACACACACACACACACACACACACACACACACACACACACACACACACACATACACACACACTCACACACACACACACACACGAGCGCAGATACAGAGCCATGCGTGCACCCACACGCCCATGCTGATTTATCAAGGAAGGGAGCCACAGAGCACCAGGTTTGCAGCTATAAATGAACTAACGCTGTCTCTTACCGTCAGACTCGGAGGCAGCGCGGAAGATGAGGTGGCTGCTGGGTAATGGCTGGGTGATGGAGCCCACGGCCTCCCCTTTGGGACCCTGATAATATACAGAACACACACACACACACACACACAAATACAGACACACAGGTTAATAATGTAGCACACACTCACTGGGCACAGGAACACAATAGAGCACTAAGACACACTATGTGTGTGTGTGTGTGTGTGTGTGTGTGTGTGTGTGTGTGTGTGTGTGTGTGTGTGTGTGTGTGTGTGAGAGAGAATCACTCATCACTTATTCCTAAGGCTGTTTAAAATGAGACCTCTTCTCAAGTGTCCATGATGCCAATGTCAAGCTGGACTATGGATTTCGTCTGGACATCCTTCACACAAAAAACTGTGAAACTGTGATGGTCAGCTCCTAATAACTGAATCCAGTTTCAATGAAACACTGCTTAATATGTATGTCATCATGCAAACTCTTGATAAAAGAAGAAAGAGATTTAGCGAAAGACAGAGTGAAAGAGTGTGTGTGTGAGAAAAAAAGTGAGAGAGATAATAATAGAATAAAATAAAAGAAGAAGAATATAGAAGAATAAAATCTTCTATAATGATTAATTTCATTAATTCACCAGAGAAATCTACTATTCATGCACTCATAATACACTGCTGGTTATGATTGAGTTCCTTTAAACCTTTAAACTTCTGTGAAAGGAGACACGCTTGAGTGGAAGAATAAATGCATAGATCTAACTCAGTCAGAATATGTAACAGTAATGAGACAAGAGCTATAGAAAATACATGCACACCAAGGACAAGGCAACCAGACAGGAGAATGGATGATGTTTTACACTTTCTCAGCTAGTGGCACCAGCACATGATTTGGCGGCGCCAAAATGTTGCCGCTATAATGGGCTACTTTGGGAGCGAAATTAGCTTTTTTTCCACACCAAAGTAATCTGAGATCTGATCTGAGATTTGTATAGATTTGCTTTGAAATCAAATACATCAACTGCTTATGAGAAGGAATGATAATTTTGAATAAACATTACTTGACTTATACACACAGCTAGACCAATTAGAGCACATAAAGGCGACTGGCTTTTCAAAGTTACTGGCTGAAGACTTAAACCACTGGCCTGTATCGTATCAGAGAAATGTGATACACAATTATACATTTCTGTTGAGCCGAATGACGTAAATGCCTTATGCTCCTTACTACCTGTCTGGCTGCAATTAATCAATGGAGGAGCAATATTTTATTATAATTCAATGAAGATAAGACAGAAATGCTCTTAGTTGGCCCCAAAGCCAAAAGAGATGCACTCTCTAATAGGTTAGGAAATTTGGTCAGAATAAAATGGAAGTAACAAGTCTAAGTGTAATTAGACCCATTTAAGTTTTAAATCCACATACTCAAGGTGACTAACAGCATTGTTCCACCTAAGAAACATTGCCAAAGTACTCAACATGATGATGAGAAGTTCATTCATGCTTTTATTTCTAACACTGGACAACTGTAATGCTCTTTTTACTGGTATTTTACTAGTGAGAGAAAACTAAAATGGCTTGAGAGGCCCACCGTAGCCCAGATCTTGGTCTTGAATCATTGAGGGAGTATACTCATGAGTCAGTCTCTAAATGCTGCGCTCAACTACTGAGGACATTCATCCAGATTCCGTTGCTAAAAATGTATGGAAACAATTTGAGATTGGAAAAAAAACTGCAATGTTTTGATTCAAACTTTCGATGCTGATTCTCCACACCAGTTTATTAAAATAGGGGCAAAGATAGGGGGAGGACATAATTTCCGGTAAGGCATGTCGTTCACCCTATTGGATATGTAGGCATGGCTCTGATTGGTAGCATTGGTTTTCACTGCTGTTCTACCAACGATTTTCAATGGGGATGTCTCCAGACTTTTGGAGGCAAAGATCTCAAAAAGGCATTTGACTCTCATACACAGAGGCGTGATAAATGAAGCTTACAGTGTCCCTCCCAATCTACTCTGGGCCATAGTGACCATGTACACGGGTACAACAGCCAAGGTGGTGACCCCAGACGGCAACAGTGAGGAATTTGACATCCTGGTGTGGGTGTTGCAAGGGGACGCCCTCGCCCCCCTCATCTTCATTATAGTCCTGGACTACACACTCAGGCAGGAATGCAGTGGACGGGAGCAGGAACTCTGTCTCATTATTACACCTAAGAGGACGACTCCCTGCTGTCGTCCTAACGGTCCTGGACTACGCGGATGACATCAGCCTGGATGGCATCAGCCTCCATGCTGACCGTGTGGAGCTGGCACAAGAGCTCTTGAGTGGAGTGGTGACAGAGTGTGCCAAGACTGGCCTGAGACTAAATGCAAAGAAAACTACATTTCCCCTAATACAGCCGTTAATGCGGTGTCCTTTACCTTAACAGCCCATATGGACTGTTCGAGGGGGTGGAAGAGTTTGAAGCAGAAGCCGTCCTTTTTGGAGGGCCTCTCGATTAGCTCACAGGCATTGAGCAGTACGGTGCCCACCCACTGGCCGTTCTTGTGGGTCTTGTAGATGAGGAGCACCCCCGGCTTCAACACGCACCAAAGCTTGGTCCAGCTCTTCAGAGTGCCCCGGATCTGCAGGAATATACACACACGCACGCACGCACACGCACACACACAAACACACAAACACAGAAATACCCTATTACCAAATATCAAGGTATCCAATAGCCTCTTGGAATTATACTGAATATTGTATATATCAATACATTACAGCCTTCTGCAGTTTGTGAGGAATCTTGGACAGGTGTACTTGTGGAGTACTTGTTGCATGTGCTAATACACTCAATTTGACAACACGCTATCACCTAGTGCCAAGCAATCATCAGTTATTTATCTGACGAGCTTACCTTGAGCCAGTCGGCCATGACGATGACAGAGGGGTCGGTGATGGTGCTGAGCAGCTCTTTGGTGGCTCTCTTCTTCTCCTCCCTGTAGTTCTTCTTCTGCACCTGTAGGCAGCACAACCACGATGCTAGCAACCACTCAACACCACCTTCACACTGAGACATAAACCTACACTGTATTCAACCAATTCAATTATTTCACTGCATCTCATTGAACTAATCCAAATGTCTTCCAAGAACTACAATACTCACTGATTAGCCAATACTACGCAGAAACAATGGCCCTTTAAAAGATTCAAAGAGAATCTCTATGGTAAACTATCAGTGCTCAAGGACAATTCAGACAGATTATCACAATTATATCGGATTCGAGACCGAGACTCGAATCTGATATGATTGAAAGTAGGAGGGTAGATAATTGCTAGCCTCCAGTGTCTGAGACCAGGCTGAGCCTGATGAACTCAGCTAGTTGGGCCACATCAGTATTCAGAGTGAATTACTCAGCTCCAAGCCAGCCCCAGGCAGCCAGCACAGAACATGGCTGCCTTTGAACAGGTGCCACGCGTCAAATCCCAAATTCTATTTGCTCCTTCCAGCCTACCACTGGATCTAGTGAACAGCTACTTGTGAGAAAGGGTTTCTGCCTGCTGCACAAGGTAGGGTATATTTAAATGGGAGGAAATGTTTTAGGTGAAGATAATGGGAAAGCCCTATTTCTGAATAGTTGCCGTTGCTATTATTGTCCTGCTTACACCTTCATCTATCATCTTTTAAAATCCCATTCATGTTCTGGAAGGGTGGGAATTGAATGCGTGCATGAACGCAGCTTTCGGCTTATCTACTTCCTTACCTTGAGTGACTCCTTCTTGGTGAGCTTGTTTCCGGAAGCGGACACATCCTTGTCAGATCCATTGTACAGCTTGGACTCAGACTGTTGAGACAAACATAGAAAAACTTAAAGCATAAAAATCATGGTGAAACCCTGTTATATTGGATGAACTCCTGGGGTTCACAGAAGCGTGAAAAGTGGTGACAATATCATTAGCCTTCCAAAGTTAGACTTATATAACGCCACCGAGTCTCCTAGCCTAGCATTTTCTGTGCTTACCCTGTCTCAACCTTCGTTTAGCTTAGAGCTAGCTCGGCTACGCTAATGGAGACTGTGGTTGTCTATACAGGCATAACACACAGCTAGCCACCTCCAGAACTGAATAGGCTCTCTTTATAGAGAGGACATGGAGACGGGAGTGTGAGAATCTTGAAGCAGAGCTACTTGGGGGCTTGGAAACCCACAGGTAGTGAGGGAGAGTGTTTGGAAGACACATAATACCCAGGAACCGTTCTCCAATGCCAACAACAGATCTCCACAGCCATGACATGATGGAGGACTCGCCCACAAGGTGGGACAAAACTATGGGGGTCTCGCCATTGACTGCAATGCAAATTAGCCTCTTTTTGCCATCTTCCAATATTTGCTCTGATAGACTTTTGTGTACACTTTCTGATAAGTTTGTGGTGCCAATAATGACATATTTTCCACTATCGTCATCAAAGAACTGATCATTTTAAGACACTGTGGACTCTGATTTGGTCGTGCAAAACCACTGACACTATCTTCAAAGTCTAAGGCAATAGGCATTTTATGAATTGTTGTGCCACCTAAAGGTGCATTTGTCAGGATTGTGCAAAGTTTGCCTCAAAGTAGGTGTAGCTGTTCATAGGCGTGTTGGGAGGCAAAGCTTATTCATTCTAGCCATCACGGAGGAGGAGCAGGGAGGGGACTTTTTTTTTTTTTTTACAGGGGGAGCGGAAAATAAACAAATAGCCTACATTTAATGATTCATAAAATAAAACATTCCTGGGAACGTTTGCATTGGACACTGTGACCACCATGCACTGTTAGGATTTCGAAAAATATCAAATTAGGTTTCTGGCATGCAAACGTGCAAGACTCAAACTCTATTGAGTTGTTTATCAACGCCTCAATAGACATCTCAGAACTTAAGAGGGCAATGTATGCTGTTTTGGGAAAAAGGTGACAATGTATGACGTTATAAGCCAAGTCTTAAATTATAATTATTGTCTGCTGTATGTCACCTGTCCAGAATGAAGCACTGGAAGACAGTAGAAAGAGAATATAACAAATCATGCACTGAGCCAGACTAATTTGCGCCGCAAACCACCTGAACATTGGAGTGGAAACTGTTGCGATTAACATAATATGGCACCATTATGCGTGGTGTGCAACTTGGGTGTACTTATAGGAGACAATTATACATTATTACACCATACCATTGTCCCCTCTTCCCTGAGACAGCATTCATTTAATTATTTGCTGTCAACAGTCAGATAGAGAGATTTGTTCGCCTGAAAATGTTTTTCAGATGTTTGAACTGATCAGCGGAGCACTACAATACAACAGTCAAAAACCTTTTCTGCATCAGGGCTCATTTACCACCCTTGTGCAGTTGGCTAAACATTGGCTTATAGTATACCAATTTAAATTTGTATTAGCCTTCAAGCCGATAGATCAATAGTCAACAACACAAAGCACCTATCGCACATATCCCACATAGCCTGGTGGGGCTTTGTTTCCTCTGCAACTCCATGCTCAAACTTTGTATAAGTACATTTGCATCCATTTTCATTTGACTATTGCCAATAACCTTTGACGATTTGCATGTAAATTAAAGCCTCTGTGCCTCTGTAATATGATCTTTAGAAACGTCTTTAGACACGAAATAGCTTCCTCACTTGCTCCAGCACGCATGCGCACAGCATGCGTGCTGGAGCAAGTGAGGAAGCTATTTCGTTTCAAAAGACGTTTCTAAAGATCATATTACAGAGGAATGTGAAAAACCACAACAGGCCTACGCTCTATGTAAGCACAACTAGCGATTCATAAAGACAGATTGATGAAAACAACCGTTTCGCGGCAGAAAATAGATTGTTAGAAACTGCATTCTAAGTGCCCAGACCACCGCCATTACATGGATATACTGGCTCGCGCTGGATTTTAAATTTCTTCTACATGCCTCCGAACTACACCAAAGTGATCTCGGTGAGTCAAACGTCTTATAATATGTCGTAAATAAGGTCCAGGTTGTCAAAAACGAGCATTGTCCTTTAAGGATGAAAGGGCACTCTGTTCTTGTTTACCTGTAAAAAGAAAGGAAGGAGAAAATAAAGGAGAGAGTGTTTCAGGGCAGTACCTTGCTCTTGGATATGGAGTGAGAGGAGTCCTCTTTCAACGGCAAGACATCTTCTTTCCCCCGGTCGAAACCTGTAATTAAGACACAGCTGAATCAGCAAAGGGTCGACAACCCATCCCTGGGGCACACCTGAAGCTATTTCTGTGCTTCCAGCAGTACATTCACCCGATACTGTGCTGAGGGAAGGGTCAAACAAGAAAGTGAAAACAGCAAAGTCAACCACACCCCCTTGAGATGCCAGTAGCTGCTAACACTTGCAATCTGTTGTGTGCACAGCTCTTGCTCTTTCACAGAAGCCTCCTACAGCCCTTTAGCCTCTGAATATTTCATGGCCTCCGGTCTCTTGTCACAGGCCATCTTTAACGAGACAGAAAGGGAAAAAGGGTCAGTTACGGAGACACAGTTACAGTAAAGGTATGGCTGGGTGTTGTGAGTAAGAATTCGGCGACATACACTCGTCTAGAGGCCCAGGAGACCAGCTCGTAGTAGTGAATGAACAAACTACACACCTTCCAGATTTTGAGAAACATGATTTAAAAAATGATTGTTTTGAGTGGTGACAAATTAAAATCCATAAAACCATCAGAATCACATTTCTGCATTCACCACCACCTGAATATCAGAATCTTTCCTGTCAGTTTCTATCCCAATCCAATCCAATGGAACAGTGTTGAGGATTGTGGTGCATTATTTATGACATCCCTGTAGTGTGACTGGCAGTGCTATGTGACAGCACTCTTGAGGATCTGTTGAGGCGATGACAATGTCAGATTGAAAATGAGGTGTGACTGACACTGCCCTGTGGAGTGAAGCTCTGTTGTAAAGGCAGTGAAACGCAAAAAAAACAAATTTCCACTAAGTACGGTCGTATGGCCGTATATGGCATACACACACACTTGCACACACATACGCACACACTCACAAACTCACACACTCACACACATACACACACACACTATGGAAGAGAAAGAAAACCACCAGATAACCTTGAGCATGCCAGGCTGAGTAGATGAACAGGAACATTTCCACTGATAATAAAAAAAACGAGTGCCCCAAATGGCTGAAGAGTCTGTGTGTGAGTGTGTGTGTGAGTGTGTGTGTGTGAAAGAGAGAGAGAGAGAGAGAGAGAGAGAAAGACAAACATGGCTGGGAGATGAAAGCGAGATGGGGCTTAGTGCCATGTATTAAAACTAGGGTGCTGACCAGTGTCTGCATGAAAATGATGCAACACAGCAGTGACTGACAGAGAAAGAGTGTGTGTGTTTGTGTGTGTGTGTACACTATACTGTAAATTGTACAGGCATAGCTGGAGGACAAATCTGGATTTAGCCCAGAGCAGGAACAGATCAAACACAGATTGTTTGTTCCTGTTTGCTTGTCACTGAAATGCCATGGTAACCCTGCTGACACTCGCCTGGGGGACTGAGTGAGGGCAGAGATAAGAGACTGGAGAGGGGGTACATTAATAATAGAAACCTCTCGACCCTCTATCACCCCCCACCCCTGTTTGTGACAAGGCCAGAGGTGGCTCTGTGACTTCCTGTGTCAAAAGGCGCCCATCGAATTCCCTTGCAGTTGGTCCTATCAGTTGGACGCGCATATAAAGGTTAACCATGGTGGAATAGATGAGTCATGTTGTAATTGGCTAAAATGATTTTTTTGTTAACTACTCTTCCCTGTGGAGTTAATTACATACTGTGAGTTTGAAATGATATAGTGAGCCAGTGGGGCCATATGCACCTTACAATAGGAACGCCTGCTTCTGTGCGTCTGTGGGGATTGCGGTGATCTTTGTTGTACCTACCTACAGTGCCTGAAAATGTTGCACCTAGTTAATGTATTATTGATAGTGATGTGTGTCTGCTGTCAGCCACTACATGCTTATGTTTGTGTTTGTCTTCCACCTTCATAAAACCACATTAATTAAACAGGATAGTGGGATTTTCCAGAAAGCGTCAACACACGTAAAACACAACTGTGAGCAGAAGCATATGAGCCTAGCACACGCACAGCACGGGGGCATGCATTCACACAGAGCCCACAGAGGACGTTCTCAACCAAGATAAAGGACTGAACATGGTGTTGAGGTCACTGCAGGGATAGTTTCTCCCAACCAGGTGTAAGACGGGATTAAAGAGATGAGTAAAGGTGGAGTGAGGGAAGGAAGAAGAGGCTCTGTGTAAAACCGTCTCAATGAGGCGCGGTCAGAAAACAAAAGTGGGATAGGCGTCTGTTAACTGGGATTTCTGCCCGACTGAAAACTGTAACTGGGGATGGAAAGTTTGAGAGAAAGAAGCTCTGTATACGTTATGAAGGCTGGTAGACGGCTAGTTGAAAAGCTACTGGAAAGTGTTGAGGGGAGAGATTTTGAGGTGTGTATGTCTGACTGCAGTGAGGGTTTTAATCATGAACGATTCTCACTGCAGTTCTACGATGCGACCAAGGGACGAGGGGAGGAGAGAGAGGGAGAGAGAGAGAGAGAGAGAGAGAGAGAGAGAGAGAGAGAGAGAAGGACAAAAAACAAATCAACAAGGAGAGAACACTGCCCTGTCATTGGGATGGCTATGAAGAGCCGTGTAAAACTAGTTCTGCCACTCTAGCTCATACAAAGCTTGTAACGGTGTCAACATCACTTCCTGTATTCCACCTCCATGCTAAAATCAAACTGTATCAGTTTCAACAATAAAACAATGTATGCCCATTATCCTAGTACACCAAAGGCAGACACAAAACAAGGCATAAAACAGAGAAGTTCAAGATGAGATGCCTGGCAGAGAGTAGTTGTGACAGACAGAATAATACAAGTCCCTGACATATTGATCGATACTGCCGTCTTCTTCATTTCTGAATATTGTCCAGCAAAGCCGGATAATAAAAACTTACTTAATGTACATAACTCAAAGATAATTTTCCTCATGACATTGAACTAAAACGGCTATGCCCGAGAGGCAATGATGCCGCAGATTTGAGAGAGGAGATGGGTGCCATGGCAACAGCTGCTCTGACACAGACAGATGGAGGAGTTGCTGTACTTACTAGAACGACACACCACTTTTTAGGGCCATACATTAGTACAGTATGCACAATTCAGGTTCTAGGTGGACAAGAAACAGCACTGCAGTTGGTTTAGTACTAGTAGGTCTAGTAGTAGGGAACTAACATGCACTCATTTCAAACCCTCAATTTATCATAATGTGCAAAATGGTATGGATTCTCAATTGCATTCACTACTTCTGAGTGACATGGTCTGATGATTCAGCCCTATAATCAAGCAACCTTTAAATCTGTGGCGATTCTGTAATGACATGCTACAGTTATAGTGACCGTGATGTGGTACCGACTTGTCAACTGACTGAGCAAGTGTTTTTCTATGTTGCACTTGTAAAGGATCTCTATAAATGCCCTCCAAAATCATTTACAGCCAGCCAAAGTCAGACTAGCTAGCAGCCACAAACAACAACGACAACAATGGAGTCTCTAATCACAACCAACATGAACCCGATCCTCTTTCCGTTCCGACCCTCTATCCTGGCCGTCTTTGGGGGAAGACGCTGGGTTGATATTAGGACGGTGAAATGACCTTTGCCATCACTTTGCCTACGCATGGTTATTTAGAGAGCTTCCCAGGTTGATCTGCTGAATCACTGGCCCTTCCTGTGTCCACGTCCCCAGGCCTGAGAAATAGACATGATGCGTCATCCATCTGGAGAGTTCTTTGTAGGAAACTACCGAGAGACAACTTTATGCGGAAAAGCTGCGAAAACAGTGGGTGGTCAGGGAAGCTACAATCCTGAACTGAGGTGAGTGAAAGATGGAGTGAGACAGGATGACAGAAAGAGAGCGGGGGGACAGAAATGAACAGAAGGCGTGTGCAACATTGTGCCATCTGTCTCCTGCAAACTTTCTAAAAGCTGAGAGCTTCTTACAGTAGACTTCAATAAAGATGAATGGAACTGGTGCCCATGGGCTGTCAGGTAGAAAAACATGCTGACTCGAGGTCTGTGCCCTTGGTGTGCAAAGGCATTCAGACTCAAAGTGTATGTTAAACTCTAATTAACCTCTGTTCAAGTTGGATGAAAGCTCTTTCAAACACAAGCTCAAGTCGAAGTCAGCTCAAATGCAGCCACAGTTACTCAGCCAAGACTCCTTCAGCAAGGTTGCCAGGTACTGTAAATTATTCTGGTACAGAATATCTATGCTTCGAATAAATACATTGCTGCGACAGTAAGACAGACTAAACACTATAGAGAGCTTACTTTGCAACACTTCACTTCTAAGAGCATCCAAGTGAAAATCAATTAAATAACAGACAGAACAGTATTATCTAGGGCAGGGGTGCCCACACTTTTTGGGCGGTGAGCTACTTTTAAAATGACCAGCTCATCAAGATCTACCACCCAAACCCCGCCCCCCGGCGGGCCCCCGCCTCACACCCCCGGAACCCCCGCCCTTCTGTCACTTGTCACTTAACATTGGCTAGGTTTTAATTCATGTGTCATTAAAGTCATATCTTAAAAGAAAAAATAATCCCATACTGAAAATAACATAACATTAATTAACACCTCTTGTGGTGCCAACAGAGAAATGCAGGTAGGGAGGGAGTGATAACCGGTCAAACGCTATTCTAGGTGCGTTGGCCTACAGCCATGCACAAATAAACACTGCCCTTTTGTGGTAGCAACATAGAACTGCAGGTCAACAACCCGACGGAGGGAGGGAGGGAGTGACAACTGGATATTTGCCATCTTTGGTGCGTCGCCACGCACAAAAATAATAACATACAACCGAAATAACGACATACGGCTACTGTTTCAAAATCAATTATTATTAATTAACTAATCAAGCTACCAATTACTTCACACTGGAAGTGGAACGTTAACTTTGTTGTATATATGCCTTGCACAATCTTAACAGGTAACAATCAACTAGTGGTCAGAACAGAGTGTCTTTAGCCTGCTTACATGACTCAATCACAGCACAATACACTCTGCTGACTTGCACTGAATGGATCAGTCAGGGTTGCAGAATTCAGGCTTTTTTGAGTTTCTGATTGATTTTGCTGGGCTACTATCAGCTGTCAGCTACACATACAAGACTAAACAATGATGAAATCAGCCCACTAATGATTAAATCATTAAAACGCTCAGCTAAACTGCAGGTCACCCTTGTAATCTACAAAGTAGCAGGAGGAAAAAGTGATGAGACTGCTTATCTCTGCACACGCAACTTCAACACGCATCATCAAGATCTACCAGCATAGAGATCTACCAACATAGAGATCTACCAGCATAACCTCTGAGATCTACTGGTCGATCGCGATCGACGTATTTGGCACTTCTGATCTAGGGTCATGATACTATATCTCTAGGGTACAAACAAGTCAAATTTGCTATTCAACTACCAGGTACAACTAGTATAAAACCAGGTCTACAGATACCACACCAGGCTTCTGTCCACCTATGACGAGGGTTGTCAGCCTGTGTCAAACACACACACACACACACACACACACCCACCTGGCAGCGAGATGGGTGACAGCTCGTGATAGCCTCCGAAGGAGGCGTTGCGGATCAGCTTGCGTCCGTCGGGGTGGGGGGGGCCCACGGACGAGGTCCCGCCGCACGTGGAGAAACGGCGGCGGCACAGCACTCCCTCCTCCTTCATCATGGGGCCGGCAGCGAGGGGCCCAGGGGGGCAGCGTGGAGCGTCGGGGGACTGGGGCGGGGTGGGGGTGGCCGGGGTCGAGGGCGGAGGGGGTGCCAGCCGCGAAACGCTCCGGTCTGTTGTCCCCCGCAGCAGCAAGCCAGGCAAGGACACGCACACACACAGCACTACGGCACCTCAGTCTCCAGGCACTGAACCAGTGCGGCACGTTTTTATTCCTCTCTCTATTGCTCCCTCCCTCCCTCCCTCTCCCCCCTTTCCTCCTGTCTGTGTGAAAGGGGACGTACCAGCGGAGCCCTGCCCCCTCCCGTGGTGGTGTGCAGACAAGCTGCGTCTCATCTTACCTTCGCACGCCGCACCACACTCTCCCTCTCTGTTCTGTATGCTTACCGTTCTGAGCTACCAACCAATCAGACAACTTCTCGTCCTTAGATAATCCCTCTTCTTACTGTCACTCACGCTGTGTCCCCCTTCGCTTGCTCTCCTACTTCCTCTCTCTCTCTCTCTCACACTTTTCTGTTTCTGTATTTTTCCCACGATTTACCTCTTTATCTCATTCTCTAACCGTGTTATTCTAACTGTTATTCCTCTCATGTACTCTCCCTTCCAGTATGTCCCTTCATTCTCGACAGCTCCAGACATGCATGTAATCCCACACGTCTGACAAACCACTTCAGCAGATAAGATCACCCAGTATCTGATAGCTACACACACGGAATACTAAACATACTATGAAGCACAAAAACAAACACACACAAAAACAGTGAAACACGTCTCTACTGATGCTGCCTGTGAGGATAGAACAAGGCTTCTTGGGAAAAGGGCTCAGAACCTCCCATCATGTTCACCAGACACACAAATTCAATTGGCGGGCAGACTTGATTAATGCATGTCTGGCCAATTCGTGTAAATGCATTAAGGCAACCCTCAAACCCCTCTAAAGAGGTGTCTTAAACAAAGGCACCAAATTATTACAGAGGAAATTGCAATGTGCAAAAGATCTATATTTTTCTCCGGATATTGCCATCTGGAAATGCAATTTTGAGGGTGACAAGTGGACTCTGCTATGAGACTGCCATGCTATCACTATCAGGAAGAGATTTTGCTTCCCCTAAGGATAACAACAATTCTGCAAGGTCCACAGGACAGGTAGAGCAGGTTTCTTCAAAAACCAACCCCAGTCCCAAGAGAAGCAGCCTTGAGAAGTGAGTCTCACAGGGCACCAATGGTTATCTCTGCGAGAACAAGTAGGCCTCACTTCAATGTCCTTATCGTTGAAACCCAATCTCCTTGTGGCCATAGTCCTCTGGCAAGCCCGTATCCATTTCAGTCGACCTGGCCTGCTATTAGTCACTGTCACAGCTTGGCCAGCCAGCCGTCCAATATTTACACTTGCTCGTTCCGTCAACAATGGCACTTCGGTGGCATCTGGCCATTTATGGTTCGTTATCAATTGTCTAGGCAGCATTCCATCCCTAGTTGTTTGGGGAGGCAAACAAAGTCATCACCTCGATAAACTCCCGAGTGGCTGGTTCGATGTCACAGCGTTGCTCAGCAACCTTTACAAAAACATCTCATGGAGTGAACAGATCAATCTGCGGCTGCCAGACAATGTGAACTAATTAACAGTGTGATTAAGATCATGTATCATTTCAATCCATGGCATACTTAACTTGTACCTCAGATGGGTCACAATTCTTCTTGTAATGGCCTTCTACTATAGAAAACAAATCAAACTATGAAGCAAAGAAATGCCATTGAGACAGGGGCTGAAGTCAGCTTGACTAATTTCTTTAGCTCATTGCCCTTTGAGGAGACAGGTGGTACCTTGTAGCTTAAATGTACCTTCCGTGTGATGAAAGTGTACAAAAGAGTGTTAGCAGTCAAACAATTTCCAACCAAACATAAAATTCACCTTGACACTTTAGTGTCCACACTACCTGGTCAACAATACACCTGAGATAAAGAATGGTCTGCCCGTACATACAGTAATGCCCTCTCTTGTGTGGACAATGTCAAAGAGGAGCTTCACGTTTCCCTTAAGATTCACTCACTCAGAGATGCATGTGGAACCCAAACAGTCTCCACTCCCACATATATCAGCTGTCTACTACCAGAGTATCACTACACCTAATTTACAATAAGATCAGTTACAGCCACTGTAACAAGTAGCAAAACTTGGCTAGCTGACTAGCCAGGGTGAAAACATTAGCCTTCTGTCCTCCTTTGTGGCTAAAGTCTAAGTTACTTCAAAGAAAAAATATTTCATTGATTATAAAGGTTATTCTGTCCTAGCAGTCCCCATGCTAAGCTAACATAAGCTAATATAAGATAACAGAACAGGGGCTTTGTGCCACAACAGGTTAATTTGGCAGCAAATCAGAGAGGATGAGCATTAATAAGTAAATATAGGTTTAAATTACTGGATGATATTTTGTAGGAGGGGCAATGCTGTGTTTACATTGACATTAAGTTAACAGAATAAATTCAACATTAAAATAATTTCAACAAATGTCAATTGAAGTCTATTCCAATGTACTGTATTGATGTTAACATGAAGCCCATCTCTGTTAGGATAGCAGTTCAGGGGCAGGTAGTGATCTAATCTTGGATCCTTGTTGCAGTATGTTTTTAATCCTCCATGGTTACGATAACAGGGCAACTAGCTCACCCTAGGTTCCTGACCTGGATGGTTTGAGCACACGCGACACCTTGGATGACCCACCGAAGCCCAGACAAGTGACAGTAAAATCCTACTGCCCAAAACCTTTCAAATCTCCTCAAGAGGTCAACTGTGCAGGGACACTGAAAACAACCATTCCAGCTCTGCGCTCAGAGCTTTTAACCAGCACTTCCACTTGGCCTCGTTTCAACAGCACTCATACTGTAATATCTGGTCAAAGGCAGGTGCGTTTAGAGCCAAAAAATAATAATACAGCCAGTGCCCACTTAGCAGGATTAAAAAATAAATACATAAAAAAGGTCTACATTTGTCCCCAACTCAGGGAAAGACCATATCATCAATCCCTTAATCCCTGACATGTCTAGCCAGCTCTGAATCCAAACTCTGGCCTTGTTAAGTGGATCCAACAGTTCATGTACAGCGTGTCTCGTGTGCAGGTTGAGTATCCGATGGAGGACCCTGCTGTCAAACCAGACAGCCTCGTGACTGGGTCATCTCCCCTCAGGATCAATGGTTGGCCTCTTTACTGGTAACCTGACTCAGGTGTTGGCCATTCCTAGAGCACCTGGCCTTATTTTAAGGAAAAGGAAGCTCGTCGAAGCAGGACAGCTCAACTAGGGCGAGTCATGTTTTTAGGCCTCACAATCTCATAGTCCATTGTCATAGATCATATTGTCAACAACAAGTATGTTTTAATGTATAGTGATGGTATACACATGACCAATGGACACCATTGCATTTCAAATGCACAACCCCATCTACTGTATCTACTGTAAAACTCTCAATCTAATTAATTAATCAATGAATTAATTACAGGACCCGAGGGGGGGGGGGGGCTTTAATCGGCCACACGGGGACATACACATTACACACAGTGAGAGGCAACATAGCACACAATACACACAACTTCAGGGATCGCTGGTGGAAATTGTTTCCTGCATTTCTTCCATCCAAGCTGTCCTCCTCCAGGGGCAGCCAGGAGCAGTGGGCAGCCATCGTTCATGGCGCCCGGGGACCAAGTCCAAGTGCTCAGTCCAGGTCCCGGTCAGGAACAGGACAGAAGAGCATCTGTTCTGCTGCATGTTTTTCGCATTCGTTCTTTGGGAGGAAACCCTTGCAAACACAGGGAGAACATGCAAACTCAGCACAGAAAGGCCCGGAGACCTTCTTGCTGTGAGGCGACAGTACTAGGTACTGCACATGAGCAATTTTGGGGTTCAGTGTCTTGCTCAAGGACACTTTGGCACACGCCTGGAGCTGGGATCAAAGCGAGGACCTTGCGATCCCCAGTCGGCCGCTGTCCCTCCTGAGCTACGTGCTGCACCTAACTGATCCAAGCACCAGAAACCTTCTCAACACTAGGAGTGCCAATAAGCTTCTTAGCTATAATCACCTCCTCTACTGGAAGCTCACAGTGGTCAGCTCTACTAGTCTATAGTCAGGAACTGCTAATATATGCACTTAGCAACAGAAGGCTATATCGTAGTCAAAACAACATCAAATTATTTGAAGCATCTGCCCACAGATCTGCTGGTAGTATCTCTGGGAGCTTTTCATAAAGGGCTTGAAACCCCTTAAGCCAGTGAGGGATTAGACCTGGGAAAAGAGGCTTTCTGCACACAGGCCTAGGAAGACCTTTCTGTGTCCTCCCATTTAACGTCAGCGCAGTGCGGTGCGGAAATTCAGCGCAGTGCGGAATTTAGCACCCTGCTTCAGTGCACACAGCTGAACTTGAAGCAGTTGTCCCACAATCTCTGTTTGGCTTGACTTTTCTTTAGTTCGATCCTCATGACAGGTTTAGCGACACAAACGCACACACGAACACACACATTCACACACAGAGTTCTCTTTGGTATACTAACACATAGCAAAGACAGAGGGGGGATGGGGTTGCTGCTTAACACATGATACTAGACACAACACCTGACACTAGACACATTGACTAAACACATGATACTACCGTTTCTACACACTGACTAAACACATGACACACAGGCACTGCCCTCTGCCGCAACGCTACAGATAGTACCCTATCACTCAACTCCACAGTACTTGCCTTCCTTGGAGCAAGCCACGGCGACTGAAGTCGGCAGAAAAACCAAAGCCCTATAAGTGACTAAAAGACCTCTACTGTGTAATTACATTACATCCGTTGGTCCGTCCAACAGCAGCGCTCGTCTAGCCGACGGACGTCGGAGCACAGCCCAGGCCCCGAGGCCCACAGATCCTCCATCACGGTGTCCTCCTTATCTCCGCCCGACCTGCAGTGGCGGTCTAAGCCCCGCCGGAAGAAAGGGGATGGGAGCGCAGGGCCGTGATTGGTGGAGGAGGGATAGACTGTCCGTGTCGTTAGCCTTGGCTGACATGGAATAATCTCTGAGGCTGAGCGTAAATCCAGGGCAACCCCACCTGCTCTCCCTCCCTCTTCCTTAGCCCTCCGTCGCCCCCCCCTCGGCTAGACTACCTGTGGAGAGAGAGTCTATAGAAGACGGTTAAAGCGATACTGGCTCCGAAGCCGATTGGGGTGGCCATGTCAGTCAACATGGAGGGCCTCTTTCAGGCTGTGCCAGGTAGACAGGCAGTGGCAGTTGGACACACTTGGCAGGCACACCGAGTCTGCGCAGGCTTGGCTGCAGAATATCTGACATGACAAAGCACATCTCCAGTAACCTGTCTTTTAGAGGCGTAAAAGAAATAAAAAAGTAGGCCTATTTTTTCTGCAACACCCTAGGTCTCTACAGGGAGACATTTTTAAGGCATAACGTTTAGGTAGGCTAGGTTTTAATTAGACATACTGCTAAATATGACCAGCCCGCATAAATGACAGCGAAAACAATGATGTACAGTAGGTACGTCAGCCGACTGGATACTGTACTGCGGTAGTGGCGAACAGCGGCGTTTGAGCATCATACAATATGTTTTTCCCACTCTCCCCTCCTTCCAGCAATACGGAGCGCTACTTCAGACAATACAGGTTGCCATGGAGACCTCACTTGGGTCTGCGCAGACCGCCCTGGGCATGACAGCCGGGCGTCTAGGGACCCTATTCTCCTCATGGGAAAGGCTGGTTTTCTCTTGTAATGCAGCTTGTGTGAGCAATGGAGCTGGGAGGGGTGTTGGTGCGGGGCTGGGCTGTAGGCAGGCGTTCAGTTCGCTCTCAAGTAGGCATAACGTGGGCGGAGAGCAGAGCAGAGGAGAGGAGAGGGGCCCTGGCCTCCGAAAGGAAAGAGACAGACCCACAAGCCTTTAGAGGAACACTACGGTGTGTACTGTCTGTCATAAATCCGATAATGTCCTGCCGATAATTCAACACCACAGATTCAGAATAGAGATGCATGAGAAAGAGAAGAGAGCCGTCATTGTTGTCGAACATAAAAACTTTCATAGCCAAACAACAACAGTGCAGTTGGGAGAATGACAGGGTCATGGTGGAGAACCAATGCTTACCAAGGCATCAGAGAATAAACTGTGAAACCCAGTGGCAAAAAATGTAGCCATGGAGTGTGTGTTTGAGGGTGCCTGTCAGTCCATCTATCCAAGAGGACGCTCAAAAAGATTTACCTTTGCGCTTGGGCTCCCTCTTGTGGTATGGAATTGAACAACTTAACCCAACCTGGTCAGACACCAAATAAGATACGGGTAGTAAACCTCCTGCCCCTCTGTTAAGGCTCTCTTCGTAGACTTTGACACCAAATGAATGGAAAATCTATGTTACTACGGGGTTATCATATCTCGTTTTGGCATAATCGCTCTGGAGGAGGCGAAGGCCAGACCGTTCTGCGTTAGTGAATCAGAATGTGAGCTCGCGAGAACGGGATGGTCGTACCAGGCTACAAAGCTGGCCCCTAGCACCTTTATAAGGTCAGGTCAGCTGCAGTCTGAGGAAAGCTGACTCCAGGTGAGTGTTTAAGAGGGCGTCTGGACAGGTGAGAGAGGAGGAGGCTGGACTTACCGTGGCTGTAGCTGACCCCTGGGCTGAGGGAGGAGGGGCTGGCGACGAGCTCTCGGCTGGGGGTGTGTAGCCCCGCCTCCTTCTCCCTCTCTCGCTCCTTCTCCCTCTCCTTCTCTCGCTCCCTCCCCTGGCGCTGGCTCATCCTCCCTGGGGTCAACAGGACAGCGTCATCACCTGGCACTACGGCAGCTGGAGGAGAGAGACCAAGAGAGAGGGAGAGAGAGAAAAAGAGGCAGAGGGGAGAGAGAAAGAGAGGAGGAAGGGGGTGAGAAGAGGAGTTGGAGTAAGAGATTTGGGAGGGGTTAGGTGGGAGGGGGGGAAAAATCATTATTCAAAGCTGAAGAACAGAAGTTTTTCTCTTTCCTTGAAAACAACCCAAGCACGCCCCTTAGTGGTACAGGCTAGGTGGTGCACTCTCCATGAGACCGTAGTCATAACACAGAAATGTATCCTATCAAATTACCTCTGTACTACCAGGTAGGGGACACTTTATCCCCATAGAGCTTTTAAGAGTGCTCTGTCGTTACCCAGTGGCTATCTTCTAACATCCACGTCATTAGCCCTAACCTGATAGGCACACTTTAAAATGAAGATATTTTACTCCAGAATACCAGAATATAATCCACACAGGACAGTGTCCAAAGGGTTGAGTCAGCCCACCAATATGTGTGTACAGTATATGTGTGTGTGTGTGTGTGTGTGTGTGTGTGTGTGTGTGCGTGTGTGTGTGTGTGTTGCGCCTGTGTGTATCAGGGATTTTTGGGGGGCCTGTCAATGTCACCTTCCTCTCTGCTTTGGAAAGACACAAGGAGGACAACTAGGGGTTAATCTGATAAACAGCCTGAAAGTCCAGCCTGAATACGACGGCCGTCACACAAGAGACAGTAACCATCCTTGAAGGCATGTAATTACAATGACTCCGGAGCCAATCAAATGCCATATGCAAATTTAATTCAGGATAGAATGAGCTGATTAGTAATGACAATGCAACAGGGAACAGCGCAGAGGAAGAGAGGAACTCATTATGAATTAGCTCTGGGCTGACCTGTCAGACAGCGTGCCACACGGCTCCTCTCCTCTGGGGGCCATGCCGGAGAGGACATCCATGTCCTCAAATGCAGACTGGACCGGATAAAGGCTGAAAAACCTAATCCAGTTGTATCTCTCTCCTGTCAGTAATTTGATGTTCAAGGTCAAGGACCAAGGTGAACTATCAACCCCGCCACTGCTGGGAATGTCATGTGGTGAGGAATTGCATTAAAGTAGCCTATCATATTTAAACTGAAAGTTGGTAGACTAACAGGGTGGATGAGCCTGCCAATCAGCTTGGCTCTCTAATCTCATGGGCAGCGCTGTCTTGCAGGGGCCTTTTTCCAATCAGCTCCTGCTAGACCCTGACTGACAGACGCCTGCAGAGACTCAATTATCTCCGCGAAACGAGCAGCGAGGTGCTGACAATCAGTGGGTAACCGAGGAAACAACACTCTTTAGGTTGGTGAAAGCAAACGCGCGCGAGCGTGCCCGGGCACACGGGCACACGCACACAAAGTACATGGTATCTTGATGACCACACTGTATTGCTCTGTGGACCATGCTGCACAGGAAAAACTAGTAGTGATGATAAACTAGGCTAATGCCTACAGACTAGCACGCTCCACTAACTTACAGTAGTGCTCCTTAGCTAGACAGCAGAGGGAGAGAGGGAAGCCTCTCTAACGAGTGGGAGACTGCCGTCTCGACAGGCTCTCTATGGGGACTCCCACTGTGGGGCCGTCTATGTGCCCAGCCCTGCTGACCGGGACGCGAGATTACTTTTCGCAACCCAGTTTAGCATGACGCTTGAGATGACCACCCTAATGACACAGCGCCCCCCCACCCCCACACACACTCCTCCTCGCCCCTCAGAAAGGTCAGTAGCTTACCTGATGTGGCGGGGTGTTCTCTGATCTCTGCATGATGCTGACAACGGGGATGGCGGGGTGCGACAGAGAGAGAGAGAGAGAGAGAGAGAGAGAGAGAGAGAGAGAGAGAGGGGAGATGCATGGGTCCAGCCAGGTGGTAGGTGGTCAGATGTTGTAGAGGAGGGGTTTTGTGGGCAGCGGTGGCGGTGATGGACACCAGCAGAAGCCACAGGGTACGATAGTAGAAAAAAAAAAAGAGGGAGACAAAAAAAGACACAAACAAGGAAAACGGACATTAGTTTTTTTTGTTTTTTTAAATAAGAAAAGAAATCCAACTCGGGACACAGCAACAACAACACTGGCAACAGAACAGGGCGTGGTGAGCGGATGAGAGGGAGGATAAGGCTGCTGTTGTCATTACATGACAAGGGGTGGGATCTCAAACATACACACTCACACACCTAGGGCAATAACCACAATCCACAGCAGTACCCTAGAAGAGCGGTTTTCACAATTCTCCCTCAGACAATACACAGCACTGGGTGGATAGGTGAATAAGACTGCTTAAGCTAACCACAGGCACAGATTGGCTTCCACTCCTGTCTGTCGAGAAGTGGAGATTTCCCATTGGTTCGGGTCTTAGCCAGAGCCCAGCCCTGTGCATGGGGATAGGCTGTGGGCGCTGACTGCAGAGACAGCCCAAAAGCTTAAGACCACAAGGAGACCTGATTAGAGAGGGGTCAGTGGAGGTCAGCATTTTATTAATAAAGCTTTGGAGACACCTGTAGATTGGCTTTTCCATTAGCCTACATAAAACCTGACTGAAGGCATTGTCTCCCAATATCAGCTAAATGGGCCTACTTTCAGTTGATCACATCAAAATACTGTCTGTCTCAAAAAAAAAAGAAAGTTAAATGGGCTAAACTTCTGAAAGAATCATAGTACAAGGGATGTTTGGTACTGTAGCAGTGGCACTAGAGTGTATATTTGAGTTAAAGCACACGGTCGATGAATGCTACATCACGGATCATCCATCTTGGGAACTTGTAAAATATTATTATGGAAAGAAAATGATTGGTAGAGAAAGTACCCCTTTCTCAGCATGGAGCACCACTGAGATTCCCCCCCCCCCCCGGTGTTCACCACGACCACACGGCGCCGAGATGTGAAGCCCTATTGAGTGACAGCTCTTCACACACTGTCGGTCTTACCAGGTGATTACTTCTGATTAATTATGCAGACGAGGAGAGGATGAATAGTGTGTGTGTGTGTGTGTGTGTGTGTGTGTGTGTGTGTGTGTGTGTGTGTGTGTGTGTGTGTGTGTGTGCGCGCGTGTGTGTGTGTGTGCGCGCGTGTGTGTGTGTGTGTGTGTGGAGTGGAATGATGATCTGGAGAGTCGCTGATGATGAAATAACTTGGTGACACTGGGGAAATTAGTTTACACAGTAATGGGGACACAAAAACACATCAAGGGCATTCGTAGCGGAGTGATGACTACTTGTGTCCTATTAGCATTTAAATAACTTACATGAATAATATAATAAATGATATAAGAAGATGACGTGTGTACCACTGGGAGACACTAGTTAGCAGCATTATAGCAAGCCAGTGTTGGTTAAAGGTAGGCTTCTTGGCCTATCAATCATTTTCCTTGAGTTAAATAAAGGTGGCCTTCTTCCCTCATAGTGCCCTGAACCCCAGCCCTCAAACTTAAGCCCCTTGACCAGCAGCTTCTCCTCCCTTCTGCTTTTAGTTACGGGAGTAGTTTGTAAACTGACCCGATCGGAGCACTGTCTTCAGTAGGGCTGAAATTGACTAGATCGGAGTGGCAAGATGGAATTGTCTTCATGTCAGAGAGAGTGAGAGTAGGGATAGTTTCTGGACATCTATCTCCATGTACAGGATTAGTACAAACCTGTTAGACACAGCAGCACCTGGCCACGCCACAAGCAATTTACAATTCACGCCATTAGAGGCAGTCACAGAACACTGGAACTCCATCCAACCAACAGGGTTCGGCATAGACCAGCAACTCCCCAAGATGACCAAGTCAGGTGAATGAAGTCAGACAGACGCTGCACCAAACAGCATGGTAGGTAAAGCAAATAGATGATGTCACTTGGGAGTGCATCATTTACAGTAAGACGGTGTGAGCGTGTTGGGGTGATGACTGACGACTGCCACGACTGACGTCAGCTACTGAAGTTACAGACCAAGTGGAGCTGGTAGGTTTACAATTGAAATACTGTAATTCAAGCCCTCCAGGTAAATGATGAATGGGTAAAACTGATAAGCAAAGAACACTGTCAATGCATTCAGAACCTCGTCCATGAGGGATATGTTGTCAGCCCATAAAACAAGTATTAATTCTGCCCCAAACCATACAATTCTACCCCAGCCCCCCCCATTCCCAATAGCTTGAGTCTGTGTACGGTGCCTGCCTAGTTCTATTTCCAGAGAGGCTTATCTCTGGCATACACTAAGGGAGAGAGGAGAAAACATGAAAGGTGTATTTTCAGACAGTGCCATTTGTTGGTCTGGGTTTTGGGGCTTTTATCTGGCAGAGGAGGGAGGACCCGGGGGGTTGGCGGTCAGAGGAGTGTCAGACTGTCCCCAGCCTTCCCTTTCTATCCTCCTGGTCGGACTAGAACCGCCTGCACTGGCAGACTAGTGACAGATGCCAAATTAAGGATAAATCAGTTGCCCCCCCCATCTGAGAATTTTGGATTTACATAAACGCAGAATCATCACTCATTTCAGAGATTCCTTGCTGCGGGGGTGGGGGGGGGGGGGGGGTCGTACCATTCCTGCAATTTCCTCTAACGCCTGTTTTTGCTTTATGATGCTGACACTGGCGTTTTGCCATCCAAAGTTGGTTAACTTAAATATGGTTATTTCTATGTAAGCGCAATATGATGAGTTCATATATTTCATATAAGTTAAATACATAATATAAATGAGATATTTGAATAATATGAGAATAATTCAGTCAGTATTTTTTGTGCCCCCCCTTTATTATTAGTACCCAGAAGCTAGCCTCCCTTAGAATGCAAAACTGAAACAATTCGCTTTGGTACACTGCTGTCAAGTACTCCTATGGTAAATTCTTCTAAGCTTCTTGTGGGATTTACTATAATTCTTCTTTTGTTGTTTTCCTTGTCCAAGTGATGATTACGCTTCAATTATGCTGACATCTGGGCTCTGAGGTGGCCAAGTGTTCCATCTGCAGATGCTCCAAGTAGGTCTTAAATGTTTTAAATGTTTTCCTTGTAGGTCTTAAAAATAAACGTTTTTAAGGTGGCTTAAATGGTTTCCTCTGTTTGTAATGTGTGTAGTCCCTTTCCCCCCCAGAAAACTGCATTCTTTTAAGAGATTCTTAATGCTGTGGCAAAACCTATTACTGTATATACAGTTTAAAGCTGCATTCCTTGATTTTATCTTACCACTACATGGCAGTAAGGGACTCGCACAAACAAATGGCTAAAATGAATGGCCAGAGCCATAAAAGGCACGGGGTCGGAGCAAAGGCACGGGCCAGATATTGACAACACAGACAGAAATGCAACAGACCGGCGACCTGTAGGGATGAGTCATTGAAGTAGACACTATGGCACAGTTAAACAATCTGATTTGGGTGGTTTTCGTTAGTTTTGACAATGCAAATAAAATAAATGAATGCAGCTTTAACGTAACTTGCAGCACATTGGTGACCCATTTTGTTTTGGTGGTGTAACGCGGGAAGGTATCGCTGAAGTCTCTTTCACTGTGGCTTAAGGAGACTAATGATAGGGAACTTTCTTTAAGAAAGGATGTGTGTAACTGTGTTTGTGTATGTGTGTGTGCGTGCGCGTGTGTGTGTGTGTGTGGTGTGTGTGTGTGTGTATGTATGCGTGTGTGTGCATGCGCGTAATATCCTTATACTCCTTTTTCTCTCATCAGCTGAGTGACAAAGGCAAACAAATACTGTCTGGGGGGATGGGCCATCACCATCAAAACACACCCTCCACCTGGGCTCCTGATAGCATTAGCGCTATAACCAGAGAGAAAGTTTGACTGACCAGAAACTTTTACTTTTATTATACTGACCATTTTCCCTTTGGAGCAAGAAGGAGAGAGGGTGGGGTAGAGAGAGAGATTTAATTGACCAGTGTTAGCCAGTGTTGGGGGGCTGTGGAGCATCAGCAGCTCTTGGCATCAGAGGACGTCCTCAGTGAGAGTGATTACATGGTTACTCTACCACCTCCAAGGAGCAACAGACAATGGCTGTCAGTCTGAGTCCCTGGGGAGGATGGAGAGGAGACAGAGAAAGAGAGACAGGGTGGGAGGGAGAATGAGAGCGAAAGATAGCAATAGAGTACAGCCTCTATGGCTCTGGATCACAAAGACCTACTCTCATTCACACGTTTTTCATTTCATTTTAAGTTAATTGAGCGTTTCACGACCGTCTTTTTATTAGGCGTTGCACACTAACTGCCACGATTCAGTCAATGCAAGACTGATAACTGAACATAATAACAGTGTTCTGCCGCCTCTTGAGATTGCGAGGGATGGTGCGGCTGGTCATGTGAAATTTGATATGAGAAACATTGTATGCACAAATCATTACAATTTAAAAACAACACCAAATGACTTGCTCCAGCACGCATGCGCACAGCGTGCTGGAGCAACGATTGCGCGCTGTGCGAATGCGTGCTGGAGCAAGTGAGGAAGCTATTTCGTTTCGAAAGACGTTTCTAAAGATCATGGCATGTGAAAACCACAACAGGCCTATGCTCTATGTAAGCACAACTAGCGATTCATCAAGACAGATTGATGAAAACAACCGTTTCGCGGCAGAAAATAGATTTTTAGAAACTGCATTCTCGTTGCCCTGATCACCGCCATTACATGGATATACTGGCTCGCGCTGGATTTTAAATTTCTTCTACATGCCTCCGAACTACACCAAAGTGATCTCGGTGAGTCAAACGTCTTATAATATGTCGTAAATAAGGTCCAGGTTGTCAAAAACGAGCATTGTCCTTTAAGGAGGATTTTGTTAACTGCTCAGTCAACATTGGCTAGAAAGTAGCCTAGAAATCCAGTCTCAACAAGGCCTAAAAAGCCTGTACAGTTCTGGAACAATATCCCATGGACAGATGAGACTTCATGTACCAGAATGATGCAAAAGAGAAGAGTATGGAAAGGGAAGGAACTGCTCATGATGCAAAGCATACCACCATGATGTTGGTAGTGTTATGGCGTATGGCTGCAAATGGAACTGGTTCCCTTATTGATGATGTGAATGCTGACAAAAGCAGCAGGATGAATTATGAGGTGTTTCGACTAATATTATCTGCTCATATTCAGCCAAATGCTTCAGGACTCATTGCAGTGCAGATGGACAATGACCCGAAGCATACTGCAAAAGCAACCAAAGAGTTTTTCAAGACAAAGAAGTGGGATGTTCTGCAATGGCCAAGTCAGTCACCTGACTTGAATCCAATTGAGCATGCATTTCACTTCCTTAAGACAAAAAACTGAAGGGAAACCGCCCAAAGAAGAAGCAGGAACTGAAGACAGTTGGAGTAGAGGCCTGGTAGAGCATCACCAGGGACGAAACCCGACGTCTGGTGATGTCTATGGGTTCCAGACTACAGGCTGTGATTGACTGCAAAGAATTTGCAACCAAATATTAAAAATGACATTGATTTATGATTATGTTAGTTTGTCAATTTACTTTTGGTCCCTTAAAAAGGGGGACACCACATACTGTACATATCCAATTTGTTATAATTCCTACACCGATCACCAGATTTGGATGTAAATACCCTGACATTAAAGCTGAAAGTCTGCACTTATTGAATTGAACTTATTCATTTCAAATCCATTGTGGTGTTGTACAGAGCCAAAATGATGAAAATTGTGTCAATGTCCAAATATTTATGGACCTAACTATATACAGCTCTTTTATCCAAAGCACTTTACAATGGCCTCTCATTCACCCATTCACACACCAATGGCGGCAGCTGCCATGCAATGTGCCAATGCCAACCTGCTTATTGAGAGCAATTTGGGGTTCAGTGTCTTGCCCAAGGATACTTCGACATGTGGACAGGAGGAGCCGAGATTCGAACCGCTGACCCTACGATCATTGGATGATCAGCTCTACCTCCTGAGTCACAGCCGCCCCAATAAGAATTTAAAGATATTTTAATTTAAAGATCTTTAAATTGATTTAAAGATAGGCATGTCCTTCAAACACATCGACCTGACCTGAATAACCCCGAAGGATAATCAGCTCAAAGAAACGATCTTGCATAATAGTCCAGGTGTCACCGGTGAAAATTGTTCCCTACATTTCTCCCATCCAAGCTGTCCTCCTCCAGGGGCAGCCAGGAGCAGTGGGCAGCCATCGTCCAAGTCCTAGTCAGGGACCGGACTGAAGAGCATCTGCACTTCTGCATGTTTTTCGTATTGGGTTCTTTGGGAGGAAACCCTGCGAACATGGGGAGAACATGCAAACTCTGCACAGAAAGGCCTGGAGATCTTCTTGCTGTAAGGCGACAGTACTAGGTACTGCGCCACCGTGCCAAACTCGAGCGATCTTGGGGTTCAGTGTCTTGCTCAAGGACACTTGGGCACATTGCCAGGAGCTAGGATCGAACCAGGGACCTTGCAATCCCCAGCTGGCCTACTTGGAGCCAGAATGCAGATGAGATGAAATCACAACCTCAACTGACTGTGGAAAGGTGGAAAATACATATCTAAAATATATAAAATAAAAATTAAAAGTAACAAGGCTTATTTAATTAATGTTATTAATTAATTAATCTATGGGCGCCAGAGGAGAGGCCGTGCACTTTTGGGGTGGGCCAGGCCCCTTAATGGGTGGCCATGCTACTAAATAGTATATTGTTGTGAAGAGGTGGTGTGGGGTAGCCTGATATCAGACAGAATGTCAGCTTGTTACACTCCGTTGAAATCTTAGTTTATCTTAGCCAGTTAGTTCAATTAATTGAATAATTATTTTTTATGAATCATAGTATTTTTCTGTTAAATTAAAAAATACTAACTTTAGATTCCTTATAAATGAAGACATTAAGAAACAATGGTGTTTTGTGTTTGACGGCCGCCGTACTGAAAAAGGAAGTAACACCAATATAGCGGTTACCGCAAGTGTGATATCAGTTGGGAGTCAAGCTGAGTTGTACACTCCAGGCCATGCTGACAGTTCAGGGTAGCTCTTTTTTGTTATGTTTCATTATGTTTCTATTGTGTTATCTACTGTGTTTTTAAGAAACAACTCTTGTTGTTTTAAATGTCAACTCCTGTAGTTTTAAATGTGCTCTATGTATGAAGTTGGATTGGATTGGAAGAATCAGTCAACTTCGGTGGAGTGGGCAAATTTGAAAGTCTGGACCCAGGCCAGGGGTGGGGGGTCCTTCAGGATTATTCAAAACATGCCAGGGGACCAGAGCTCGAAAAAGGTTGAGAACCACTGCTTTAATTGTCTATCACATACTTATTTAAATGGTCAAATAGGAACAGACATGTGGGATGTCTTCTTTATGCTGCGCTGTTCTCAGCTCACCTCTCCACTCTATAATGCATGCAGTGCCACTCAAATTCATGTACATGCTAGGCTGTAGGCTAAATGTATTTGTCTGTCACATCATGATGTCCTAAGCCATCCACGACGGCCGTCAAACATCTTCGATGGGCGACACCATCATGTTATCGCATAACATTATGGGCTGGTTGCACAGACATTGATCAAGCCTAGTCATGGACTAAACTGTACTTTCAATGGACAATGTCTGGTGTTCAGATCTCTTAGGGGAAGGGGTGCCAAGCGGGTGAGTGTGTGTAGGGATGTCAGAGCGGGCACTTCAGCCCCTCTCTCTCTGCTGAGCAGGGGCCCATCGCCTGCTCCCATCAGGTGGTACTGATGCTGCGACGACGGCTAATCAGCCCCCAAAGATCCTTTGCTGCTGACCACTTTCCAGCTGCTTCCTGATGAGAACTCCCTGTGGCTATCGATGCCCACTCTGGCGTGACAAATGCTGACCGCTCGGCCCCTGAGTACACAAGCCCATCAAAGTAACAAGACGAACAACGGCACCGTCACGAGGCAACTACACTCCACTGGCTGCACTAGGTCAACCATGAGATGTATAAACAAATAAAAGAAAATAAGTGAATTGTTGGAATATTTTGACGTTAACTAGTAATTAAAACATCCAACATAGCTGCACCCACCCTATACCTATACCCATAACTGGATCCACTATAATTAATTTGATATTAAGACAGTTGAAGGACTAAACTATAATGTTGTGTATAAGAAGTGTATACAGTGTTTAAAATTTTCAGCTAAAACCCTACTGAAGCTTACATCAATCTATTAGGTGAATCAACTATCTGGTCATTGTATGTCCTATCGCATTATCAGCACCTTTCAGTTAATCCTCCTAGCTGCTCCTCTTAACCAATCTACAGTAGATTTACCTAA
Source organism: Borostomias antarcticus (assembly GCF_949987555.1). Taxonomy (NCBI): domain Eukaryota; kingdom Metazoa; phylum Chordata; class Actinopteri; order Stomiiformes; family Stomiidae; genus Borostomias; species Borostomias antarcticus. The sequence continues at coordinate 10,828,542 of NC_140246.1, forward strand.
TGGAGCATTTAGTGCTGCGGTAAAGGACTAAAAAGGCAGAGCAAACAAAGCCTGTGACGGCGTGCGTCTGTTAATGGTTATACACCACAAAAAACTCTCCCTCAGCTTGTTCAGGTCCTTTCCAGTGGCCGCCCGTGCTCGGGCCTGCTGAAAAACACACTCAAGAAGCTTCTCCGTCAAACATTAGATAAATGGATCCGCGCCGGTCAGCGCAAAGCAACCAGCGCGCTGAGTAAACACTGCGGGCCAGTAGCCAAGGCACGGCAGGAGAGGTATTCAAGCCTGTTCAGTGCTGCTGGCGGACTTTCCATTTTACACTGGAGAAACACAAACACTGAAGTGACAGTCCAGAAGGATTTAGAAGCAGAACTAGCGCCAGACTAAAATGGTCTACGGAGGATTAGTTCAACAGACCGAGAAGCCAGTCCTGAATAAGATTCCCACTGCATTTCTGAAGAGCAGACCGGCAATGTACCAGTAATGGTTTCTCCTTCCTCTTGCACACACCAATCCCCCATCCCATCCATTTTCCCAACCTCTCTCTCTCTTTTCCTCTGCAATGACTTTTTGAGTGAGAACGCCGCAAATCTGAGGCCTTGGGTATTAGTGTCAGGGTGGTTTTTCATCCGTGACCTGAGATGATGGATATATCCTGGGCTGAGGTGGGCAGGGCTAGGTCCAAGTCTTAGAGATGGACTGGGAAGAGGAGTCAGCGGGGGCAACTGCCCATGGGACTTGGTGTGTGTGTGTGTGTGTGTTTACAGCTTGTGCAAAGCCAGCAAGCCCCCCCCCCTCCCACACACACTCACACACTCACACTCACACACCCACACAATATTCTGTGTAACTCAAATGAAAGGTCTCAAATGAAAACATATGCTGCTGATTGTGACGCATTTGATCATATTTGTCCACTGGTCACCTTTTAACAGCTTTGTGTGATATTTCTAGTCAGGGGAATTTGGTCAGGCCAGGACAGTAAGAGAGCGAGAGATGGGGGGAGAGAGAAAAAGAGAAATTGAGAGAGAGAGACATGGTGAGAAAAGTTTGGGCAGGGACTGACAGTGCCTCTGGCCTCCCATGGAGGGAATATTGTTGGTTACTAGTGAGAGGAGAGCAACAGTCTCGCTCCACACCTCAGATAACCCCCAGAAGAGCTATCACAGAGGGCCTTGGGAACAGGTAGCCTTGTATTGTATGACCTCACAAGCTCACATTCTGTTTCTGTACACTGATCAATCTGGCCACACTGCCAAACCTTAGTCAATACAATGGGTTGAGCCATTTGCCTGCTCATAATTGTGAGTGACGCACATTGGCACTGCCTCTAGCGACAAACGGTTTGCGTTGCCACACTGATCCGTGGGGAGAACCATAATGTGAGCTCGCTAGATCAGGATGGTCTCGCAAGGCAAGGGAACAGGTGCACAGACCTAAAAACCATGCACCCCTGGGCGGGGAAGTGTGATGGTTATACTGTACTACCTATTGCCAAAACTTGGGCTCAGCAAATTGCCAATGTCCCTGAAAGTGTCTCATTGAAGGTATAGCTGATACGATTGACCATACGCCTAGAGTGACAGAACTACAGTAACACATGGTGCCCAGTGGTGCTAAGTGACAAGTGGTGCTATCCCAGCGTCTTTGTAATGTCATGGTAAAATGTTGAAACTGGCGGAGACTCAGCCTGAACTTCAACTCGAGGTGTGAGAACAACAACAACAACAAAAACAACAACAACAACAACAATAGGTCTTACGGGAAGGACGAGAGGAAGGAAGCCCAATACCGTCAAAGGAAACCCACAAACAGACGTCAGGCAAACTACGCTAACCTATAATACCCATAATAGAACGTAAAGATAGCCTCTGACCAACGCCTTGAGGGTGAAGAGTAGAATATCCCTGGCAGCGATGGGGTCGGTTTCATCCCCTCTCTTTAATGGAACTGTATCTGTCATCAGGGAGAAGTAGAGCGGGGGGTCTTCTGTTCACACCCTGATGCTGCATGGGACGTTATGGGGCCGCCGCGGTGTTCTGGTTGGTCCTGTCATGCTAGAGTGGGAGTCAACCATATATCTAAAACGGGTGTCTCAGTTTCAGCTCTGCTTGGGATCCAGAGGCTCCGTGACAAACTGAAGCTGGCAGGTCATTGCCATGCAAACCCTGAGGGACATGGCAACAAATGAGCTTGTACTGTAGCTTGGTAACGGAGAAAGGAGGTCTAAGGGATTGAAGAAAATGCATACTTGCCTGATCGCCTCTGTTTTTTGGTGTTTTCGATGAAAAAGACCTACGTTTGCGCCTAAATATAACATTACCGCAGCCAAAACGAAGCTCGAAAACGGAGGCCTTGGGATACGGCTGGAGCTACGTTTTGGTGCTCGAAATCAGGACCTGCATTCTAGTGCAATAGGCAGATAGGATTTTGAAAAACTATAGGAATAGGCCTACACTAACACTGTGTTCACTTCACATTATAACAATCAAACAGGTGATTTACGAGTTTCAGCTATACAGTATCTTAGTGGATAGTATAGTTAATATAATTTTGGAAATAAGAGTAACAGGAGTCATGCAAAAACAGCCAAGCGAATAATAACGTAGGCTGAACTTACTGTATTCAATGTTTATACTGTAAGTTCCCCCTAAAAAGTAGACGCTTCAAAATAATAAGAATAAAACAAAAAATGCAGCAACACGAAGTAGATGAGAGTGGTTGAGAATTAATAGCAATATACCTGTCTGAGTTCATTCATCTCTTACAACATAGGCTACATCGGGGGTGCCCAATACGTCGATCACGATTGACCAGTCGATGGCAGAGACAATGCTGGTAGATCCGAGCCATTCAAAAGAAATCCATAAAAAAGGCGACACGCATTGACGTTGTGTGTGCAGAGGCAAGCAGTCACGTCACCTCCCCTCTCGTCTGAATGAGAAACATTTGCCACCTGCTACTTTGTAGATTACAAGTGTGACCACTTTGTACTGTAGTTTAGCTGAGTATTTTAATGATTTAATCATGTGTGGGCTGATTTCATCATTGTTTAGGCTTGATTGTGCAGCTGCTACAACTTGTTTTATACAATCTATTTTGTACCACGGTTAACTAGAGAGCTGATAGTAGCCTAGCAAAATCAATCAGAAACTCAAGTCAGGATTATGCAACCCTGGCTGACTCCATTCAGTGCAAGTCATCAGAGTACATTGTTCTGTGTGATTGAGTCATTTAAGTAGGATAAAAGACAGTCTGTTCTGACAACTAGCTGACTATGACCAGTTAAGATTGTGCAAGGCATATATACAACAAAGTTACCACTTCCAGTGTGAAGTAATTGGTAGCTTGATAAATAAAGTATTTTGGGATTTTGAAACAGTAGCTGTATGTTGTTACTTTGGTTGTATGTTGTTATTTTAATAATTATTATTATTATTATATTATCACCACAGCAACACAGATTGAGATTACAATTAGAGTTTGAAATAAAAGTAGGCTATCTTTTTGGTTTGATCACAAAAAAGGAATTATTTTAAAAGCAGGGAATGTGCACCAGACATGTAAAACAAAGGGGGATGGAAATGTATTTGTTGCTGACTGTTGGAGTTGGTTGGATGGCTGGACAGCTGCATTTTAAACTCACAACATTCTAGACTAGCCAAGAAAAATATACCCTTAACGGGTAAGAGATTTGAACAGATCTTTACAGTACATGCAATTTCCTGTGTAATCACGGTTCATTTTAACCATTCAAAAACGTATCCATGAACAAACGCAGTAGTGTTATCCAGGCCTTAGGCCGCAACCACGTTGGTGCGGTTTGACAAAGGGTAGAGTCAAACACTATTTGATATAGGCAAGCGTTATAGGCACGATGATCACATTACACTAAGGGTAGGCATTTCCCACAGTCACACACAGCGAGAAACAAATCACTAGTTCACAGCATGACTGAAACTAGGCTACCTGCCAAATGGAAGTTACATTGAAGAACACATGACCATGCACAATGGTGGATTTCATGTCATTGAACATGTGTTTCAAGAGCTTCACTGACAACATTGCAGACATTGCTTTCTCTGACTGTTGAAAGAAATTACTTCAGCGATAGCCTAGTCTGGCCCCCAGTTGAATGGATCTGGTTTCACATGTCTTGTCTAGTCTTACAGGTCATATACTGTAATGATCCCATCCGTATCCCTCCCATTAGAACTCATATATGATGTAATCAGTGTCCATTTGGAACATCAGACCAGTATCTCCAAGTGTGGTCAGAGAGAGCTCTCCGGTGAAAGCGCATCTCGACCAGCGAGAGTCCTGTTCAGGATCACTCATTCCAGAGATTCCCCGCTGAAGGGGGAGTGTACCAATCCCCCGTTTCCCCTCATGCTCCAAAATCAATTTACACAGCAGGACCCTCTTAATGCTAACAATCTGATTACATGCGCTTACTCCCAGCTGTCTGCATCATCGATGCTGAGCCACAGCCAAAACCCTCCTCCCTCTTCAGCTAAAACGGCCTGTCCAACAGCATCGTGGGTAGAGTCATGGGTACAACACACAAGAACTACTTCCTTTCGTATGATAACTTGCTCTTTTGTCCTCATCCACCCTCCAAAAAACGCCTCAGGGTAACTGTCGCGTCATTGGAAATGTTATTGTTAGTGCTCAAAAGAAGAATAGCCACAGTGATTTTGACAGTAGACTTCTGTGCTGGTCGGAAGGAAGAGCTGTCTTTCCTTCTGGCCTGGGAAGACTTGTCGCCCTCAGGATCTGTCTACCTGGCTGGCTGCTGTGATACTGCCTGTTAAACAGGGAGGCCTGGTCTCCGACTAGACTAGATCCATGCCTTGGCCATCACCCCCAAGCTCATACAGAGAAGGGATGTGCTTATTTATGCAAAGCTGACAGCTGTCCTATCTCTCTTAATGGCAGGATTCCAGGTCATAGTGTTTAGTGACCCCTATGTCCGCTCCAGATGCTAGCTGAGTACAGTACACACAGTTTGTAGGCTTTAAGCTCATGTTCCACACAATCAACAAGAATCATTAGCCACGGTTAGACAACAGCCGTTCCTGAATTAATAGAGACTCACAACTCTTTTAAGGTATGACTCACATGGTCTGATCGGGCACACAGATACAAACGGCAACTTCTATGAAACTCTGAACAACCTGAGGAAGAAGAACAAGCAGAGACTGGTGTAGACAAGACAGTTTTGCAACAACTAGCTTGTGTTAAGCTGCAGGCACCCTCCACCCACTCCTGTTCCCATGTTTAAGTAAGCGAGGAAGCGCATACCGTGTGTGTGTGTCAGCCGGCGGGGACGTGGTGGCTGCTGCTGCTGCCGCTGTGTGACAGGACCAAACCTGGTACGACGGGCGACTGAGCTGAGCTTACACACACACACACACACACACTGAGGGAGAGTGTGCTGGAGAACACGAGACCCCTCCCTCTTTCACATGCTGTCCTGCTGGCAGCTGCACTGACGAGCATTCTCCCTCTCTCCTCTCTCATCCGCTTTCTCGTAAACACACAGCCCCTCCCTCGTTCATTCTCTCTCTCTCTCTCTCTGCTCCCCTGCCCTCTGTATTTCATCCCTCCATTTCTTTTGTTTACTCTCTCTCTCAGCTTTATCAGTCTACGGTTTGCAAGCTCTCTGTCTCGATAGCTCCTTTGCTTTTCCAGATGTCTCTCTGATCCTTTCTCTTCCCTAATAGTTTGCCTTTGTCATTTGTTTTACAAAATGGCACACACACACACGCACACACACGCACGCACACACACGCACACACACGCGCACACACACACGCACGCACACGCACACACACACACACAGGCCCTCAAACACACACCCATTCAACTGTGCGCACTCATATTCTCCACTAATCCACAGTTGAACACAGTTTGCACATCATACAGCAACAAAACAACCATCATCCTGTGTCTCACTAAACCACAATGAGTGCCTGTTAATTCATGTCCTTCTGCACCAATAAACCAAACAGGCCAATATAATTTCCACAGCCATCACAGAAAACCATACAACCCAGGGAGCAATGGAAAAGCAGACACAACCCCAACTATGCGGCCATCTTATTATGGGTGCTCGGCCTCACTGTCTCATTGCCTCAGTGTTTCTTTTTCTTTTTCCATTAACCTACTTCACAGTTTACCTCAGAGCACTCTTCCACTAACAGTCTGTGCACAATCCTCAAAGGCCGGGTGAGAGAAAACATATTTGTGAATGGGGAGGCTACAGCTGAAGTAGCGGGGAATCTATTTGTTTAAGAAGAGGCTTAATTTGCCTGTAATGAAGAGATGGATTGAGTGCTTTAGTAATTTCCTCAGTTTCATGCTGACCTTGTGAAATGAGAGAATAAAGGGAAGAAGTGGGGAGCTCTGATGACACAATGCCAACTAGGCCAGAGGAGGGCTGGTCTATCTTTGCACCCGGTAGAGCGGGTACAACTGCTCCCGCAGGAGCATAAACTGTTTTTGTGGGCACAACTTTGAGGGTATGAGAAAAAGAGCCTGTATGACTAGAGATAAGGCGATCATATTATGAGAAATGGCAAGATATACTGTGGATACTGTCTGATGAGCAGGTTTACCACTCACATTCTTCTACATGGCACCAGGTTTTAGACTGGACCAACATGGGATAATAGTATCAACAACAAACCCATGTGACTCCCTACACCAGGCACGTGTGCAGCGTACAGGTGAGCACAAGGCATGAGAAATAAGACAAATGGACGAGATGAGAGCATCAACAACACAAATGTTCACTCTCCTCTGCCGGCTTGTCGATGATCTTCTGTGCAAGTCCGACTGAGGTAATATTTTGTTTGCTTTTCACAATGTGTGTTTTGCCAAATGTGCTAGCACCTTTTAGATCAGACAGAGGTCAGGCTAGTCGTCAATAGGCAAACATTATGTTTGCACAGTTGATTTGAGTTGCTGTTTGAAAACCTGCCTTATTTCGAATGATGCTATAAAAGCACAAATTACTCTGCCCCACTAGCAAAATGCTTTAAAAGCCATTTGAGCTAACAAGCAGCTTGACTAGATGCCCAGTTATCTAAAGTTAGTGTATGAGGACATTCTATTTCAATCAATCAAAGCTTTATTTGTATAGCGCATTTCATACACAGAGGTAACAAAATGTGCTTTACAGAGAACAAGGGAGGTGGACATAGATCCCACCCCTACATATTCCAGAGGGAAGTAAAAAAAACAGTATCACCCAGGGGCCAGAAAAGTGAGCTGTAAAAATTCTTCCCTGACCCCTCTCAACGAGACGATCGAGCAAGCTCCTGGAGTTTGTTTTGTCCAATGGCTAAGAACATTTATAGAGCAATAAATTACATTAAATTACATTTTCAGAGCAAAAAGGGCTAAAGACATCATAGGAGAGACATGGCAAACACTGGTGTATGTCTGTGTGCGTCAGTGTGAGTGTGCCTGGGTCCAGATACGACATTATAAAATTGCCCAGCATCTACAATAAGAAAAACAACTACAATGCTACAGATGCGTATGTTCGCTTTTGGCAGCCTTACAAAGAGATGATTGTGGAGGTACAGTACACTATAAATCCAGTCTCAATATAAATCCAGTCTCAACAGAAAGGCTGTGATTCTTGTAGAGACACAGAGCCATGAGGCCCAGACAGAGTGAATCATTTTAAATCTTGAATTGGATCTGTTTCTCACACCTTGTTGAAGCTAGGGAGCGTGGAGTACCACTGAACAAGACAGCGCTTCTCCACTTCTAGACTCAAGACACACAAATCGACAAACTAGCATTCTGTATTCATCACACTAAGTTATCAAAGCTTATTTGCAATATAATACACATAGCTAATTTAATCAGGCTAAACTACTAAGCTCCATTGAGCACTAAGCTGAGTTGAGCTCCAACCTATATGATAAGTCAGAAGAGCACAACAAAGCAATGATTTATAGGGCCTTTTAGTTTCTAAGTCGCATTAGAAATCTCTTGGCCAGACCCAAGTGTACAATCCCTATGCAAAGATGTTAGCAACTTAATCTAAAAAAACATAGAACTGAGTAAACCTTGTTTGAAATATAAACAGCTACAAGGATGTTTCTGCTCCAACTAGGCTTCTTTAAAAGAGTCATGGCGATCCCTGTCATCTCTCACTGATTAACTGCACTTCTTGGTTTCTATCGCTGTCTCTGTGACATCTCATGCAAGCTAACCTTAACCGAGGTGTCATTAGTCTAAAAGACCCCCCCACCCCAGGTCCACTCAGCAATGACGGCAGAGTACGCTGAAAAGATACTTCATCATAATCACAGGATGCCGTCTCACTGACACTCACCGTCTGGGGGCCATGGTAACCAGATACTGCAGAGGAAGTATGTGTGTGAGTTGTTGGTCTAGTGTGCACTTCAATCTCTTAAACCGTCCCCTCTTAAAACACACACACACACACACACACACACACACACACACACACACACACAGACACAGACACAGACACACAGACAGTGTATAGCCTTGTACCACTTAGAAGTACACACAGTACACTACATAATCCCATCTAGCCCGTACACAGACCCTTAACCCACCTACACATGTCTTGGTGTAGGCCTAGTTCCACATGCCGCATTCCACACATGTCCATCAGTCCCTCTCTAGAGAGACAGCATCGATCAGTAAGAGTTGATACATGGTCCATACCTTCTGAATAATTACCGTTTCTGACAATTAAGTATTATCGTATCGTATCCTTTCCTCCCTCTAAAACTGACAAAATGAATTGTATTTCCTGTCAGAGAGAGACGCGCTGGAGGACCAGGCATCCTAGAAGCTTCCGTCTGTCCAGACGTGATTGTTAAAGAGCCAAGCACCATTACCCTCGGGTGTTATGGCGGACAGCCATAAAATGAAAACGTTGCCACTGCAACTGTTGGGGATGTGTACTGTACCTATAGTAACGGTCCTCCTAACCTCCTTTGGCTTTGTTTTTGAGTGTTATAAGAAGGTCATACTGTAACGTCACTGTCACCCGTCTGAATTTTGGCCATTGCATTTGCTTTATAGTTTCCATCCTCTGGCAAGAATGTCATTGTCTTTGTCAGTTCTGTCAACAGTGCCTTTACTTGGCTTGTTCTCCATGCTAAACTTTCAGAGTCTTTGGATGAGTGTTTGGTTCTTATCTACAGGAAGAGAGCAAGCGACAGAGGATGTTTGTTTCCTGTGCGGCAGTGAAGAAGGTTGTGAGAACATGACAGAGCTGGACATCAACGCTAGTTCACTTTAGCACTGTGCAAGGTTAAGGCCAAATAGATTTTGATCTTACAATCAAACAGATACGCCATGGGCATTATAGTATCCAAAACAGACAACAAACAAGGAAGTGGTGGTTGCTCAAAAGGTCATGTTACACTGTGAGTCCACGTCTATAATATTTTGGGCTGTACTGTGCTATACTGAACTGGGCTGAGCTGGAATGGGCTTTTGTAAGGGGATATCGAGAGGACATGGGCTTACAACTAAAAGACAGGATGCAGACTTGGGATTGAATAGAGTACTTGTAGCAGTACCTGTAGGCTACATCTGCCTCCCAGTATCACCTCCAAACCAACTTCTCCCACTTCTACTGTACCTTCTACCAGGAGGTCTAGCAGTAATACCTCACCACTGCTGAGGGTTTTACAGTATGGCCAGTCAGTCATGTATAGTATTTGGGTCCTTGACAAAAATATAATTGGGGATTTGTGAGGGAAATTTCATCTTGCTGCCACAGTCCAACTGAATGGACAGCGGAGGAAAAATGATGCCAAAATGCCCCAGATTCTGTTCCTGCTCGGATAAAAATGACGACGGCCCTATTTTTGGAGCACTGGCAAGGGCATGGTGAGTTAAAGGTGCAGTAAACGGTTTGGCTCAGAAGCACTTTTTGTTGCAATTTTCTTCACAGTACATCCCAATGTGACAGCAAGCAATAAATAAAACGCTCTCACACTAAAATGAAATAAATCTGTAATCTGTGGAAGTCGCAGGACTGTAATAAGTGTGTCCAATCATTTGTTGGTTGCATTTTTCAGAACCTTTCAAATTTTCTAATCAGAAATCATAAACCGCTCTGTGTTACATGAAATAGGGCGTTTCTGGAGCTTCAGAATCAATTACTCAATTAAGGTTACAAATTGTGCAGTAAATAACCTGAAATTTAGACCTGATGTTGAATCAAGCTTAGCTGGATTGCAGCAAAAAAGAGAGAAGAAACATATTTGTTATTAATTATGGGAAAAGGGTAGGCTATGTCTTAAAGGCCCTACGAGGAGTTTCGGGAAGCGGAAGTGTTTTCCGCCCAAAAAGACCACATTTCCCATGAGCCTCCCTTTGTGAACTGATCCTTCTTGTGAGGATGTTTGGGAGAGCAGAGAGGCTGCAGTCTCCTGGATGCCTTCCCAGGCACCTTAATCTGTGTTGGGCGCCATCATCCCTCAAATAGCATAGTGCCTTCATAGAAACGGAAATAGTGTCACCATGACGCTCCGGGCCAGTGTAACAACTGGATGGGGAGCGTGTTACAAATGCAGTACCTATACCTATGATATGTCCGTCATACTACTACAGCTCTATTTGAGAACTCATTCTGCTGCCCTAGTCTTCCGTACAGAGATATGGCCAAGTGGTGAAAAAGAAGACAAAAGGACAGCACAAACAAATACATCACCACTTCACTGTATCAAAACGTTTCCTTTGTAGAGCAGTCAGAGTAGTAGGCTAATCAAAGAGTTGCAAACCAACTCCCCGCTTGGCTGTGAGGAACAGAAAAGGTCTTTAGCTCAGTTTTAATCAAAAGGATATCATTGTGTGTTAAAAGCCCCATAGGAGAAGCAGCCCCCGCTGTAATCACTGGAGTCATCTGGAGTTATAATTGCCTTCACACCCACTGTAAAAGGTGGCTGTGAGGATTATAATTTAGGTGAAATACTGTTTCTAAGGTACAGGGCTGAGGCTTCTATACACTCCTGGGAGTTAGAGGGAGGTAGGAGTATGTAGTGTGTGTGCGTGTCCTTCCATCTATCGGCTGTCTACTCCAAATGGGATTCCGATGGACTAAAACACAATGTTACAGAAGGCAAATTGTAATTTCGAAACGTTGTCAACTTTTACCTAATAAATAGTCCTGTGGAGTAGCTGTGTGCGGACCTCAACCTTACTTTATCAGATGTCATTTTGTCCTGCACCAGCGTGGTGGATGTGCTTGGCATACATTTTATTGTATTAAACTGTAATTTCCTCCAATCGTATTGGGTTAATAGTCCCTTAGGATAAAAGGTTAATGAGCTGACTGTTGACATAATTGCACCAACTTCCTACATTTGTGACTAAATGAGCAAACCCTTAATGAGCAAACCCTGGTTATTCTGAATAGGAAACTACAGTACTGTACATGTGTATATGCTGTGGGTAGCAGCTGTGGCTCTGTACCAGTAAGTGTGTGTTTGTGAGTGTGTGTGTGTGTGTGTGTGTGTGTGTGTGTGTGTGTGTGTGTGTGTGTGTGTGTCCTGCATGAGTGTCCCAAGTACAATGGGCCACATCCAACTTACAGTACAATATCTCTCTTCTTATGTTGACATTCACTGATAAGAGTGAGCGAGAACATAAAGGCTTTTGTGGCCTTTTAGTGTCTGCTTCAGAGTGCTAACAAGTGCAGCAATGTGAGCCGTGACTGAGCCCAAGAGTGGCTGTTATGACCCTCTAGTGACTCCCACACAGCCTGGTCTAGCTTGGTCTAGGCTGACAAGACTACTACAGAGAACAGGCTCAGTAGCCGCGAGCAAGCACTCTGCCAAGCCTGTGGCAGGTCAGCGATATTACTGGGCTTATCATTAAGATATGGAGAACACAGGATATATACCCCTGCTGTCATTGGTGCTAATGGGGATATTATACCTCCATCTGCCTCCATCTTGACCTTCTCAGAGAGCCATGGCCATCAATTATGGGGACGTTTGGACAGTGTAGTGTGTCCTCGTATGTGTGCTGTCCTTGTCTGGACAGGTGAAGCAAAGCTAGCACTGTCTAACTTTTTAATTGCCATCTACAGTATAGCTGGAGAGAGAAAGAGCAAGGCTAAGAGGAGAGACTGAGGCATTGTGTGACATTTCCCCTGCCTGACAACAAGAGGGGACTTGGGATCTACTCACCACAGTTTTCTCAGGCTCCCCCTGGGACTCAGAGCAACAAGACTCCATGGCTCTCCCCAGAGTCCGGTCTGTCGTTAGTGCTGCTCAGGGGCCTGCATGTCTGTGAGGAGAGAGAGAAATGAGGAATTTTAATGTAGCAGATGGGACTGACAGACTGGACCGATACATTCATACTTCAATCACGAACATGAACACAAACACAAAACGAACGCACTCATATGCACATAAACACACCACTAAAAGATGAGGGAACAGTGCAGTTTAGCATCAGAATATGCCAATCGAAAATATGCCAAAACCACCTGGAGTGAGCCCTCTCAGGGATCTCACAATACACACTGGGACATCTGTAGCCGATACCATTGGACAGCTCTTCCTCTTCAATTTCACTTTCCCTTAGGCCTACATATGATGCTCCTCCAGAGCACGACTGAGCTCAAAACACACCCACCCATCCATGCTGTGAAACTCAATATCTCTCCATTTCTCAGCTACTTCAAACTGCTTTTACCTGTCCATCTTGACAAACCACCGGGAGAGACAAAAACACTCTCGCATCTAATCCCCATCTCCTGGAGGGACAACTGATTGTGTCTATCTCCACCGTCTTCTCACCAGCGGTCCGATTTTCCAAGCAATCAAAAAATGCTCCTCCAAAATGTCAATAACTTTAACGGCTAATATGAGAGTCGCCACGGTACCTCATCATCCTCTCTCAACCCTTCAAAACAGATCAATAACAACACATCTGAGCACTTTAGCCCCCATTGGCTAAAGTTGTCCTACAGTTTTTGCTACAGTTTTTGTCCATTGAGTTGAGAGAACTGAGATGGTTTCTGGTCCCTGTGAAAACCCACTGCCTCCCGGCCAAGCTGGCCTTTAAAAAATGACAGTCCTGTACTGTTTTCCAGGGCAAGTGGAGGCCCGGGTGGGTGGGCTGTCACGGCGTATCTCGGAGAGGAAAAGAGAGAACACTGAAAAAAAGGAATTATTTCTCCCCACGGACTTCAGCTGTTTCTTGACCTGCTTCAGCTATTTTGCTGCAGCCTTGGGGCCGGCCATTTCTCCTCATGACAGGAGACAGGGACACAGCACAGTCAGCCAGGAAGACATATTTCTGCCAAGCAAGACAGTGATACAGAGGCTAAAAATACAAATTGGTTTCAGTACTCCAGTGCGTTAGCTTCTCCCATGTGGCTAGACACTAGGGCTGCAAAATTCTGTGAATATTCAAAGTTGGAAAATTTTCATGGGAATTAATGTTAATTTACGGGTATTAATGGGAATTAATGACAATAAACTGGGACTTTTGGGGTTATTTGCCAACTGTATTTACCATGTCATGTACAGACATAAATATAAACATTTTGTTTTGTCATAGCTGACATTCAGGCAAACATTTCTAATACACACATTTTAAAAATGACATGTTTGACTTAATCTATTTGTGAGTTGAACTTTAATGGATTCTAAAGCCCTCTTAGTGTGCAGGATGCTAGGAATTAGCTATGAATGTGTTAGAAGAATGCATTGTACATGTGATGGAGGAATTCACTGTGCAGAGTAGAAAATCAACTGAATTTGCATTAAAATTAGGTTGTGTTAACTAAAGGGTGTATTCACACAGACACTAGTTAGTGCGAACCAAACGAGCTTTGGGCCCGAGAGCACTTCGTTTAGGCCTGTGTGAACACAGCAATTGCACTCAGGTGCGCACCAAAACAGCCGCACCGAGACCCTCCAGAAGGGGTGGTCTCGGAGTGGCTTCAACTGAATTCTTGTGCGCACCAGTTATGGTGTGAAAGCGCGAGACCTCGGACCTACGCAACTACCTTGTGCACATTATAAATTTGTTCTTCCCGGGAGTTTTTCATGACGCTCTTGCACCAGCCCCCAGAAAGATATTGACCAATGACAGCACTGAGCCTTTTCATGTGACTTGTGGTGCTGCATTTGGACCAGAGTAAAGAAAGTGCTGTGTGAAAGCGAACCGCAGAAGCTGAGAAATGAAACAATAGCTGTGTTCGGAATCGCTCCCTATTCACTATATAGTGCACTATATAGGGCGTCAGCCATTTTGTTTGTAGTGTCTGAATTCTCCACGGAATTTTCGTTCCCTATATAGTCCACTATTTATTACCCACAATTCACCTTGATTTGCAGGGAACAGTGCATGTACCCTACATTTTCTCCGTTCCCTAGGTAGTTCACTACATGGTGAACCCTATATAGGGAATAGGGAGTGAGGGAACGAGGGAGCGATTCCGAACACAGCTAATGTATCACTTTTGCTTTTGGTGCGCATCAATGGTGCGCACTAACATATGTGAATACGCCGTAAGATCATGCTGCAAGATCTAGAATTGCATTTTCTGTTTTTTTCGCAAATATTATACATTTAAGTTCCCTGTTATAGGGGTCCGTGGTGGCGTAGTCTAGTGTTGGTGCAGCCAGATCCGAGTACGGCCAGATCTCAGAGGGAGAGGCCTATTGGGCCGCTACTCCTCGAGGGTGGTTAGTTTAATCTCAGCTTGAGGGTTCGTCACACAACAGCAGCCCTGTCTGGTGTCGGAATTACGGTTGCGAGCTGAGAGAGTCATGGAGTTGTCTCTCCCCTTTGTATTGCCGACTGGCCAGGCTGTGTGATGAATCCTCAACAGTTAGTAGGGGTATCTGGACACTAGGTCAGTCATAATGGGGTACTGTTTTTTCCTGGTGATGACTGACCCCCAGTGGTGACCCTGTGCACTTAGAAATAATTGGGTGAACCCTATAAAAGGGATTGGGGCGGTGCTAAGGAAAAAATCTTACTTGATTTAGTTTAGATTTCAAAGAACACGCTGAGTGGTTGGTCAAGCTGGTTTTAAACAAAGGCAATAGTTTTATTCTGTAACGATTCTGCAGAGTCGGACTCTAGCTCAGGAAGTGAATCCAGGCAGAGTGAGTCAGATGTGGATGAGGTTGATAGGTTATACAGTGAAAAAGGAAGTGACATAGTTTCAGGATGAAGAGGACAGGGAAGTGATGTCACACAGGAAGAATTTGTAGTTTTAACAGACTGATCTATGAGAACGAACTACAAAGTTAGAACAACATTCAAGTAGGAAAACAGAACACTTTGTTGAGACTTGAATTTCATTCACAACGAAGACCCACCTTGGGTCGAAACATTTTTTGTCCTCAAGTAATAAATATACCTTGGAGCAGCTGTCAGTGCAGACCTCAATTTTTTGCATTCTTCGTAACCATATTGTCTGGCACCAGCGGATGGTCGATGTGCTTAGCAACTCTACAACTTCTTCTCAGGGCAAATTGGCTACCAGGTGAAAATGGGATAAAATCCTAAAATAAATGTATAAAATAAAATAAAAATTTGTTGGAAAAAAAACCTGTTATGGGCTATAAAAAAGGGCAACATTTCCAAAATTCCTGAGGTTAACTTCCCACAGTAAATCTCCGGAAATGTTCCGCCCCTTTGCAACCCTACTAGCTACAGATGGCTCAACAAATAGTAAGGCTTGTAAATAGTAACAATCCATTAACTTTCTGGTATGAAGCTAGGGTCATATTTCCTAGTTCGCTCACACACACAGAAACTTAAAAGCCGCAGATTAAATTGGGTGATCCTGGAAACACATCAAAGGAACGATTAGTCCAACACAGTACACAGGCTTCAACAATAACAGAGAGAGAGAGAGAGAGAGAGACACACACACACACAGAGAGAGAGAGAGTAGTGTGTGTGTCTGTGGGGGGGGGGGGGGGGTAATAGATTTTTTATCTATTACTTCAATAGATAAAAAATGCATTTAGACAAGCAGAATGTTACAGCATGTTCAAGTAAGATGTTAAACCATATCTGTCTAAATATGATTTGATCTCCTAAAACTTGTCACCCAACGTATATCACATTACCGCAATCCATTTTCCGAAGTAAAGCTCACGTTAAGAGATATTTGCATTTTCGCGTTTTACTTACAGTTCAAAAGTTGAACATGATGGCTTCTAAACCTATTTTTAAATAGTTCCCTCGTTGCGCTGACAAACTCGCCCCGTTTTTAAATTAAAATAATTTTCAGTATAGGTTGGACGCAGGCTTACAGCAATCAGTTCAATGATTGCACATTGGTTCCTTAACAGTTAGGAATAAGACTGTGTCCAGGATTACATTATCTGTTGTTCACTAGCAGGGTTAGCCCCCTCTCCCTTCCGCTTCCTGCTAGTCCGTTGTCTTGTCTGCCCGCACTGTATTAAAGCTGTCGATAGTAGAGATGTAACGGTATGAAAATTTCACATCACGATTATGGTGACCAAAATGATCACGGTTATCAGTATTATCGTGGTATTGTTAAAATGTGCTGAAGATGTTGAAAAACTACCGATAGACACAAGTCATTTCACCAAGTTTCATATTGAAAACCACAAATGAAATTAGCAGCACTATGTACTTTTTCTTCTTTCTGCATAAACATTAAAATGAATCTTGGTGCACTTTGGTTGATGCTGAACAATATTTAGTGAGTATTTCAAAGCGCGGAAATCAAACACGGTGTTATCGTGATACCTTTATCGTGATCCCAACTGAATAAGAGAGAGGCAACCTGTTTTAATTATTTACAATAGACTCCTTTTCAGGTGGCGCTAACTCCCAAAAGCTGTCTATTAACAAATGCTTCTCTACAGATAAGCTGCAGCCACTCAAGATGATTGCAATTTTGTGTAATGTGAACATATTGAAATAGCTTTTAACCATGAGCTTTTAGCTGCCCCCCAACCAGACTGTCTTGGGACCCATCGTTAGTTTAAAAGGCCATCTAATCAGGGGAAAATTGCACCCAGAACAGTGAGAATGCCATACAGCTCTGAGGGAATGAGAGAGGGGACTGATATTGCTTGAAAGGTAAGGAACTAAGATTGTTAAACAGGAACTAGTGACAGGCTGGACTCCTGTAGCTTTACTGAAAGTGAAGCTATTTTTGTGAAGGAACATGGGAGGGGTTGACAGACGCTCAGTCACACAGTTGTACAGGCAGGAGCACTGAGAGACTTGCACAGACTAGCACACCCATGAACACCCTACAGACGCTTCACACAACCCTTCTGAACTAGCCTATTACCTACCATAGATAGATTAACTCTACCCTTCCTCAAAAGGCCTGGCATAGCTAGTTCTAGTGCTAAACCATGATGACTCCGCAAGCAACATCCTGATGAACCAGAATATATACTGTATAACAATGTGGGCTGGTCAAGGACAATGGGCTTAAACATTCAAGTGGCTGCTGTTCCAGAGCTCAACACCAAAATGGCCTTAACCTATGATAATTGCAAAAATAAAATGGGATTTGCTTGAATTTCTCCAGTAAACGTGTTTGAGGTTAGCTACTGTTCACTTTCTTTGGTTTGTTTCTTACATAAAGAGTTCCGCAAAGCAAAGCTCCATGTCTACAGTAAGGTGTGATTACTTTACCAAAACATTCTACTTTCCATTAGGAAGGAGCATGATGGCATACATTAGTACAGGTCCAAATCTTTAAACAAAAAACTGCTTTGTTTTTCTCTCACGTTTTTCCATTATTTTTCCATATTGCCACTAGTTTTAAACGGTGTGTGTTCCATGAATTGTTTAGCCATACCCTTGAAATAACCTTGCATTAGCAGCAACTTGGCATAGCAGCTTTTCTCCCTCCCTCCCTCCCTCCCTCCCTCTCCCGTTCTCTTTCTCACTCTATGCTGATCCATGCTGCCTGGCAACTAAGGGACGGTTTGATATTTATGGGAGGGGATCACTGGAGGAAAATAGGGGAGGGTCATGCTTTTTAAAATTTAATCCAAGGAAGGGTTACTGTTTTTTAATGCGTCCAGGGAAGGGTCATACAAATTTGAATCGATCATTATAAAATAGTTTCTTCAGCATTTCATAATTTAGCAAGCTATTCTGTATGACCCGGTGGCGCTCTGCTCGTGATGATGGGGTAGATTAGCAACGTGTGTGGAACCATAGACATTACTAACAGACACTGACATGCGCCTGTTCCTAGAAGGCTAGGAAATGAAATGCATTTCACTGTTGCTGGTTGATAAAGCTGCGTGCTTTCACTTCCTTCATTCGCTACTGACATTACAGTAACATGTATAACGTAATTGGTATAATAAGCAAAACTGGGGGGCAGATTTGAACCTTATTTCGAGTAACACCATATTAAAATTAATATTGCCTATTTGGTGGTGGAGGGTCAATCTTTTTTTTTCAATCACTCAGGGAGGAATTATATTTCGGTCAGAGGGAGGGTCATGCATTTTTATTTCCGAGCACTCTAAAGACCTCCAGTGACCCCCTCCCATAAATAGTGAATGGTCCCAAAGAACTATTCATCATTGCCAAAGACAGGACACGGGCAGGGAAACCGAGAATAGTGGCTTGGCAGTGGCACAGCGGTGGGGGGCAGGAGACACACTACAGGTACAAGTTCCTCAGATAAGCCTGTACCAGAATCAGCCTCAGAGAAGGGTCAACGGAGGTTACATGCACACACTCCGCATACCTACTAATTGGCAGCCTTCATTCCCTAGGGACACTATTTGAGATGAAAGTCAGGATAGAGTAAAAACAATGAACATACAGTACATCCACTTCCATTGTTTTCCATAAAAACAGGTTGTCCAATATGACTGATAAATAGTAATACAATACAGTAAGCCTATAGGTAATGTTATGGTTTTACTAAGTGAAATATACGTTAGTACCCCTGACCTAACCACGTGATTCAAGTAATTTCCCATGAGTATTTTGGTTTGAAAATTGATTACAGCAGGGCTGAGAATGTCAGGTCTCTCCATCTTTGACATCATTCCACTGGGTGTTCTGAGCTGTTTGCAGGCCCGTAGCCAACCTCGTGGAAGGGGGGGTTCGTTTTTTTATCAAAAAGCGGACCGTATCACATTTTTCCCGAAGATCCCGCCGCTCGGCAAGTTGTTGACGGGGGGGACGGGGGGACGGGTTCGTTCGATCCACCCGATCCCCCCCTGGCTACGGGCCTGGTTTGGGTACTGGACACTAATGATGGCAGCATCACATGACCTATTCGTTTCATGTGAGGAACGGACGTGAAAGGCAAGCAGGGATGTCAATCATTTGAGGCATATTGTCTAAAGTACAACCTTAAGAAGGACCAGGCTGTACAGAACAGCCTGACAAAGCAGGCATCCCTGTCTCTCCCCATCATCCTTATCATTACATTAGTCATTTAGCAGACACTTTTATCCAAAGTAACTTACAATAATTGCATTTAATGTAGGTAGTCAGTGTACTACTACTCACCAGAACTCACAAGTGCATTTTCTTTTTAAACAAGTGCAAGAGTAGCAAAATATAAATACAATAGGTGCTTAAGAGGAAGGATCCTGGTAGTACTTCTTGAAGAAGTGAGTTTTGACTCTTCTGTCCTGACGTTAGTGGGCAGTTCATTTCAACAATGTGGGACCAGGACCGAAGAGAGCCCTCACCGTGCCGATCGACTGCAGGGGCCCCAGAGTGACGGGGCAACCAATCGCAACCAATCGACATGGACATGTCTGTCACATTTAAGAAGGGACGTTCTGTGGGAGAACTTTGGGTGGTTGAACACCAGGCGAGCTGCAGCTTTCTGGACAAGCTCCACAGGTTTAATGGCTGATGCCGGGGCCTCAGCAAGGACGGAGTTGCAGTAGTCCAGACAGGAGATGACAAGAGCCTGGATGAGCACCTACGCCGTTTCATTAGTGAGGTAAGGGCGAATCCTCCTGATTAGTAGTGTAGGAATCTGCAAGAGCATGTAACGGCTGTGATCTGTGCCGAGAATGACTGATCGTCCAGGGTCACTCCCAGATTCATCGCAGTTGGAGTTGGCGTAACCACTGTGTTGTCACTGGTGATGGCCAGGTCGCGGTGCAGACAGCCCTTCTCTGGAAGGAACAGCAGCTCAGTCTTGTCCAATTTGAGCTTAAGGTGGTGTGTCACCATCCACTCGGAGATGTCAGCCAAGCCACAAAACTATGCGTGCCTCTACTTGTGTGTCAGAAGGGAGAAATGACAGGACCAGGTGGGTGTGCTCAGCATAGAAGTGGTAGAAGCCATGCAAGCGAATAACAGAACAAGAGCCAACGCTCTCTCCTCATTGGAAAACAATTGAAAAAGGGCACAGGCGCTCAGAAAAAGGCACTATGTGGACACGGCCATAGTGCAGGTGTACTGACTTCTGATGTCCTCATCTCAAAGACAAGTCATTATGAGAGAGAGACATGGTGGAAACAGCTGAAAGGTCACAGATTTACAGACAAAACTTGGTTCCCTTGGGCTCTTCCTGCACCCCTTTCAACAGAAAAGGGTGCTCGGAGAGCGCAGATCCGCTAATTGAAGTCTGTCGTCAGCATACATTTATTGGATGTTTAAGTGGAGTGGGCTTCTCTAGTTTAAAGAAGGACAAGAAGTTCCCCGACACCACCCGTCTCATCGAGTGCTGTGAAACTACTCTGAAGAAAGCACAAGATCTTGATTCGAGATGGGAGTCATACAGGCACTACTATGCCAACATTTGCAATGTGAAATACACTATACATTAAATACATGAAATATTGTTTCCTATCAAATCAATTGAATGTTATTTTCATCCACCTGAGTTTGTCTGTTGTTTCCTCTGATTAATGTAAGTGTTCCTACATTGAAATCCAACTTAAGACAAGCTATAATAAACACATTTGAAACTAGATGCTTGGTTTGAGCATGTCATTTTACATGGTACCACCGCTCCCTCTCACTAGATGCTTGGTTTGAGCATGGCATTCTACATTATATATTGACATTATAGACATCTTTGAATCATGGAATCAATACCACAACACAACCACAGTCATACCAAGCAGGGCCTGATCTGTCTCTCACATGTCCATGTCAGCGGGAGGAAGTAATATCAGTCCCCAAAGTTGTGCAACCAGCTCTGTTGTTGCAATGTTTAAAGCACATACCACCAGTCAGCGTTTCCCCTTTAACTGAACCCCTGGCAGGCCAAAATAGCAGACTTTTAAATCGCTAACGTTGTTAGCATTAAGTCAATTGAGTGGAACATACCGAGAATTAGCATTGCAGCTAGTGGAGTAGCTAACATGTGACATGTGACATGTGACATGTGACATCCAACATGTTAGCCACGAAGGTAAGAAATAAAGGTGTAATGCTAGCTAGCTTCTAGCCGGGGTCAGCTCTATGTTCCCACAGCCCAATGGTCCCACATTACAAAGACTTTTTTTTTTTCTTCAAAATTAGGCACAATGGTCCCACAGCCCATTGGTCCCACATTACTAAGACTTACTAAGGCTGTGGGACCATTGGGCTGTGGGACCATAGAGCTGTGGGACTATTGGGCTGTGGGACCATAGAGCTGTGGGACCATTGGGCTGTGGGACCATAGAGCTGTGGGAACATAGACACGCTCCCTTCTAGCCAGCTCTGATGCACTGTCGAGATCCATATCAAAAGTCCCTGACAAAACGCCTTGTCTTAGACAGTCCTGTGTGTAATGTTAGCTAGATAGCTAGTCTGTCTAACTAAAGATAGCATGCTTGCATGTGCTGGTATAAACAGGAAGGAGATTGTCTTCTCTGCTGTCTAGCTAGCTACCTAGCTAGAATCTAACACTGTGTCCTACTGTAGCTAGTTTGCTTGGTTGACTGCAGTGGATTGAGGTGGGCTGTTTTTATCCCCGCAAAAGGATTGTGGCCATGACGTTTTGCGAAGAAGCTTCATGAAAAGGTAGTAGTTGCTAGTCGGTTGAAAGTATAACTCCTATCACGACACCACTACACTCTCAATGTTAATGAAAAATAATATGTGGATCCGTCCCGTGATTCAGATCATCTGGTCTAAAATCGAATGGGTTCTAAGTTGGCCAATGCTACAGGATACACCCCTCTACTGAGTTTCATGAAAAACATTTCTCAAGGTCCACAGAGCTAGGTCAGGGGTGGATGAGATTTCCCATGGAGAAAAATCAATGTAGCGTCACTTTGGAAATGTCAGCCAGTCACAATCCTCTAGGCTAGATGGCAATGTAGCCTAGGGGTATGAAACACCATGCTCTGATGGGGAAAGTTATTCATCCATCCAAAATGCTACTGTTAAGGGTAATGTTATATCCGTGTACCATTTTGCTGGTGTGTTGGAGGGGGGCTTCTTTAAACACTCATGTAGGTCACAGTGTGTGGAATATTAATCACCTATGTAAACAGGACATGGGGTGGAGAGCAGTCTGAGACTAAGGGGAATTAAACACATCTTTTAGGTGTGTGTTCATGTTGCCTTGATGAAAGCCAGCTAGTCTAAAAACCTTGAAGTGCAAAGCAGAGATAACAAGCACCATAAAGAGAGACAGGGTGACACATGAGCTTACAGATCACCACTCCACAAGAAAACACACGCCGATAAACATATTAAAGACCTTGCCTACAGAATAATGACGGTAATGAAACATTTAATAACTAAATAGGCTGGGCTAAAACCATTTAATTTAGTTTCATTTACGAGAAAATGAGGGACCAACAGCCCTAGGCTTCTGTTTCCTCCCACCTCTCTGCTCTCCTTTGCAGAGGAGGATTCTGGGAGAGACTACTGATTAGGGATGCTCTGGCTTGCCTGGTGTCAAGGTGACTGTGCTGACCCAGAGCTTTCTAGACCACTCCCAGGCAACAGCAAACCCTCTCCTCTGACAACAGCTGTTTAAAGAGCTAGCGCAGTTAGCCCAACTGGCTAGGATAGATCTACCCCAGGTAGCTAGAGAGGGCATAGCCCATATGGCTAAATAGCTCAATACAGAGAGCATACTATACACTGAAGGCTGCTAGAGGGTTCTGTCATGACACATGACATCAACATTTCAAATACTAGATAACGCATTCTGCAGAGAGAAAAGCCCATACACAATGCAGGTGATGTTGAACAATGCATGCAATGTAGATGTAGCCATTGGCTTGTTTAACAGAAAACATACTTAGGGGACTTGGGAGAGGTGAGAGTGTGCCTTTTCTCCTTCGTTCCAATTGTCTCTCTCACACACTCACACACACACACACACACACACACACACACACACACACACACACACACACACACACACACACACACACACACACACACACACACACACACACACACACACACACACACACACACACACACACACACACACACTTCTTGACATTGAGAGGCCTTAGTGCTGTGTGCCATCTTTTCTGATCAGGCTTCTGTCTTAACGAAACAACAAAACCAAGCCCTCCCTCACTGTGCTGCCAACGAGCTGGCATACACTGCGATATTGCAACACGCAGACACACACACACGCCCAGACACACAAACACACACAGACGCTGTTCAGGCTGTGTCAAAAGCATGCACGCATACACAGACAAAAGCACATCGTCATGTTACACACACAGGCGGCGGTTATACACACGCACATTCACTGGCCAGTGACAGAACACACACGCGAGGCAAGCAGTGACAAATATAGGACCTACCTCACGCAGCTCTCACGGCAGAAAGCGGTCTCTCACGGCAACACCAGAGCCAGCCTTTACAGAGATAGATAGATAGAGAGAGAGAGGTTGAGAGGGATGACATCACAATGTTTTTCCCCTCCCCTTATGATATGGGACCACAAGACAGACGGCAGGAAGCATAACGTGTGCGTGTGTGTCTGTGGTGTGTGTGCGTGTCAGTGGTGTGTATGTGTGTACTGTACGTGTGTGTGTTTAATATTGTCTCTTAAAAATAAAAGACCAGAGAAAGCCTAGTCAGAGTGCTTCATTTTGAGACAATATTATTAAATTGAGACTAAATTAAATTTAAGTTCATCTTATCTCACAAGCACAAACAGGCACAAACAGGCACGCACACACACGCACACGAGCACGCACACACACACACACTATCTCACAGGGCTGGACAGCTAGGGGGCTTTTAGTAACATTAATTTCAGGGAAATCAGCCTGCCCAATCAAAATACAAAAGCTTGGACAGGTAGCATTCAACAGCTGCCGAACCAATCACATCGGCCGCACGGCCCAGATGAGGAAAAACATTGTCTCCAATGAATCTACAGTCCAAATATAATCCTGTGAAAGCAATGGAGGGAGAGATAGGGGGATGTTTCTCTCCCTCTCCTCCCCTTCTATTCCACCCTCCGTTGGCTGGGATAATTGTATCACATACTTCCATGGAGCTGGAAGCCCCCAGTGGCGCGGACCCACTCTGGGCCAGGTGGACGCTGCAGATAGGCACGGACCTAGGGCTGGAGAAACACATCTAAAGGAATGGCTAGCGACGCAGAATATCAAAAGGGCTCGAGTTGAGCACGAGATTTAGACCAATCAGGAGTCACCAATACTGTTGCACACCAGCACTAGAGGGCAGGCATGAGAAAAGCATGGCCGGCTTTAGACCTCACAGCTTAGATATTTACGCAGGAATCCTGGCAACCAGATGAACATTTTGAGATATATGTTTGTGGCCCCAGCTCAGTAGCCTTGTGGTTAGAGTGTCCGCCCTGAGATTGGGAGTTCGTTCCCCAGCCGAGTCATACCAAAGACTGTAAAAAATGGTACCCAATAGCTTCCAGCTTGGCACTCAAGGGTTAGATTGACATACTAGCATCATGTCCAGGGGGAGTACTTGTACATCAAGCTGCATCACAGCTTGCCTCACACGCTAAGGAATCAAGAGATAGGCTCCTGCCCTATGGGCCACTAGGCTTGGGAAACATTGGTTCTCAATGCTACTTACTTATGTTTGTATAGGGTAGAAGGAGTAGGAGTAGTGACAAGCTAGAAAACTGGTATGAATTTGCTGGTAGAATTTGCTGGTGTTTATGGTGTGCATTATATTTACAAAACAGGGAATATTTCAAAAACTACATTTGAATGTGAGAAAGCATATGTATAATATGAAAACGTACTGTAGGTACTGTGAAAATTGTTGAAGTAGGGTCAGTTTGCAAAATGTGTGGATATTTTCAAATCAACTGAACATTCCATCATTCATTTCAATGGGACAAAACTATGAATAAAAATAAGTGCAGCTGCTTCTATACCTGACGTGTGTCCATGTGTAGCATGAGATTAAACCAATCAAGAGTGGCCAATACCATTGCACACGAGCACTAGAGGGCAGTAGAGATTGCTCATAAACCTGAACAGCTTACTTGTTTGTTTTTTTCAAACTTTTTTTTTACAGTACGCCTAACATGCAGACACTCCAGTCCTGTGATGAAATGGTGTCATGTGAATAACGGGAGAGGTTCTAGCTTTACACTTTAGGGGGTCAAGAAAGACATATGACACATGGATAATGTGTGACCTCTACAACAGTATTCACCTCCTCTAAAGCAAACTGCTCTGCTCTGGTCATGTAGTGTAGAGCTGAGAGAACTGCAAACTGATGAGAGAACAATGTAGCATATGTAGCAGGAAAGAAATGCACACACATCCAAGAATGAAAATAGTCCCCATAGTGCCTTTAATGAGGCACACGGTGGCTCTTTTTATTGGTAATGGCCCACAGGGTCAGCCAATGAAAATCTTGCTCTTCTACAGTAATGAATACACACAAGTTTAGCCTGAAGAAAACACTGGCCTATAAAAGCACAGTCAGTTAGACACAAATCGTGAACATTTACTGTGCTCTTTCTTTTTCTTGGACATTTCAATTTTGCTGTGTGAGTCATGAAAATACTACTGAGTTCACCCTTGGGCAGTGCAGAAGCACTTTTTTAAATGTACAAAACCTACAGAATAAGTTCATCCAGGACTAAGCCTATCTATTGAACAAACCATGCATTCACTTCAACCATAGGCTTTAACTAGGCTACTTGTTATTTCTGGTTTTGATTCTCCAATGGGTACTTGGCTTATTCATTGCAAACTCAAAAAACTTCACTCCCAAACTCAAAATCTCCTCCAGTGTTTTTGTTATCTGTCTACTCGTCTAAATCTGCCAATCCACAGAGAAAAAATACAGTACCTGGAAAGCCCTCTTACCAGCTCTGACTTTCTCAGCCTCATACCAATGTACTGGTTGAAAGCCTCATGGCCACTAGCTTGTAAAATTGCCTGCCTTGAGGGACCTTGTTCCAGCAGTAAGGCGGACTGGTTGGATTAGTGGGCTTGGTGAAGGCACAACCGAAACTAAAATAATGACCTGCAGCATAGCAAGTGACATAAGAGTGCACCCCCGGTGCACATCAGCGTCACTCTCCCTCTTCCTACCGTAGGCCGGGTCTTAGCCACATACGGACTAGCAAGATCAGCCTGATTCTACACCGTTCTTTTGGTGACACCCCCTCACAAAAGACATGCTACTTTCCATGATGCAACCCGAATGATTAGGGACAGAATGGCTGTTTTAATAAAAAGGCCATTTATTGCCAAATCCTAGGCAACTTGTGATCAAATTATAGACATTAGGCACGCATGTATGTGATGTGTGAAAGAAACCCTGTATTTCTTTCTATAGAAAAAACACCAGACAAATAGCTTATTATCCACTCCAACGTAACAAAATAAAGTCTGCTATATTTAAGTCAATCACTTCATTACACTTGAAATATAGGCCTACTCAGTCCAGGATAGTTAATCTGAAATTAACTACCGATTCCACCATCAACTGTCAGTTTACAGGCAAAAAGGCACTCCCAAGCACACATCATTCCTTCGGGAGACACTTGGCGGCATTTCCAATTTGAGAAGGCTTTTTCAAAGCTGCCAAAGCCAAAGTAGTAAAGAAGAAAATGTCTGCCCACTGTGCCCATTGTGTTAACTCCATTCACAAAGAAGCTGTGCACAAAAAGGTCCTTCGTCTCACCAATAAAGAAGTCAAACCGACGGAGGAATGCTAACATAACGCTGTTCATCCCAGTGACGGCTCCCCAGACAGAGATGGTGGGTCGGTACATCCTCCAGGCCGGTCCGATGATTCCTCAGTAACAGTCAAGCATCACCCATCCTTTTGTTCTAGCTTTCTCCTTTCTCACTGCCTTTTAGTAGTGCAGTAAGTCATTCTACAATGCTAGTGTGCTCCCCAGGGTTACACCCTTAGAGTTCACACCCAGTGTTGAGCTGTAATTGGCTCTGTATTGGCATTGCTGGCTGTGAATGTGTGAACCCACAACAACTGTTTTGGGTGGACAGGAAGCCCTGCCTTTTGTAAGGCTACCCAGACAGCAGAGAATGACACACATGCAGGAGAACGGGATTATTTTATGGTGAGGTGAGGCAAAGGTGCTGTGTCACAGAGTAAGCTGCTTCTAGACGGAAACACCTTACAGACTCCAGCTTGGTCACAATTGCATCTCCGGTGCTAAAGGCAGTCGGCATCTTTGGTCTTGGAAAAGCCCTCAATATTTGTGGTTCTGAGCAAGATGACAGCAGACCACTTACTTTAAAAATACATATAGAATAGACACTGAAGTAAGCCTGATCTCTCTCAAGGTAAATTCTGGCCAAGAACACAAAACAACAGCTTAAACTCACACAAAACAACATCTTAAACTCACAGCTAATCTGAGCTTTGTCCAACTAATTTAAATATATAAAATGCATTAACTAACACACTCTAAAGCTCAAGTTGCCACAGAAATGCGACTCTTACCAATACAGGCTAGCTTTAGAAGATACCAGGCTATCCCCAGTCTTCCAGTCCCAACGGGCACCTGTGTTTACAGTCAACCTAACCCTGGCTCAGTCCATTGTCCCCACATGCTTCAAGAAGCATGCTGCTCCTCACTGCTCAGCACACTAGACCCCCTACAATAAGCATACAGACTCAGATCAAACAGATCCACAGAGGAATGCACTCACATCCTCCACACTGCCATACCCGATCCAGCTTAGACAAGAGCAAGGGGAACATGTTGAGTTATGTGAGACTGTTGTTCTGTTCGTTGACTTCAGCTTTTAACACCATAACTCCCCCCAGGCTCCAGGTAGGTGGATCTTGGACTTGCTGTCGGATAGACCCCAAGTGGTGATGATAGACAGCCACACCTCATCCTCCCTCACCCTTAACACGGGAGCCCCCCTGGGCTGTGTTCTGTCTCCACTACTGTACTCCTTGTACACACACGACTGGGGGGGGGGAAGGGGGGGGGGCACTCCCCTAACTCAAGGACATCTACACTAGAACATTTCCTCAAAATTTCCCCCACGGGGATTATTAAAGTGCATCTTATTTTATCTTATCTTAAGATGCAAGGCCAACAGGATCCTGAAAGACCCCAGCCACCCAGGAAATGGACTGTTCTCTCTGCTTCGATCAGGGAAGAGATACCGCACTCACATGGCGAGCACGGAGAGGCTCAGGAAGAGCTTCTTCCCACAAGCCATTTGGCACCTGAATGACTATCTAGAACATCTAGTGTACATAGAATATTTAGTGTACATAACATAAGCACATGCAAATTAGGGATTGGACGTACCGGTGTCACGGTGAACCGCGGTGAAACAGTACAACCGGTTACATTTTCATTTATCAAGATAGCCGTGCATAAAAACAATAATACAAATTAAAAAAAGATAACCGTGCATGACTAATCATACTAAATGCTGTCTGACTTTGAAAAACATGCTAAATGCTTTCTGACCCTCATCCCAGAGGAAAAGCCACACAGGTAGCAGCGCGTAGGCGGAGTTTTGACTTCAGGCAAAAACAACAACACAAAGTGAGATGTATTTTGGCAGAGAGAATGGCTGAGCCAGGCCCCCAGGATTCGAAATCTAAAGTGAAGCCCTATTTAACCGCGCCATCTTGGCAAATTTGTAGTCATTTGACTATTTCCGGTGCCTTTTGTACTTGCGTAGGCCAGAAAAGCACAACTGCGCGTGTCCACGAACAGGTTCACGTTTATGTGAAATGTAGACGCACGTTCTAAATGTAGACGCACGCACTCTCCCCGCTTTGAGTTGGCAATGAAAACCGGCTTGTATATTAACCTGTTTTTGTCAAATATATCCATTGGAGACATAATTTTTTTTATCCAGGCATCTTAGTTTTAACAGGTTAATTATAGCTGAACATGTTTTGTTTGCTAGTAGATGGTATTCATTCCGTTCGCGATAACGTTATTGCAGCCAGGCTAAATTCCTCCAGGGAGCCAGTGACAGGCGAGTTGAAAAGCTTTACTCCCCGCCAGCAGGAGCTTTGGCCGCTGCTACCGCATCTCGGATAGCCCGCCCAACAATGCAAGTTGCAGTTAACATTCAGTTAAACTTTGACATTTGAATACCAAAATCTAATCCAATTAATCTAATGTAGTCCAACTGGACATTTTGGCCAAATATTGTTCTGTCAAGCCGTTCTTGAGATATCGTGTTCAGCAGGCCAAAAAGGTTTGAAATGAAATGAAATACACCTTTTGTGAGGTCAGTGACCCCTGACCTTTGGCCTCCACAATGCAATGTGTTAATCCATGTGTCCAACTGGACATTTTACCCAAATATGAACAAATTCCGTTAAGCCTTTCTTGAGATAGTGTTCATCAGGCCAAAAACACATTTTGTGAGGCAACAGTGACCTTGAGCTTTGACCTTTGACCACCAAAAGGTCCAACTGGACATTTTGGCCAAATATGAACACATTCTGTCAAGCCATTCCTGAGATATCGTGTTCACTAGGCCAAAAACGCCTTTTGGGAGGTCACAGTGACCCTTGACCTTTGACCCACATATACATTTAAGCAGTTCATCCTTGAGTTCCAGTGAACATTTGTACCAAAAGGGAAGAAATTCAGTCAACGCGTTCCCGAGATATTGCATTAACAAACATCGTACGGACGGACGGACAACCCGAAACCATAACGTCTCCGGCCAGGCTATCGCCTGGCGGAGGCATAAAAACAGTATTATCCGTCACATAGCCCTCCCAGAGGCATGTACATAGGACTAGTGCCCTTCTACCCCTCCCAGAGACACTGGGCTAGTGACCGTCCTTTTTACCCCCCAGTGAACTTACTTGGACACTGGACTTAATTTCTGTATATAGTTTTGTAATGTATGTCTTATGTTACTGTCTATAATGGCTGATTGAAAAAATGACACAAGTATGTTCAGTTGTGTTCATACATGACCACCTCTAATAAAAATCACTATCAGTTACACCACCAAAAAGCTTACTCTTCAATGGTGCAAGTGTGCTATATTTATGCAGAGAAGTGAGTTTAACCATTTCAACTCGATTACACCAGCAAAATGCATTAATGGGTGGAGCCCTGTGGTCTCTGAGAACCCTTTCTAGTTTCGTTAACAAGCAGAGCCACCGACAAGTGCAGCACCAGAATGTTTGCAAAGTAGCACTATCAGATGAGTTTGTGGGGATGCTGTTGCTCCCTAGATGCTAATAATGCTGTTACATAAGATACAAAAGGATAGAAAGCTAAGTAATAGTAAATGCATTGGAACAAATGTTCTGAAATGTTAACAGGATTGGCAGCGCATTAATACAAAACATCACCTGTGCGGTCACAGGTGTGTGGTTGCAGAGTATTTATACCACGGCTCCGAATGCGTCTTAGCCAACTGCAATGGGTGGTCAGAACTACCCGTTGTATAAATATGTTTATACAATGGCTTGTGTTAATACTATATTGCCCAAAACTATAGCCTACACTAGTAGGGACTGCATGCGTAATCAAACAACTCATGGTGTTTGATGCAAGTGCACTCGACGGGACAGTCTTGAGGCTGTAGACTACAGAGCCTGCCAGCAACCTCCGAAAGTCACCAGCTGTTATTTTGAAACTGACCACATATTGGGAATGTACATGGTTACTTTCTCGCCTGAAAAAATACACTAACAACAACAACAATTATTACTAATAAAATGTAGGTGGATGTACTACAAGTTACCAGTTGCTATGGAAATGGTATAACCATGAATTATCATTTTTTCAAAGCTAATATGAGCAATAGATGTATTTTGTTTTCAGAATGATGTTTTCTGTTGGAGGCTGTTGTATAAGCGGGCTAATGGCCGGGCTTCGCAGAGGTAAACAGCTGGGCTACGCCTCGGGTAATTCACATGCTCCGCATCGGTCATTAAAACAGCACAACGCCCGGCCTCTCGTTCATTATCCCTTACATAATGCAGATGACAGTATATCTCCCTCCAGGGAGACACTCATGCCTTATCTGTAAAAGACAGTATAACCCCCCCCACCCCCGGGTTTATTTATATCTATATTTATACTGTAGCATGTACATAATCCATCCATACCGGTATTTTTATATTGTGATTGGTATTTGTATTACATTGTGTGTATTTGTAATTATCTATAATCTTTAGAGCACATCAGAACCGGCAGCAACATTTCACTGTATATTGTACACTGTACTTTTACATGTGAAAAATAAACCTGAATCACAATCTGTTCTACCACAGGTCTGTGCCAAGTCCATTGATTGCGTACCGATGTCCAGCCGAGTCCTTTTGATTTGAGTATTGGCCACTCAGTGTGACCCTAGAATAATTAAGGGGAATATGCAGTACAGCACAATTCCCAGGGGGACTGTCACTTGGGTGCACAAATCTAATGAGGTCCTTTCATATCTGAAGCTTTGCAGCTCTGGAGGCGTCACGAGGGCGAGCGCTGAGGTTAATTGGCTGGGGCATGTTCTCTAAGGACTAGGCGTACCTCATCTACCTACAGTATGCTCACCTATAATGAATCCTATTCTGCACTGAACCTATTGTGCGCCTAATTGTCACTCGAAAATAACTGACATTTCATTAAGAGACTGGTGTTAAAGTTCCGTACTTCAGCTTTAAGCATAATGCAATTATTTGCTTTCAGTATGGGAGTTTGTGCAAAGCCAGTCATGCAAAATCATAATCCGCTCTGTCACAGTAGTAAAACTTTTTCTGCTGCAAGCCAGTTTCAGTTCAAGACCTTTTCAAACACAATACACACTCGTCTTGCCTTTAAGATAGCAGACAGGAAAGGAAACTTGAGATTACCATCGCACTTATCTGTTGTTTCTCTAGGAAGAAGCCTACGCAATAGCCAGTTACTCAAGCCAAAGCCCAAACAGACATCCCCTGCTGCGGTGCAGTCAGTTGCCATGACTATCTCCGTCCAGTGCCTTCACAGTAGGGGATAGGGTTGTTCTCATCACCCCCTTCACCTGTCAAGTCACAGCCAGGGAGCTCTGGCACCAAGGCTGAGTTTCAACCTAGACAGGATGCAATATCAACAACAGTGCACAGAGAGACCCAGGTTTAAATGTACCCTACATTTAGTGACCAAACAACACCATTGTTCAACGCAAAGATAATTAAAAACATGGAGGGTAATGTTAGGATTAAAGTGAAACAACATTATTGGTTAGCCTAATTATTGGAAATGTTGGGCAATTAAACTAGATAATGCTATCATATGGGTTTTAATATGGGAAGTGATTGCTGACAGTGGAAAAATGGTTGGTCAGCCTGGCTATCACTGTCCCACCGCAAAATTCAATGGATTAAGATGAATAGAACTTTAGCGCATTTCATTCTATCAGCCTATAACGGTGGTCATGTCAAAGATAAATTATCCAGAAGTTGAGGTCGTAACTAGGGCCTCCATCCATCATCGTGGAGTTTGGGGACTGCAAGGGACAGCAGACATGATGACAGTGTGACAATGTGATAGACAGGCGCTGAACACCCAAGCCACCAACTGCATCATGTATCGTGTTGTGTCCACAAATCCTCAATGAGGCCAACAACAGAGACACACTATAGGTTTGATTCTCTGTATGGTCTGCCTGGCCAACACCGTTCCTCTTAATCTCTATGGCCTGTCTGTCTATGTGTGCTGTGTACCCACAACCAAGATTGGCCAAGCGGATAAGAGACATGGTATCCATATCCATGGAGTAAGAGCAGCACCTTGGTATGCCACATAGATTAGAGTAAGGTAGAGTGTCAGGGTAGTAAATGACTCAACACAATTGATAAAATCTATTTTTTTATCAGCATCACATCTCTGACAATGCAACATTAAATCATTATAATAATGGCAAGGCCTGATTCACACTCTACACAAGCTACGCTGGTGCGGCTGTGAACGCGGGCTCCACGCTAATATCAAGCTACACTCTGAGGAATATAATCATTCCATCAGTGCAATCTGATTTAATCATCTGAAGATATTAGAATATCTGATATATGAAATCACACTCTAACCTCTACCTGGGTCTCGTATCAGCAACTCTTGGTGTCCATCTTAAGGCATTCTCGAGGCCTGCTTTTAGAAATAGCTACAGGCTAATGCATCCATTTATTAGCATGCATCCATGTATTAGCCTACTACAGTATGATACCAACATAGGCCTACAGGCATACAGCTAGCTACATTTTCAGCCTTTGGTGTATAACCAACCTCATTATATTTTCAAATGTAGGCCTTAAAGGATAAGGACACTGAATTTCATGTTTAGCCCTCTTACTGGCTTCCCTGGCATGTATTTGACTAGTACAGGTTAAAATATTCTGTTTTGTGCAGTACAGAGTTCTGTGTCAATAACGTTGGCGCGCGCACTCTGGCTCGTTGCTAGCTATAGGCACACTCGAAAAACTATAAAAAGTATGATATACGTGGACTTCAAGTTCAGGAATTACATGGTTTATGCTTACCCAGCTCTGAAGTCGTCCTGTAAACACCATAGGTCCTTTAGACTATGTAAACAGAAACTTGTAAACAGTACGAATTTCACCGAACCTACAACAGCCATCCTTTACGCTGTAAACCTCAGAGGTTTAATCCGAATTTCGCGTTATTGCCACAGAACTCTGTACTGCACAAAACAGAAATATTTTAAACTGTACTAGTCAGATACATGCCAGGGAAGCCAGGAATAGGGCTAAACATGAAATTCAGTGTCCTTATCCTTTAACCACTCTGTATTCTGGTTGGTTTGTTTTCTGGATTTAATGACACCCCTCTGAAATGTGGAGCTAGCCCCACATTGGCAATACGAGTTGATTTAATGAACATGGCTGACACCCTCATTTTGCCTGAGCATGAGCAATCGCACTCCCTAATGTAATTGTGGTGTCTGGAGACCTGCTCTACACGGCCAAATGTGTCCCATAAATAAACAACAACAAAAAAGCTATGCATTCAAATGACCCATACGTTAACAACTGAAAATGTAGGCTATGCTTGCTGAAATCAAATTAGTCAGTTATATTCTAAGTTGTTTTCTATCTGTGAGTCAACCATTAATCTCATACCCTGAGGAATGTGTCCTTGAAGCAATGTACCCACCACTATCTGCTTTTGACTGCTGCTGGACATTCAATCTGAAGGGATCTTCTGAGATTTTGCATTGACTCTGAATGCTGTATTGTCTCTCTCCATGCTGCACATAAAATAAAGACAGTTTTACACCATAAAACCACAAAGAGTGAAGACTGAGTTTTCTTCACACAACGACTTACTATCACTCACAAGGTCAAGGACCACCGTTATGCAATGAGCCATCAAAATAGTCACATTAGTTTACTGGAAAGATGAAGAACAACAACATTTCTGAGTGGTGTTGCAATAAAAAGTTTGATAGATAGTCTACTTGTATTCAAATTGAGCAATGTGGGTGCCATATCAGAGAGCAACAGTCCACCAACAGAGGTGCAAACAGATCACAGGTGAAAAAGGTGACAAACATGCAAACCCATACATACACAGATCAAACAAATGACCTACTTTGGATTAAAAACTGCTATTTTCAAGTCTGCACCCCTGACCAACAACAGGTTGGGGTTTAGGAAGGCCAAATGGAAACTACATTTGACAGGCAAAATGAAGTGCATACCTCAAAGGCCTGAGCCAATGACCCAATGGGCCTTGCTCGCATGAGGAAAGTTTCCTGCCTGGGAACCCTTCAGTTCGTTGAGATGCAAATATGCACTGAGAATGGAAAACATGGAAATGTGTGTTCAACAAAATCCAGGCCTAGCCACGATGAGCCTGCATATATGCACTGTAAGGTCTCAGCTGTATACTTAAGTGATCATTTAGTCTTTGAGAGGAAAATGTCTTAATTCAAATACAGTAGTACACTCATTTCAACTGTTAAAAATGGCACGGGACTGAAACGAACTGAGCTACTTCCTTTACACAATCAGTTTGACATGAGGCCCATTATAAAAAATAAAATAAAAAAGAGCAACAGAGCAAGTCTTTGTAGAACCGTGTCCCGTGGTAGTGTGGTGCTGCAGGCCCTTCACTTCAGAGAAAGTTACAGCATCAAAGATGCTACTAACTGTATGGCCTTCTCCACCGGGATCACCAGTGTAATTTGAGGCCATACAAAGAAGCATGTTTCCAAAATAAACACTGCATCCATAGTGTCCAACTTGAATCTGACAAGATTTATCAGAGAATGAAAACGGCGAATGGTGCTGAACTTTGCGGCGACAAGCAGCAGTAGTGTACCGTTCTACGATTTATCAACTGGTTAATCAGGGTTGAATCGTGAATTAATGTGGAGCTTATTATTAAACTGCAAAACATTGCATTTTTTAATTTTCAAATCAGATTTACATAAACAACAACGAAGGTGTTTGTCCCATACCAAAACGAAAAACTATAGCTATGGTAAAATCGCAGGAGACATTTGCAGCATGCTTCATATGTTACATAACCTGATCGACAGTATCTGACTCAGTGATGCAGCGCTATCTGAAGAATCTTGATTGAAGCAAATTGCCTTACACTGCAAGTACAGTCTGGATCTGTATGACTTGTCAATCAAAGACAGTCCCACTCAGTGTTCACACAGGACAGGTGGATGGATGGATAGATGGATGGATGGTTGGATGGATGGATGAATAGATGGCTGAATGGCTAACTGTTAGCTAGCTAACCTTACTATCGCCGGTTTTGTAGCATCTAAATGTATGACACTAACTATCTTAGATAGCTAACGTTAGCGGTGTAACACTGGAGATGTAACGTTAGCTAGCTAACGATAGCTAACCCAACTCCCTTGTCAATGTGTGTGTAGCGAGTGCTATAACTACCTAACGTTTGTTAGTGAAGTAAACGTATAGTTCAATACACCTACCTTCTTTGGTCAAATGCAGACTGGTCCCTCCTGGGTTAAATAGTTGCCTTTCACTTGCTGTTCAGCTAAGAGTGTTAACAGTATCGAAGAGAGGAAGAATAGCTAGGCGTTGAGCTGGATAGCTAGCTCCATCACACAGCAGCAGAGGCGTTAGTTCCCTAACGTCAACAATGTTAGACAGAAGCTCAACGAAAGTTAATATTAGAGCGAAATAAGTTAACAGGCTATTTACCTATTGATTTTTAACTGAATTTTAGCAAAGCTCCGAGTTCTAGCGCTGTAGTGCCTTTCTGCACATCCTCTCTCGATGATCGACTGCCACGCCTGGTACAGTACAGGTACCGATCTGTATAGATCAGCATTCGATTTTTTCAAGTGAAGAAGAAGGCGTCACGTGATTTATAGCTCTTTCATCGATTTCGTTCGTTATCTTCACAGCCGCAGTTTCGGTGAGACATGTATAAATAAAGGTTGAATTCTCTTTTTTCCCTACTGGGACGTGCAATCACTTCACTGCATGTGATCCAAAACGGAAGCAGTGAGTGTCTTTGCTAAGCTAACACCAAGCCCCCAGGATTCGAAATCTAAAGTGAAGCCCTATCGAACCGCGCCATCTTGGCTAGATTTGTAGTCTTTTGGCTATTTCCGGTGACTTTTGTACTTGCGCAGTTGAGCTTTTCTGGTCTTCCGGTGACTTTTGTACTTGCGCAGTTGAGCTTTTCTGTCCGACGCGCGTCCACGAAAAAGTTCACGTTTATGTGAAATGTAGACGCACGTTCCCGGCTCTCTCGGCTCTCCCCGCTTTGATTTAGCAATGAAAACCGGCTTGCATATTAACCTGTTTTTGTCAAATATATCCATTGGAGAAATTATTTTTTCATCCAGGCATCTTAGTTTTAACAGGTTAAATATAACTGAACATGTTTTGTTTGCTAGTAGATGGTATTCATTCCGTTCGCGATAACGTTATTGCAGCCAGGCTAAATTCCTCCAGGGAGCCAGTGACTGGCGAGTTGAAGAGCTTCACTCCCCGCCAGCAGGAGCTTTGGCCGCTGCTACCGCATCTCGGATAACCCGCTGAGTTCATGGCTGCTATTTCACATTCGCCCTTGATCAATCCCAATACCGATCCATGGTAGTAATGAATCAATCGTTCAGATCAGATCGGCAGTGCTGCATGCATGTTACAACATCATTGTTAGCTTTATTAACATAACCATAGCCTACATTTATCTCTCTAACGTTAGGCTATCCATCTTACACCAGTCGGCCATTCGATAGCTAGAAGCGGTCAACGCCAACGTTGACTGAAAACACCCAAACATGTCATTTATCCACTTTGGGAAATTACCTTTTTTTAAGAAACATCTTGCGGTCCCTTGAAGCAACAATCCGGAGTGGGTGAAGTTGCTTTGGCCTACACCTCCTCTGGATTGCAACTTCAACTGACAAAGCATTATTTTTTAATAAGAACAGCTCAAATAAATCAGTGTGTTATTTTTATGTGATGATGAACATACTGCTGTTGCTCTTTTTTTTGTTAGTTTAGTATACATAGGCTAAGTACATTTTTGTACCAAGACATATTTGTTGCCATCACATTGTTCATTTATTTCACTGTTCTTCCTCATCCCTTTCCCACCCCCTCCTCCTCTTCCTCTTCTCATCCTCCCCAGCCAAACCACTCAGTGGGTCTGTTCTGTGCTCTCATTTTACATATTGTGGATGTAGCTGTCCCAGTGTATGACACACATGTGCTCCATGGCCATGCGTCCCACATTATTGTTTTTTTTTTATTATATTTTTATTATCATCTGTTTTATTATTATAAATAAATACTTTAAAACTACCACTGAAGCTGTCTGTGCAAATTACAGTGTGCCTCCTCTTATCCTCACAGCTCAAGCCATTTTTAGGAGACCAGTTCACACCTCAACCAGACCTGCTGCTGTTTTGGACCTGCTTTAAGCCCTTTTTTGTGGTGTCTGTTTTCTGTGTGCACTGTCAAGTAAGCCAACCCACCTTCAATGCAGTGTAGCCTCCACACTTGAATGGTTACAGCAGTCTTGTCGTCTACAAGCAACAGTCTCTGGCTTTGCATGGCAATTTATGTAGTACCATCCGAGTTCTACAAATGCTGTACTTTTTTTGTACTGTAAGTAACCCCTCAATTATTCAATTTTACTGGGGAGCAGTGACCATAGCCTACTTGCCAACCCTCCTGACTTCCGCGGGAGATTCATACATTTGAACTAGGTTGTGTAGTAGATAGGCTACAATAAATTAGGACAGATGCACATTTACTGAACAGGACAGACAAAAGTCGGACATTAAAAACAATTGCTCCATACACACACACATACACACATATATATATATATATATATATAATGTTTCACATTTAGTCTGAATGCTTTTAATGTCTAATTTGTAATGCTTTTAATGCCCCCCCCCCCCCCCCCCCCCGCAATTTGGTTTGGAAATGCTCCCTATTTCTGAGGTCCCAAGGTTGGTGAGTATGGCAAGCTATAAGCTATTAATACATCCATGATGGCAAGCCAGCAACGCAGACACAAGTTCAAGTACCACAAATAAAGGTAGCCTATTAATTCTAACAACAACGGGGTCCCGGCTAAAGTCTTTTAATACCATCCATCGTCATCCGCTTATCCGGGGTCGGGTCGCGGAGGCAGCAGTTCCAGCAGGGAGCCCCAGACATCCCTTTCCCTAGCAGCATCAACCAGTTCTGCCTGGGGAATCTTTAGCCGTTCATAGGCCAGTGCGGATATAGTCTTTTAATACCATTGACTGTTTAATCAAATGCGTTAATGAAAATGACCACAAAAAAGGAGAGTAGTCAAAGCACACCGCTCAAAAAGGGCTTAATACATACAACAAACTGATCAGGCTAATCATTTTTTTATGAAAATGACCACAAGACAACCTCCTGTGCATAGTTGAAATGGTAGTGGGATACGGTGATAAACTGGAGTGATCATTTGATAGCAATTATTAGCCTTTTCCAGGAATGGACAGAAATGGGATATTTTTAGAATAACAGGAATTTATTCACATACAATGGAAAGGAGTTGATGTGTAGCATAAAGATGAAACGATACACGGTGTTTTCAGTCAACGTTGGCGTTGACCGCTTCTAGCTATCGAATGGCCGACTGGTGTAAGATGGATAGCCTAACGTTAGAGAGATAAATGTAGGCTATGGTTATGTTAATAAAGCTAACAATGATGTTGTAACATGCATGCAGCACTGCCGATCTGATCTGAACGATTGATTCATTATTACCATGGATCGGTATTGGGATTGATCAAGGGCGAATGTGAAATAGCAGCCACGAACTCAGCGGGTTATCCGAGATGCGGTAGCAGCGGCCAAAGCTCCTGCTGGCAGGGAGTGAAGCTCTTCAACTCGCCGGTCACTGGCTCCCTGGAGGAATTTAGCCTGGCTGCAATAACGTTATCGCGAACGGAATGAATACCATCTACTAGCAAACAAAACATGTTCAGTTATATTTAACCTGTTAAAACTAAGATGCCTGGATGAAAAAATAATTTCTCCAATGGATATATTTGACAAAAACAGGTTAATATGCAAGCCGGTTTTCATTGCTAAATCAAAGCGGGGAGAGCCGAGAGAGCCGGGAACGTGCGTCTACATTTCACATAAACGTGAACTTTTTCGTGGACGCGCGTCGGACAGAAAAGCTCAACTGCGCAAGTACAAAAGTCACCGGAAGACCAGAAAAGCACAACTGCGCAAGTACAAAAGTCACCGGAAATAGTCAAATGACTACAAATTTGCCAAGATGGCGCGGTTCAATAGGGCTTCATTGTTGATAGCGGTCAGTGAATGGAGTGACTGTATCCAGTTCTATTAATACATCCATGCACACGCTTCACTTTATAATAGGGAGGGAAAGTGAAAACATGCGCCCCTAGCGGATTTGTTCCTATCGGAGAGGAGTTTCAATGTAAACTCCCATAGACCGGATATTCTAGCCTACTACGAACCCATTTCGGTGAAGTTATCAACAAACAAAAAAACGTGTGAGTGTCTTTACAGTAATAATCTACTAACCGTGAGAATTTCAAACAGTAGGCTATTTTGCCTTCTTTAAAAAAAAGAAAAGAAATTGCTCCATTCCTCCAAAGTCAATGGAATTTAAGAAAAATATTTTCATAATTCGGATTGTGATTGAAAATCAACTATGATCACCAGAATCAATAAAGTTTGTCTTCGAGTATTTGCCGTTTACTTTCGACCAAGATATGTTTTTTCTAAAGACGTGTCTATGAGAAATCCCATTCATTCTCTAGGCATTAGGAACGCTACCACTAGGGGGCGATGAGATTACTTTCCCTCCCTATAGGCTATAATATACACACGTTATTGATATATGTGAGTAAGACATTTAATTTGTGTGTTAAACACACTATAAACCGCCTCCGGGCAGGAAAATATTATTTGATCGCCAGCCATATCCAATAGCCTACGGATATTTCCGTTCTCTTCCTCGTTCTCATGACGGCTACTTCTTCTGTTGCGTTTTCGGCAGTGTAGACGTGTCGAGGCGTATTACCTCCACCAGTCAGTACTGATTACCTAGGTACACCAACACTTTGTATTCTATCATACAGTCCCGTGTTGTGCAGGAATATTAACACTTCTCATGTGATCGGATGGTGGTTCTCACTCAGGCCAAAGAAAGAATGAAGGGAGAATGAAAGAATGAAGGGAGAATGAACAGACTCCTAATGCAGTCAGTGATCTGTAACCAGGCCAGATCAAGCCTGGCTTATGTGCGTGGCTGGCTTGTTTCTGTTCAGGACTGGTAAGACGGAAGCTAGTAATGCCACTGAAATAACTGAATTGAAATGACATGAAATAATGTCTGATAAATTAAGATAGGTCTTGTCGCCTGGACACATCAGTTCCAATGCTAATCCTGCACAATAAGAGCGAGATAGCCAGTTAGCTCATGAGCTCTCAACAACTAGCAGCAGCTTCCATAACATTAATGGTAGCGGTCAGTGGCTAAAGCAGTTACACTGATGATCCTGTAACGTTAGCGATTTTGCTGCAATTGGTTCAACTTCTGTTTCTGGACGAAGGTAAGGGATAAACCCAGATAACACAAGGCTAGCGGACCTACAGCGGGTCTGCGATGGACGAGTTGGCGGACCTCCGGCGGAATATAACACAAGGCTAGCGGACCTACAGCGGGTCCCCGATGGATGCTCCACCACCATTCCACCGGTAGTTAATTGTCTATATCCTAGGCCCATTGGCCGTGGCATGGTGGCGAGACTCTGCCCCCTCGCGACAGAGCAGTTCTGGTGTAGTGCAGTTACTTCCGGGCAATCTCCATAGACCCACTGGTCAAAACCGTGTCTCTAGCCCGCTCAGGGGCTGAGTTGTGGAGTTCATGGCATGGATAGTGGTGTGGTGGCGAGACTCCGCCTGCTTGGGTCAGAGCTGATTGAGCGCAGTACAGTGACCTCTGGGCAATCTCCTTGCACCCACTGGCGAAGCCCGTGGGTCTCTAGCCCACTCAGGGGCTGAGTTGTGGGATCCTTGGCGTGGATAGTGGCGTGATGGCGAGACTCCGCCCCCTTGGGTCAGAGCTGGCTGTGGACAGTGTACCTCTCTCCGGGCCACCCACCTGCCCCCACCAGTGAAGACCCTGTGTCTCTAGCCCACTCGAGGGCTGAGTTGTGGGGTCTGTGGTGTGGTGGCGAGACTCCGCCCCCTCACGTCATATTGGGTCGGGGGCAGTGGAGCCCAGTTTCTTAAGTGAGGGGAGCATGCACGCTTTCCTCAGTATTGTGACAGTATTACTTCTTTTTAGACCCTTTATACACATTGTTTGACCTTTCAATTCCATTCACTTACATAAACAGACAGTGAGTGTGTGGTCTCTGAAATAATAAAGAAATATAATTTAATAACAGAAATACTTACACAAATAACTAACTCAAATACTCATTGAATTGCTGAAACTGAACAAGGAACAGTCTATCTAAGCCTGTTGCTGCCCACTGAACAAGGAACCCAGTCTATCTAAGCCTGTTGCTGCCCTCCTGTGGCTGAAAACGGTAAATGCTCTTGTGGTAGCAACATAGCACTGCAGGTTTTGGGACCACTGCCTCTTGTGGTAGCAACATAGAACTGCAGGTCAACAAGGGAAAGGGAGCCAGGAAGGGACAACCCGACATTTTTGCTATACATGGTGCGCTGGCTTACAGCCACACACAAAAAGACTGTCTCTGCTCTCTGTACCAAGTACATTCCATAAAAACATGCTTCACAGTTTCAGGGCTGCCACACTCACACAACCCAGTGCAATGTTTTCCCACAATAACAAGAGACTGATGAAGCCCAGTGTGACCTAACCTCAACCTGCACATTTTAACAGAGTCTTTCCTTGGTCCCACAGAAGGAGAGGCGCTCGTTCCAACAGAAGGATGGATACCATAACAGTGTCTCCCCTTGGTCTCCCTGTCCCACATTCCCTGCCAGTCTTTCATAACTCCCTCCTTGATTAGTCCCCTCAGCTCCACTCTTCCCAGGGGTATAGACAGATCGATTCCCTCTGTACCTAGAGCATTCTTAGCAACGGAGTCCACTATTTAATTCCCCACTATTCCAGCATGACCTGGGACCCAGCAGAACT
The DNA here is from genome assembly GCF_949987555.1 of Borostomias antarcticus. Taxonomy (NCBI): domain Eukaryota; kingdom Metazoa; phylum Chordata; class Actinopteri; order Stomiiformes; family Stomiidae; genus Borostomias; species Borostomias antarcticus. The sequence continues at coordinate 10,871,563 of NC_140246.1, forward strand.
TCACCTCACAGCTGGCCTTGGCAATTCTGTACAGAACAATCATTATCTCATGGATAAGATCGGGCCGTGCTTCTGATCTGCCCTCTCTTAAAGCTATCAATGCAACTGCGGAATCAGAGCATATGAGCCCCCATTCTGGTTATACATCTTCAACCCACCACAAGGCCCAGAGGATAGCCCGCAATCCTGTCACAAAGACAGAGCTGCCGTTTGAGATACGCAGCCCCAATCAAAGGTCCAACTGTGCCACATAGACCCCAAACCCTGCCCTCCCACTCTCTGGATCCCTGGACCCATCTGTGAAAATCCCTAAATGTGTCACCATTTCACCCGTAAGGAACATCTGGATCCCCTCCTTGTCTACCCCTTCTAAGACGGTCAGGTTAACGTCCCGCTCCTGCATTAGCCACAATGGCGCCGGAGACCAGGTCCTATGACTTGAAATTATTGAGTGCTCCATGCCCACCTCACCAGCCCACTGGTTAACAGTGTCAAAAAAAAGATCTGTGTTTAGCCCCGCCTCCAGACTCACATGACCCTTGCAACAAACATTTTGCGGGAAATGCTTGACCTGCACTGCGTAACTAGATCCAGTCCTGCAGCCCTAACTTGAACCTTATAGACAAGGGCATTTCGCCCATTTCCATTAACAGAGCAGGGCCTGGAGAGGTTCTAAACGCTCCACAGCAGAGTCTCAGTGCCCTAGCCTGGAGCACATCTAGTTTGCTAAGTTGTGACTTGGAGGCTGACCCATAAACAAAACACCCATAATCAATACTTGATCTTATCATTGCTTGATATATTAGATACATGGTCTCCCTGTCGGACCCCAGTCGCATCCAGCCAAACATCTCATAGTATTTAGCACTCTTTCACACTTTTCCACCACTTTTGATATGTGACCTGCCCACGTTAGTCGCTCATCCATCCAGACGCCAAGGAATTTAAAAACTTTAACCCTCTTTAGAAGAGACCCATAAATACTCAGGTGAAGATTTGGGAGCTTCCTTTTAAAACCAAAGACAACATATTTAGATTTTGTCTCCCTATTCCACTATAGAATTCAGGGCTCTCTGGGCCTGCTTTAAGATAAACCCAATATTCCTACCTCTTTTCCAAATGGCCCCGTCATCAGCAAATAAGGACTGTCCAAACCCTCCTCCAATATTAGTAAATATATCGTTGATCATTACATTAAACAGGACTGGGCTGATAACACTTCCTTGTGGGTTGCCATTTTCTATCTCCACTGTCTTAGAGCTCTCCCCCCCACTCTCACTTGAATTGTCCTCTTCCTCAAGAAGTCTTGGATCCAATTTAACATACTGCCCCTAACTCTGCCTGCCCCTAACCTAGTCATACAGCTTAATTAGCAGCCCCTCCTTCCATAAAGAGTTTCTTTCTCAATATCCAAAAACACTCCTACAACAACCTCTTTATTCACAAATGCCTTCTTGATGTCTTGCTCAAGAACTGCCACTGACTCCATGGTAGACCTACCAACCCTGAAGCCATTCTGAAACTCTGTAAAGAGACCCCTAGTTTCTAAGAAATACACTAACCTATTGGAATGGATCATTCTCTCCATGATCTTACAGAATACTGACGTTAAAGCTATAGGTCGATATAATGTCGGATCAGACCCATCTTTGCCTGGTTTCAGGATTGGAATTACTACTACATGTTTCCATTCAGATGGCAGCTTCCCCTCCTACCACACAGTTTGAATCAAAGCTAAAATCTCCACTAAAGCTTCCTCCTCCAGATGTTTAAAGAGCTCATAGGACAGACCATCTCTCCCTGGGGTTGTATGGCCCCTGACTTGATTGCATCTCCCAGTTCTTTCATTGTAAAAAATGTATTAACTGGGCTAACGTTGTCAGAGCTCCACCCCAGCTACCACTCATGACGGCTACTGTGCCACACTAGCTCAAATGAATGTAATGACTCGAAAAAAAAACATTCGTTCATTTGACTGAAAGAGATTCAAAGATTCGAGTCAGTAACAAACATCCGAACTTCCCACCACAGGCTGGTCATTACAGAATATATTGGTCAAGTATGACATCTAGTGTCAGAAATAGTGTAGTACAGCTTCTAAACGGACGACAGTCAAATCACATTATGAACTTACAGTTGATTATATGCCGCAGGCTAGCTACCTAACCTACACATGTCACACAGTAAAATTACAATTTGCAATGTAAAAAAAGCGTTATATGGAATGTTGAATCAGAGATAAGCTTCCATGGTCATCTGTGGATCTAGGCCAGTAAATCATTCTAAATAATAATAAAGATTTATTTGTATAGCTTTATTTGTATTTCATATAAAATGCCGCTCAAAGTGCTTTACAACAGGGAAATTATATGCACAGAGTACCTCATATTGTAAAAAGAAACTATATGAACATAAAAGTAGGCAAAATAAGATGATAAAACACAATAAAAAGAAGATAAAGAAGATATAAGAAATCAAGTAAAATACATTTTAAAAAGCTCGAATCATAGGATGGAAAATAGAACCCACTGAAACCCACGCCTAAACCACAATATATGATGGCCCACTGCTACTTGTGCATCAAACTGAGTTTATGTATAGTGTCATTTTAATTCCACTCTATACTGTCATTTTAATTCCACTCTATACAATCTATTTGTTGAACTTCCTCAATCATTTTGTCCATCCACCCAGCATTTTATTTTATTTATTTTATTTATTTTATTTATTTTATTTATTTTATTTATTTTATTTATTTTATTTATTTTATTTATTTTATTTATTTTATTTATTTTATTTATTTTATTATTTTTACAAATATTCACAGAATAATTACAAAATACGGTATATCAAGATAAAGTGCAGTTACAGAACTGGCATCAATATATCACAATCACAGAAAAATAAAAACAAAAGAAGGAAAAAAAAGGCTTGAGGTAATATACATTTTAGACTATTGCATAATGCATGCGCCCCGGGATGATGTAACAGTTGGTTGAGGGTGCGCATTATAAATAAAAATAACATAACATAACATAACATAACTATCACACAGTTTCCTGGTTTTAATAGCTTTGGGGTTCATACAATGATTTAAATTCTCTAAATAAGATATCAATAAGGCTTTAAATACAACAATATTTGGATGCTGGTCAGCACATTTTGTACAGTGAATATGAAACTTAGCTATGATTAAGAGTAGGTTGATAACATACATTTTGTCTAGATTAATTTTATCATATATCAAAAGACCAAATAGTACATGTTGAATATTCAATTTCACAAAGGAGTCAACTTTGGTATGTCGTATATTTCTAATGCACAACTTTGAGTAAAAAAGTACTTCAGGAGAAAAATGCGGTCGAATCAACAATTTATTGAGCAAGCCTTTTACACGGGGTCAAATCTTCGGCATTACTAAGGTTCTCAAGATGGGGCCGAGTTTATATGTCCTGGCTTCAGGCCAGGTCTCACATGACAAACAATTTGCATACAAGGGATATAAACATGGTCACAAACGGTCAACTGATGTTCTGCCCCCCTCGGACATGGGGCTATTTTGGGTTCTTCCTGTGTCCTCCTAGGATCACGTTACAAACTGTAGGCTAACTGACTTCTTCATCCGCGGTGAACTTTAGGTCACGCTGACCCAGAGATAAAGACAAAGGAATGTTGACATCTGTTGTAACCTGTTAAACTACTTATGTTAACACAGTTCTACCTAAAATGAAGCTTATTCATTATTCTTAATAAAATGATTACTACATGAGAGTAATACAAATGTATTGATGTAATACAGTATGATACAGTATAAAATATACTACACTCTCCATTACCACAAAACGAACCAGATGTATCAATATCTATTTTATACTTTATAAGGTTGGTCTTGACCATGGATGTATTAGGTCTTGACAGGATAACATCTATGAAGTAACTTGAATGTGACCTCTCGCACCTTATTTGTTATAAGGAATTTTCTTGACAAGACCCAAGTGCTTTTCCAATCTATGTCATTATACAAGTTATTCCAATAGAAAACTGCTGCAGGTTTGGAAACAATATAATAGACCTAACACATTGATTAGTGGCTGTGTCACTCAATAAAGGTCACAAATTACCAATATAAATGTCACCAGGATCCATCCACCCAGCATGTCTATCGGCCTTCGTTCCGGGAGTCGTAGCTTTCAAAGAAAATATTGTTATTGTTATCATGGGCGATTTTATAGGGGGGGCAGGGGGGGCAATTGCCCCCCCTGATTGGCCAGTCCAACTCTGCTCCAATTCTTATTTTTATTTTTTTATTATTATTTTTTTACTAATTAACACAATTATTAAATACATAGTTGTGGTTTGTACCAGTTTGTGTTAGGTCATCATTCATTTAAAAAGTGTATTTATTACTTAAACAAAAAATTTACCTCAACTATTTCCGGTTTGATCTGTTACCACAAAAAAATGAGATCTGACTGTAGCCTACTGCTCAGTGCTCAACAAGCTACAACTATAGCCAACCTGCTCACAATGGCGAAAAGAGCTATAAAAACAATTGACCACTTCTTCATTAAAAAAAAAAAAACTGGCAATGCTAATGAAGAAGCTACCACTCGAAATGACAGCGCAGCAGGTGCAATCGAATGCAGAAGTGCTCCAGAGGCTATCGAAGCTAGCACTAGCACTAGCAACATCACCATCGGCGAGGAAGCTAGCACCAGCAGGCAGTTGCAGTTTGATGTTGTGATGTTAAGCTTTCAAATCAAAGCTTATTTGTATAGTGCATTTCATACGCAGAGGCAACACAATGCACTTTACAGAGAACTAGGTGGGCATAGGTCCAACCCCTATATATTCCAGAGGGAAGCAAAAAAAACGTTTTCACCCGGGGGCCAGAAAAGTCAGCTGTAAAAATTCTTCCCTGACCCCTCTCAACGAGATGATCGAGCAAGCTCCTGGAGTATGTTTGTCTAACGGCTAAGAACATTTATAAAGCAATAAATTACATTAAATTGCATTTTCAGAGTAAGAAAGGCTAAAAAATATCATAGGAGAGACATGGCAAACACTGGTGTATGTCTGTGTGTGCGTGATTGTGAATGTGCCTGGGCCCAGATAGAGGCGAATATAATATCGGAAAATATTAAAGAGAGAAGGTTGAATATCATTTCTGAGCTCAGTTGACAGCCATAGCGCCCACAGAGCCACAAAATGCATTCATGGGGCTCTGTGCTCTCAGTTGTACTTGAGTTGGGGTGTCCTCACACCCCTCATGTCATAACTTTCTCCTTCCTCTTCTGGGTTTTGTGTAAGTTGTGTGTCTGACACTACTGAGTAAAGAAACCAGGCACTTCCCTTTTCCACCCAAATCCCACAACTCACATCCCCTGCAACTCATTGGGACAGTTGCTCAACTTCCTGCTTGGCCCTCTCCTCACAAGGCCACATGTAGGGTGTGTTTCAGGCTCCTGGGTCTGGCCCCTAGACGCACTCAGCTTCAGCTGCATCATCTGGCTGAATCCCGGACCACCCCCAAATAAGGACGTGACACTATATACTGTTATTGAGACACCAAACCTTTCTTTTCTTTTTTACAAAGCAAAATATACTTGGCAAAGTGAATTGTGGCGAGTGCCCCCAGGTGGTGAGCTCTGGTACAATTTCATCGGGTGTGGGACAATGAGGCTGATGTCTACTGTACTTGTCATGGTCACAACACAGCAGCGTGTAAATGTCTGCTTACAGCATACTCTCGATCTCAATCAATACTGTAGGTGAAAAAAGCACTGGTGGAGAAAGGACCGTGGCTATAATGTAGATATACTGTACGTACTGTATAGTTTATCAAAACATCACTGGTCTGATCCGGCTTAAAAAGTGGCCTGACTGGGGCTACATTTCCCGGCCTGAATTATTTCCCCATTCCGCCCCTGATGTTGGGTATGGCCTAGTGCTCGGTCATAAAGTCATATTGACATGCTCGTGGTGTCTAGATGAAGTTTGATGCGTTGTGCATATTGAATTGTCATACGGATTTCTTATTAGCATACTATTCACAACTGGCATTCTTTGTAAATAGATGGGACGGGACAGCAGAACTGTTTTTTTTTCTCATGTCAAAATGCTGCCCCCCTTACTCTCAGAGGGTAAAATCGCCTAAGATTGTTATGTTATATCCAATATCCAAAGATATTGTTTGTTTTTTTAGGAATACGTGTCTTCCTGTTCGTAAAATTATATTGTAATATCTGGTTATATTTATATATAAAGCTGGTTTTATTTATACATAACCAGATATCTGGTTATATTTATATATAAAGCTGGTTTTATTTATACATAACCAGATATCTGGTTATATTTATATATAAAGCTGGTTACAATTATACATAACCAGATGATGCGAGATAATTACGTAATGCAAAAGTCGCGATGGTTGGTTTGAGCCCCGGGCATCGTTCTGATAGAACATCCTCCTGTTTTCCACAGAGCATTACCCATAATGCTTGGTGAGCTTGACCACCAAGATGGCTGACGTTATGGATGAATATGAGAAAGAAGCTGGCTGTGTCCCTATTCTCCATCCAGAGGTATGAGACTCGACCTCCGCGTTTGTGAATGGTGCAGTTTGCGAGGATGCATCTTGTGCTTGTTGGGATTGCCGTACTTTTACAAATCCATCGTGTTTTTGGACTCCCACGACGCCCCCGGTATCGGGAGGGCAGACTCGGTGTAGCTAGCTAGCTCACATTAGCTAGCTCACATTAGCTAGCCCCTGCTGCGTTAGCTAGCCAGTCAACTGGCTTGCAAGCTAAATCGTCAAAAGTCGTTTGGTAGTAACGTATTGAATCAGTAGTATCATAGACTCCATCCGCATTTCTATTGCGCAATATAACTTCTACATTATCCATCTACACAAGTATTTATGAGGTGGAGGTTGCGTGTGCGACTGCTTGCTAGCTGACACCGTAGCAACGTTAGGTAGCTGTCAAGCTGAATCTGGCCTCAGTAGCTAGCTTGCTATTTGCTGAAATCAGAAGGTTTCATAGAGCACGGTTTTATAGAAGCAAGGGATCAGCTACTTGTGGTGAACTAGCTCATTGTGTTTGGCTAGTAGTTAACGTTAGAGTACGTTTCATTCATTTGTGAATTAATTTACGAACGCAATATGAGTGACGCACTGTAAACATCAGTGCTAAGCGTCCATTGTCCATTCAAGCAGTTGCATGGATTGTTTCCCCACACCATACATTTCATATTCTGAGCCATTTTCTGCTCCAGCCTCGACAAATGTTTTGGATGAATGCGATGGTGCCTGAAGTGGGAACCATGTCTCTACCACTGCTGCTGTCACAAGCTAGCTAGCTTGAATGGGTTGGCATTTGGGTAATGTCTGTTTCCTTACAGTTGCAACTGTTCATGGTAGCTATTCATGTTAGGTCTCATTTCAATTGATGGATGACGTTTAATTAAAGCTGGTATAATAGTACTGTACAGTTGGGCCTTCATTAGTGCAGATATGGACTGTCCTCCTAGCCCCCTGAGTAGCCTGATACTGCTTGATTGTCATTCTAGGTAACCCAGTTTTTTCTCCTCTGTTTGAAGGTACCAGACCTAGGTAGGTAGGGGACCTCCCACTCATTTATTAATGATTTATGAACTTGCTTGTGTTTCATTTTCTGTTCATCCACCCAGTGCAGGGAGCTGATTGAACATTAATTACCCCACTCTTGTCTTGGTGCTCAGATGAGTCTTTATTATGAGTAGTTTACCACACAAACACGTTCTGTGATGATCTAAGACTACCATTGTTGGCATTAAGAATTGCTGTCTCACTTTTTCATAAATCCCTTGAAACACAACTCCCCTAACTGAAAATTCAGTGATACCTGGCTTTTTATTGTCTTTGGAAAAAACGTTATTTGTCCTGATTCCTACTAGAGTAGCCATGCTGCCAAAAGGGAAGCCTGTCACTCATCAATAGTTTTTAATCCATAGCATGCATTATATCTCACCTACTTCAACTGTTTGTTTTTTTGTCAGTCACTCCCCTTTTGTCCTTAAGGCTTAAACTGGAAAATACACAAAGTTGACGGTCCAACAAAAACAGTGGGGTTTAACCGTCGGAAGGCTTGGTGTGACCACCATTTTCGGCTGCTGTTTGGAGCTGTCAGGACCTGACTTATCAAAGAAATCGCCTGCCAACATGTCGAGAAGTCGGGAGGAAATGAGCCAATCGGCATATATAGTGGAGTTTTCACGTAGGAGGAGGGGGAGTGTGCAGAAAGGGGCACAAGTTCAAGACTAGGAGAATAAAGAAGGACGTACTGCTGCTGCATTTTCAAAACATCTGGCTAACTTGTAGGCTAATCATCAGGATTTTCATTGTTGATGGCACTAGGCCAAAATCAACATTTAGGCTATGATGAATCAATTTGTATGTGACCAGTGCACATTGGTTTTTGGATTGGGCTACTGCTGGAAGGGACAGACAACAGAGGGCAATTCTAGCCAGATGCAAATGAAGATGAGGCTAGACATGATGAAGTGCATAATGATTTACAGTAACTAACTAAAGCTAAGCCACTGAGAGGGTGGTTTACGGTTTATTCATAAGTAGGCTAGATACAGGATGCAGCGTGCGAACTATTTCGTAAGCCTAACCCTGATAAAGCCAGTGTCAAGGTTGGCTTACGGTCGGACTCTGATTTCTTCTTGTCTATTCTTGCTGTATACACCTGATTCGTTGTCTTGTCATGTGTCAGCCTTCACTGTTGTTTTGTTTCCCTGCCATCCAGAGCAATTCCCGTTTCCGATGTAAACGACGACTCACACTCACTGGGGCCCCCCTCTGGGCTGAAATGCTGTTTATTCTTGCACATGCCCGGAGCGAAAAGTACAAATGAGGAGCCTACGCGCTTCTGATCTGGGCTGACTTTAATCAGGTGCAGTCAGCACCGTCGCATTTGTGTTCCAGAATCACTGAACACATATTTAAGAGACTGTGTCCATAGATGCTTCCAAAAGCTATCCGATAGCTGATTTCAACGGGCAGGGCGTTCTTATGACTTCATCTTTGGCCCTATGCGGAACAGTTGGGGGGGGTGGGGGGGTGGAGGAGCACAGGAAAACACTGTAATTGAGATATCTCTGTCAAAATTGTTAAGCCTTATCCTGACTGCATTGTACATGTCAGTTGAGAGAGAAGGTGAAATTGGAAACAAAGGCTTGGAAACCATCTGCACCAAGTCGGGCGGCCTTTTTGATACCATTTCAACTGGGTTAATGTTAACGGTTACGCTAGCTGAGATTTGCTCATTGGCGATTTAACCAGTTTGATTGTGTTACTTAATATAATATAATATATAATATAATAGCTTTCCATTGCACTTATTTATAATATTTTGCTTCATTCTGTAAGCCTAATTCAATATGCTGATCAATAATTCCCCACTCACAGACCCTGTGTGCTCTTTTGTTTGAGACGGACTTGTCTTGACTCCTTGGGGGGGATGCCTGCCACCATCTGGCCCTTGGTCGCTTGGTACATGCTCCCTTTATTGTTAGAGTTTTTGTTCATCACTCCTCACTCTAGAAAGCCCGTTATCGTATGGTATGTTATGATGGTATGGCTAAGTGTGATTTCAGAGCGCACCGTTATTAGACCTAGCCTGGTGTTTTCAGACTGATGAGACAATATGAACTTGTACCAGAGCCCCAGGGTTGTAACTGTCTGATGAGAGGAACTGTTAAATAACAGCAGTTATGGATACAACAAACTGACTGTCTAATCCTCGGAGAGTGCCAACATTTGCTTCCATCTGTCAAAACTGTAGAGTCACCATTGCCCTTACTGCTCTGGAGCATGAGTCTGACTTCCAGTCAGTTGATTAAATGCTTTTCTAGACCTGCTAAGGTTCTCCTGCCATAGCTGTCATGTGACTGGGCATTGAGCAGTAACAGGGTTGTGTGGAAAATTAAATGACAGACTCTTGGAACAGAGCAGGCTAAATCCTCAACATCATCTGCCTGTCTGGTGTGTAGGTTAGGCCTCCTGTAGCTGCCAATAATTCAGCCCTTTCACATTGCTCTGAAAGTCGTAGCCACTTTGATTATGGTGCCACAAAATGGCACAAATTGGATCCAGCTTCATGTTCATCGGTGTTGCTCAGCTGTGCAAATCTAGGGCGTCAGCCACTGTGCCAAGGTAGCCCCAGAGAGATGGAAGCACAAGACCGGTTTGAATGATCGTGCTTGGTGCTCATCTCCCCTAGAACCACATTGAGTACCTTGTATTTTCAATTCCAACCTCTCGTTGCCCATTTGTTTGTTGTTTCTCAAAGACAAAACTCCTGGGCTCCTGACCTGTTTTGAAAATGCTGTCAATCATTTCAATTGCATATTAGAAGCTCACTCCAAACCAGGTTTTGCAGCTTCAGTGTAGACAGCAGACAACAGCACAAGACAGACTCTTGTGTAGAGATGGCCTGGCTAGGTCTGTCATGTCTTCTCCAGGAGGCTGCTTCTCTTCTGACCATCATTGTGCTCCCGCAATAACTCAAAATGTGTCTTGAATATTGAATTGGTGTCGAAGAATGACCATCATTTAAGATTGCATTTCAGATTGGTCGTCAACATTTAGTAGAGCCTTCTCTTCACTGCTCCCCTAACTCATTCAGCTGAGAGAATGGCGGAGACACAGCCATAGCACTGTGAAGTAGCAGCTCTACTGAAGAAATGGAGGTAGGTAGGTGCTTCAATAAATGATGAGGGAGTCAAATGTAACCTAGGCTAATATGAGCAGGAAAAGCCCTATGCTATGTGCAGTGTTGTCTCTTGTGATGTATCCAAACATTGAATTTGAAACACAGTTTGTTTCGATACCCCTACTCTATACATTGACTTTTTGAATTTCACTTTAGGAAGTAGGCCTAGTTATTAGGCTGCTCGTAGATTTCCCTGTATTTTTAGCATGACCACATGACACCATTCCCTGGGGAGACTGAGGAAAAACCTGGATGACTGCTTCTGGATGGCAGACTTGGGGTCTGAGCTTCAATTCAGACCCCAAGTCAAAACAGATGTTGTAAAACCCACTAGAATAACATTCACCCCTTTTCCTCAATACGCCCTGGACTCTAAGCCCAACGCTGACTAGATTACCAAATAGCAGGCACCCAATTAGAGAACTAAAAACTGCACACACTGCAATTATCTGCTCCAGCGCGGCCTTCAGTCACAACTTCCTTCAGCAGCACCATGATAAATGAAGGAAATTACTACCTTGGGGTCAAACGAAGGTCGTCTCCGAGGTCAGTGAAAGGGTGATTAGTATCTGGGAATAGCCTAATATGTGTTTAGAGTTGCCGAAGCTTCTTCCTATGCACACTTATGTTACAGCCAGATTAGTCCTCATTGTTAAAGATGTGAGTGTCTCATGTGAGTGTCTCATATATGAAGATTTGAAATGACGAATTCATGACTTTTTCTACAAAGCTGTCTGGGTAACAAGGGCATCTCAGAGAAAGCACTGTGTATCATCAGCATAGTAGTACAATCCACAGTAGGATCACCCTGGCATTTAGGGACCCATTCTCAGAGTAGAGACAGTAGATAGATAAGAGAGATGAGTAGAGATACAGTAGCAATTGCCAAGCCCTGATCACAATGATCTAAATATTTGGATTAGATATCATCCACTACTGACGTTCTTTTCTTTGCGGTGCAGAATGGGATTGGCGCACACTGTCGATAACATCTGCATCCACTGTGACTTGCAGGTGAAACCCGCTCGACTCCCTGACTGGTGCAAGGCTGCCCAAGCACCTCCCATCGGTGTCCAGCAGTAGCATTTTCCTCTCGAGATTAAGCCGGGCAACAATCTACCGCTCTCAAACTCTTCGTCCCCTCACTTTAACAGGGGTGCAGACTTGTCACCTTTAGGTGAAAATGGCCGTTTTTAATCCAAAATAGGTCATTTGTTTGATCTGTGTATGTATGGGTTTGCATGTTTGTCACCTTTTTTCACCTGTGATTGGTTTGCACCTCTGCTTTAAGCTGTAGATGAACACAACCTATAGTGGACTCAGTCCCCTGTTCTATATCCCCCTATTATATAGAACCGGACACAATGCATGTTCTACACTGACGCCGTATATCTAGGCCTGTCTGTCTCGGCGCCTCTGTAACTAACATGGTGCGACCGCCCAGAGCCTCTGTAACTAACATGGTGCGACCGCCCAGAGCCTCTGTAACTAACATGGTGCGACCGCCCAGAGCCTCTGTAACTAACATGGTGCGACCGCCCAGAGCCTCTGTAACTAACATGGTGCGACCGCCCAGAGCCTCTGTAACTAACATGGTGCGACCGCCCAGAGCCTCTGTAACTAACATGGTGCGACCGCCCAGAGCCTCTGTAACTAACATGGTGCGACCGCCCAGAGCCTCTGTAACTAACATGGTGCGACCGCCCAGAGCCTCTGTAACTAACATGGTGCGACCGCCCAGAGCTGAAGAAAGAGCCCAGGTGTCCGTCCCGCCCCGCCCCGCCCCGCGTTCCCTGGCTGTCATGAGGTTAGCAGTGCTGGCTCAGCGTTTTCCCTCGCTCCAGTAGAGGAGGAGGCAGGGGAAATGCTGCAAGGCAGGTTGAGACGGTCACTGTACAGTTTACGCCAGTGTACATGGCCTGCACCCCCCCTAGCCCCCCCCCCCCCCCCCCCCTCCTGCTGCCTCCCTCCCGGAAGCACCCCCCCACCCAGCTCTCTCTCTCCTCCTCCCTCCCAGAAGCCCCCACACACTTTACATTGGCCTGTCAAGTGTCTCTTGTTGGGCCCCAGGACTGCAGCTCTTGTCATACTGATCACATTTTAGCTAATTTGCACCAGAGACAAAATGATTGGAAACCTCTGCCGTCTCTGACCTGGGGGGGGGGGGGGGGGGGGGAGTTGTATTCCCAAAACATCTTCGGTCTTGCCGATAACATGTAGGCTAGGCTATGTGTGTTTCCTGTTATAGTATTGAAATATATCCACGTTCGTGATGGGATGTCTGGCCTGTTTCTCAGTGTTCATCAGATCAGGTTACCACTCGTAACAGCAGGGAGTGGTTCCTTTTCCTTTCCACAAATTGGTGGTTTGAACAAACTGCCCTCAGCTAGTGGACTGCTACTGGGCTGCTAGTGGACTGCTACTGGGCTATTGCTGGCTCCCCAACACACCTCTGTTCAGCCTGCCCGAGTGACTGAATCACCGCCTACTGCCTGCAGTCGATTTGGAAAAAGGTCCAGCGGCACATGCTCCTAGTCCATAGGGTCATACATGCTCCTAGTCCATAGGGCTGTACATGCTCCTAGTCCATAGGGCTGTACATGCTCCCAGTCCATAGGGTCATACATGCTCCTAGTCCATAGGGCTGTACATGCTCCTAGTCCATAGGGCTGTACATGCTCCCAGTCCATAGGGCTGTACATGCTCCCAGTCCATAGGGCTGTACATGCTCCCAGTCCATAGGGCTGTACATGCTCCCAGTCCATAGGGCTGTACATGCTCCCAGTCCATAGGGTCGTACATGCTCCCAGTCCATAGGGCTGTACATGCTCCCAGTCCATAGGGTCGTACATGCTCCCAGTCCATAGGGTCGTATGCGTGTCGTCTCTACCCTCCGACCTTAAACCCCCTCCACTCCTCTCCCCTCTCCATCCGCCTCTCCACCATGCTCCCTGTCATCCTCCCTCTCCTCTCATCGATCCTCTTCATCCCCCGCCATCCCTCGCTTCCTCCCCTCCTCCGGCTCCATCCTCGTCCCCTCTCTTCCCCGGTAGGCCCTAGTGACATCAGCGCGGTGGCGTGGCCTCTCTAGAACACCGCCCGTACGGAAACCATCATCTCCGCATTAACCTCGTCTCAATCCGGCAACCGATCAATGTCACGTTATTAATCTGCGACCCGCTGGGAGCGCCGAGCGCTCTTGAGATCATGTCGAATGACCTCAGAGCGCTGTGGTTATGTAAGGACGTGATCGTCCGTAGCTACGGTAACACGCAGGGCCTCCTGGGAGAGCGCCGTCCTCCGGCGCTCTCCAGAGGAGCGCACAGGCTCATGCCTCATGTTGGCAGTCAGTAGTCTTTCTCAGATCAAGGTTGAGCAGACAGAGAAGTACGTGTGTGTGTGTGTGTGTGTGTTTGCCAGATAGGAAGGATGCAGCAGCAAACCTCTTTGAGAGATTGAGGATGATTTCCGTTGCTGCTGCTGCGTTGCTGTGGAAGCTAATTGAATGTGAAGGGCCTGAGTGAGCGGCCAGCCGCGATTCTGTCATCAGTGACAGCAGCTCTCTCCCTCACTGACCTCTCTCTTTCTCTCATCTCTTTATCTCTCTCTCTCTCTCTCTCTTTCTTTCTCTCTTTATCTCTCTCTCTCTTTCTCTCTCTCGGGCACACTCGCTCTCTCTCTGGATGATAGCATGACTTCTGCGCAAGCCCAGTGACGCCATGGTGTAGTTGAATGCGAACTCTCTCTCCCTCACAGGAAATCAAGCCCCAGAGTCACTACAACCATGGCTACAGCGAGAATGTGGGCCGTAAAAGCCACGTGGATGACTACAGCACCTGGGACATCGTCAAAGCCACGCAGTGAGTACCCTGCGCCAGTGTGTGCGTACTGTCTGTGTGTGTCCTTAGTGTTTGCATGTGTCCACAACTGCACATGGATCCAGGTATACACAGCCAGGGCTGCCGAGTCTCACGCACCGAGCGTGAGACACACGCATTTCAGCCTATTCTCACGCTCACACGCCACACTTCACGATTCTCACGCGGAGAAATGACCAGCCTCTAAATACTAGCAGTTCAATGTTGATGGGACCCTTATTTTGAAATTACTTGAAAGAACGCTATTCTCGCCTCCCAGTCGTCCTCCATGTCCAAAGAACGCTACTCAAACCTGGGAGAGAGCTGTCCGGGGGGGGGGGCTAAGTGAAAAAATATCACTCCAAACTTTTGGTCAAACTTGGCAGCCCGGTTTACATCTACTTGCGGTTTTCCGTGAGAGTAAGAGAGAGAGAATGTGTTGTTTTTTTTTGTCAGTGAGCACAGTGAAGGCAGAGAACATTTCCTTGTAGGAGAACTGGTTTTACATGCACTTCCTCTTGTGATGGGATTCGAGCGTTACAGCAGCGAGAATGTACAGAATAGATCAGAGTAAAGAAAATAGTAAAAGGACTGCACTTATATAGAGCTTTTATCCACAGCGCCTTATAATGGCCTCTTATTCACCCATTCACATTACATTTTATTACGTTACATTAGTCATTTAGCTGACGCTCTTATCCAAAGCAACTTAGAATAATTGCATTTAACGTAGGAAAAGCCAATGTACTACTACTTGCCAGAACTCACAAGTGCATCTCCTTTGTAAAACCAGTGACTAAAAGCATAATCTAGTGCTGAGGGCAAAGTGCAAGAATAGCAATCTAAAATACGATGTGTGTTTAAGAGGGTGGATCGTGCAAGTTGCTAACCTGCTCATTGGGAGCAATTTAGGGTTTAGTATCTTGCCCAAGGACACTTCGACATGTGGACAAGAGGAGCTGGGATCTGAACCGCCGGCCCTACGATCATGGGACGATCCACTCTACCTCCTGAGCTACAGTCGCCCCTAATATACATCAAGCATATACATAGAACAGTACCAAAAAAAAGTATCCTGCAATAAGACTAAAAGTACTGGAGTGACATCAAGGCGTAAGGTGACAGATGACATAAGAAAGGCATAAGAAATAACCACATGGTTGCTGGAGGCTGAGAAGGCTGTAATAATGGACGGTGTTGTTGACGCTGCGGGGAAAGCCACATTCAGCCGTCCCGTTCGCTGCCTCGTACCCACGGCGCCACAAGCTGCTCGCCACGGCCAGACCAGCGCCACCGCCCGCCATGGCTCCTTCAGTGCGTCTGCGTACCAGGTGACAGGCTGTAGCAAGGACGCGAGCACAGCGCCAACTCACTGTAGGATTGACCGCCTGGGTGGTTTAGCATTAGCCTCCCCCCCGTTGGTGGTTTTTCTTGCCTAACGAGTGTCGGAAGCAGATAGAATTATCACACAATCTCATTTCCCCCTCTGCCAGAAGTGGTTTTGGTTGTGGAACGGCATGTGCCTCCCACTGTGGTGTGTGTGTGTGTGTGTGTGTGTGCGTGCGTGCGTGCTGGTGTGGGGGGGAGGGTGGTATAACAGTCAAAACCAAGGAGACTTTGTGTTTGTTTTATTATTTAAGTCAATATGGTCCATTCATTTTTGTATATATTTGCAGAAGAAGCTTGAATACTGGGGCCACTAGTCTGTAATATAAAAGGGATTTTGATTGTGAACAGGACAAGATCACACTCCCTTTCACCTTCTGTATGTCTGTCTGTCTGTCTGTCTGTGTGTTATTTGTGGCTGTGTTCTGACCCTGGTGTGTTTGGTGGTCCAGGTATGGGATATTTGAGCGCTGCAGAGAGCTGGTGGAGGCGGGCTACGACGTGCGACAGCCGGACAAAGAGAACGTCACGCTCCTGCACTGGGCCGCCATCAACAATAGAATAGACCTGGTCAAGTGAGTGGCCTCTCCCTCTCTCTCTCCGTCTCTCTCTGGCACACACACACACACACACACACACACACACACACACAGACACACACACACACAGATTCTTCTCTCTCTCACACTGTTTCCTCGTTCCCAATCTGTCTCTTTCCTCTTCCCATTTCCCTCTCACACCCACACACATCATCAACCCACAAAGAGAAAAGCCCTTAAACTTGTCTCACTGTTTGAGTCTTGGGAATGATTGATGTGTTCCAATAAAGTCAGGCAGGCACACGGGTGACCTGCTTTTTTGACCTGCTTTTCCTCAAGGCGCCTTCAGAATGATAAGAAATCTCTCACTGCGAGGTCGGGCGCAGAGCATAGTGCCGACACTTGGTCCAAAGCACAGGAGATTTTCTCTAGCGTTTTCTGGTCAACCACCGGCTGTTTAGTGAAACTTGTGATAAGAAGCAGAGCCCCTGTCACTGTGTTTGCCTGGCATAGCAACGTATGTACATAAACAGCTACGCTAACTTTAGCATTGGTTTTAGCTAAGTTCGTTAGACTATGCCTATTCATAAACCCGGAAGCCCCATCTGACTGCGGACGTTTCACCATGCATTACTTTTCATGCCGAGATCATGTTTTTTTTATTTTTTTATATCGTGCTATAGAGCTCGAGAAAACATGAAACACTAGGAAATACTCTGAAACCCAGAGTCTCTCTCCCAGTCTCTCTCTCTACCTCCCCTGCTTGCATCATATGTCGCTTCTGGCTAGGTCACATACAGCTGTCATCTCATTGGTTGCGCTTGAAAGGTCAGCGGCAACCGAGGTCAAAGTTGAAACTAGAAATGGTGCTGAGAGAGCACAGACCTCCGCCCCCTGAATTTCGTGGCTCTGTGCACTCCAAAATTGAATGGGTTTTAAATTGGCCCATGCTACACCCCTCCGAGTTTCATGAAAAGAGGTCTGGTAGTTTTTGTGTAATCCTAGTCCAAAAAATGAAGTAGGTAAATGGCCGGCCGGGCCGTGTTCGGGGGTGATTCACTGGGGAGGAGGTAAAAATGACTGGAGGTGAATGGGTGGAGGTGAATGGGTGGCTGTATTTGGTTGGTTCTGTGGTGCCCCCCTCTGGTCACAGCCAGCGGGGGGCAGTGTGGTGCACACCAAGCCCCCCCCCCCCCCCCCCCCCCCCACACATCCCAGCCCAAACCCCGTGTCTCTAGCGCCCCCACACAGGTAGATGGCTTCATTCTAAGCTTTGTTTTCATTTTGTGTAATACTAGTCCAAAGAATGACTGGAGATGAACGTGTGGCTTTATTTGGCCGGCTCTGTGGCGCCCCCCTTGGGTCACAGCCGGCGGGGGGCAGTGCAGTGCACTCCGGGCTCTCCCCACACACACCTCAGTCCAAACCCCATAGCACCCCCACACAGGGAGCTGGCTTCGTTCTAAGCTTTGTTTTCATTTGTGGATCTGGCCCGTGATTCGGATCTGCTCCAAAATTTAATGGGTTCTAAGGTGGCCCCATGATACATATACCCCTTCACCGAGTTTCATAAAAATCAATTTGGTAGTTTTTGTGTAATCTTGGTACAAAAAAATGAATGGGGGTGAATCAGGACTCTCTGTATCTATGCAGTCAGCAGTGTTGGAAACTGCCACCAGGCTCCCCCCCTGAGAGCGAGCGCGTGGGTGGGAGGGGGAGGAGCTAAGCCCTGGCAGACCCAGACCCCAAGGCCCTCTGTTTAGCAGCAGAGGAGAGCGAATGCTTGGTCAGACTCCTTTGGATTCCGAGTGATCAATTAACTTGAAGGGACATTGAAGGGACAATACTCTCACTAATGCATTATACTACTAGGAGCAGAAACCAAGCTGAAATTTAATCCGTTTTAATCCCTGTACATATTATGAGATGCAGCCAACCACCAATCCACTCTCCGACCCTCTGTAACACACCTGTGTGTTTGTGTGTGTGTGTGTGTGTGTGTGTGCGTGCGCATGTGTGCCTGTATGTCTGCCTGTCTGCCTGCATGACACACACGCGCTCATCCTTTTTGCGTGTTTCCCCTCAGGTACTACATATCAAAGGGGGCGATCGTGGATCAGCTGGGAGGTGACCTGAACTCCACACCCCTGCACTGGGCCACAAGGTGAGAAGAGATGACGATGACGTTGACCAAATCAACTGCAGCGACATCATATCACAACACTACAGCTCCCATGTGTCCAGCAGTCCAGAATGACCTGATATTCAAAATGGCAGATGAAGAGATGATTAAACCAACATAGCAGCCAGTATGCTAACTCTAACATGTCCCGGCCGTACCCCTCCACCTAGAGGGCAGTACTCCTCTGATCCCAACCCTCTTACGTCGACAGTCATACCAAGTGTCATAAACTCGTGTGTGTGTGTGTGTGTGTGTGTGTGTGTGTGTGTGTGTGTGTGTGTGTGTGTGTGTGTGTGTGTGTGTGTGTGAATGAGAGCTAATGAGATCCTGCCATCCTCCCTGTATTTATAGGTCTGATCTCTCCTTCCGTTCTCTAGTTAGATTATCTAGAAATTATAGTTTTATCTCTCTCTCTCTCTCTCTCTCTCTCTCTCTCTCTCACACACATGGCTGCCTCCCCTCTCCCCTGGGAGAACTCTGTCCTACATTATTGATAGGTTTGATGGAGGGGGGGGGGGCGCATCATCCATCTGCACCTGCCCACACTTACCTGGGCTCTTCTGTTACCACCCCCGGCCAGTGACCTTCCAAAATGGAGACTGGTCTGTCAGTTGGTCTGAACACTTTCTGGGTGGAGCTTTGGCAAAGCTTTCCATGTTGTGGTTTGCATAGGAATCGCAAAAATGAAAGCATCGCTTTGCAGTATCATGAGGATGTGTGTGTGTGTGTGTGTTATCCGGCTGCTGTCCTATCAGACTTGAGCATCAGACTTTTAGTGTGCACAACACCGCCACACACTGAATTCAGCCTTTCAACTGCATTGATATTCAGGGATTATGATGTATAATGTACAATCATTTTTATAAACATTATCAACGCTTATGTGAGGCACTCACCCACTCATACACACACATCATCTACACACACATCATCATGTGTGTGTGTGTGTGTGTGTGTGTGTGTGTGTGTGTGTGTGTGTGTGTGTGTGTGTGTGTGTGTGTGTGTGTGTGTGTGTGTGTGTGTGTGTGTGTGTGTGTGTGTGTGTGTGTGTGTGTGTGTGTTTCCAGACAGGGTCACCTGTCCATGGTCGTGCAGCTGTTGAAGTATGGGTCAGACCCCTCGCTAATCGACGGAGAGGGCTGCAGCTGCGTCCATCTGGCTGCCCAGTTTGGACACACCTCCATCGTGGCTTACCTCATCGCCAAGGGACAGGTGTGCAGGGTGGACAGGGGCGAGGGGGTCAACCAGGGATTCAAACTGTCAGATGGAGGCCACCGTTTTCATGTCATCTTTGTTTCCCATTGTCATATGAATGCGTTAATGACATCATGATCAGCAAAGTACTAGTACAGTATGAAAACCGTGTTAGTATTGTATATAGTATCAGTATTCGTCTCACTGATATTGTGTTCAGTACTAAACCAAAATACTGAAGTTTGTCATGCATCAGAACAGTTTCTAAACAGTACAGAGTTCTTTCTGTTGTCCACTAGGGGGTGGTCATGTGTTTCGCACAGCTGCATTCCATATTTGGAACTCTGTCACGGTCTTCCTTCTTCTGCCTCCATGTCTGCTCTGTAGCTCAGACACCTTCAAACTGTTTGTAACAGCGCTCTCTCTCTGTCTCTCTCCATCTCTCTCTTTGTCTCCCTCTCTCTCTCTCTCTCTCTGACTGTCTCTCCATCTCTGTCTCTCTCTCTGTCTCTCTTTCTCTCTCCATCTCTCCCTGTCTCTCTCCTCTGTCTCTCTCCATCTCTATCTCTCTCTCTTTCTCTCTCTTTCTCCCCCTTTCCCTCTTTCCTCTGATAGGACGTGGACATGATGGATCAGAACGGCATGACTCCATTGATGTGGGCATCTTACAGGACACACAGGTGTGTGTGTGTGTGTGTGCGTGCGCAGGCGCCCGTGTGTGAAACAAACCTTGCCAGCCAAAACAACCCCAACATGTAGCCGGCCTATAGCCTGAGGCAGCATCTCTGGTGTCAACATCTCTGTGACCTCCAGTATGCTAGCTGGCTTTGAACCAGGTATAGATCAGTCCTTTCACTTTCGTTCATACAAGTAAGTGTATCCCCCTGTAAGTTAGTCTTCCACATCCTCCCAGGCCAGGCCTGTGGTGTCATGATTCTGCTGACTGTAGTCTGACTCCGAACCCTCCGGTGGTTAAATCAGCCCTCGATTGTCAATATTGTAGATACCATGACAGAGTTACAGTCTCTACCATGATCTTTTTTCCTCAGTTCTCTTCAGTGTTGTTGGGTCTCTTTGAGTGGAGTCAGTTTTGCCGGTGCCTTGTAATTTGTAACTGAGCTAATGTCTTTCTGGGAAACCAGGTGTTGTGTTATTTGCTCCTCAACTAGTCGGTAGGACAGAGTTCCAGAACGATAAAGGAAGGTTGTGGGATATCTGGACTTGAAAGCGAGTTTTGCACCCACATACATTGGCAGACCTTTAGCCGAACCTTTATCCAACCACGCTTTTCCCGTTTCATTCCCTTACATCATGCGGTCACTTCTAACCGCTCTGTGACCCTCGCCTGCCTCCCGCAGTGTGGACCCCACCAGGCTGCTGCTGACCTTCAACGTGTCGGTCAACCTGGGAGACAAGTACCACAAGAACACGGCTTTGCACTGGGCCGTGCTGGCCGGCAACACCACGGTCATCAGCCTGCTGCTAGACGCCAACGCCAACGTGGACGGCCAGAACATCAAGGTGAGGGGGACTGTGTGAGCGTGTGTGAGCGCGTGCGAGCATGTGTGCGAGCATGTGTGGGTGTGTGCGTGTGTGCGAGCGTGTGTGCGTTTCCTTCCTTCGCTCATCACTCCGCCTCATCGTACGAGACGTATCCATCACCTTTAATCGGGCGAATGGGAAACGACCTTGTGGTTTACCGCGAGACAGAGAGCGCTATGCATGTTCTTCTCCTCTCCTTCGGTGCCGTTGACCCTTAGAAGGCCCAGGATGTAGCGGCTAGGTGAGTTTAGCTGGTGGCGTGGTGAGTGTGAGGTCAGAACGGCCCCTCTCATGGATTCCTCTGGCGTTGTCTCCTAACAGGGCGAGACGCCGCTGGACCTGGCCAAGCAGAGGAAAAACGTCTGGATGATCAACCACTTACAGGAGGCCCGGCAGGCCAAGGGTTACGACAGCCCCTCCTACCTGAAGAGACTCAAGATGGACAAGGTAAAGCGAGAGAGAGACACACACACACACACACACACAGTCACTCTCAACTTCACGCCAAAACTGTCTTCAGACGGTTTCACTTAAACCAGATACACTCATTAATTAATCAGACCTTTACCTTGTACCTCCCTACTGTGTCCCGACTCTACAAAAAAAACTACAAAACTACAAAACCCTGATGTCACAAAAGCCCAAACTCTTCTCCAGACCAAGGATAGTGGAGAGTGAATACAGCCTCGCTTTCAGAAACACACACACACACACACACACACACACCGTCAAGGACATGAGGCCTCTCCTCTTTGTAACTAAAGGGTTGTTGGCCACCTGTTTCCCAGTGGAATCCCAGACACCCCCCCCCCCCAAAAAAAAACATTAAAAGAGACTGTTGAGGAGAAATTGCTGCTTTCTTGTTGATGCGATGCAGGCTAACACTGAATTAACCCTTCCTGGCCCCTGTGACGGGAAGTCATTACACATCAGAGGTGGTGATTATCTTGCGTCCGAACCCGGCTCTTTGTCTGTGCACGGTGTCAGTCGTCAGTGTCCCTCAGGGCTACAATGAGCAGCTCCACTGTCCCCAGAGCTCTGCAGCAGGAATATTGGTCCCGAACGCTGAAGAGAGCAAATGACAGACGGAGCCCAATAATAATATGAAATGTTAATGCTGCTTTTGGGGAGATATAGCGGAAGCTGTCAATGAAATTAATTGGTAGGCCTACTATGTTTGCTATGTCAAATGTAAGCTACTATCTGAATTGTCGTTTCGCGACGTTGGCTTTATATCGGTTCGTGGGCCTAGTAAAGCCCTATTCACACGGGACTAGAATGACCTGGGAAGCAAGGCCTTGCGTAGCTGCATTGGATTTAGTCTGACATGCTCTGTGATTTTCGGTAGCAGTGCCTTTATATAGGCTATTGCTATCGTTTGAAAGAGGAGATCTCTTGCTTTCCAATTGTGTAAAATATGTTTTGCAACGCCCAATAATGACTGCCTGACGACTCACTGAAGCCTGACGTTTTATCCCCTTGACCTGGCGTGAACCAGACGTCAACGCTCTCAAAAGCACACACACGGTTTTATTCCTCTTAATCTCAAATGGTCAAATGATATATCAATAATACATATTGCGTATCCTTTTCCTAAATAGGTAGGTCTATGCATTGTTGTTTTTTTGTAAGACATTTCTAGGGAGTATGTTGCAGCCTTTTTCTATATCTGCAGTGTCCTGTGTTAGATAGCCCTCTCCACCATCATCATCAAGACAACAACAACAACAAAAAAACAGTTTTGCAGTTAATTTTGATGAGGTTAAGGATTTTGCCTGTTTCTTTGCTTGCAACTTGTTTCCCCAGGGTGAGAGTAGGCCTGTGTGACCCTGATAAAGGGAGAACAGGGAGTCGGTACGGGGCGTCCGGGGTGCACGGCCGTGTGGGCCCAGACGTACTGGCCCACAGCCCTTGTCTGTTTCTTTGTTTAACCGTGCTTCTTGTCTTTTGATTGAAACGCTGGACAATTTTAGGTGATCAAGGTACTTCTTTGTAGCTGGATGTCAAAAGGACGACCTTCCTTTGGTATTGTAGTGTAGATTGAGGTACTGTACCAAACATAGAATCGACAGAAATGTAGAATTGACACTTTGTCATCTAGCTCTGAAGAAAATGTCTAGTTGTTTACTAGTAACTACTAGTTACTACTAGTAGAGGACCTGGCTTAGACATGTATGCACTTAATTTAGAGGATAACTCAACTGTTATTGGTTAATATTACCCCAAGGAATAACTTGAGATGTGTGCCAAAATCCTAGTTTAAGTAATAAAAAAAAAAAGAGAAAATTCCTGTAGTTCTATGGGAGTTGACCTAACAGTTTTTAGCCATTTTTCTCTTCTATGACCTCTTAAACATAGCCAATCTGAACATTTTGAGCACCTCAGAAAATCTGTGGCTCCAAGTCCCACAGTTTAGAAGATAGCTATGTCGGGAGTAGCACTTAGGGTGTAGTCATTTTAAAAAGCGCATGGTCATTTTGGGTTGTTTGTCCCGGATTGAGATTTTGGCACACATCCCAAGTTGTTCCTTAAGGTCATATTAGCCTATAACAGTTGAGTTATCCTCTCCTAAATGAAGTCCATACTCTAAGCCAGGTCCTAGTCCAGGGGTGCCCAATACGTCGATCGCGATTGACCAGTAGATCACAGAGGCTATGCTGGTAGATCTGGAGCCATTCAAAAGAAAAGACATTCAAAAGGCGACTTGATGATGTGTGTTGAATTTGAGACGTTAATTAAAACCTAGCCAATGTTAACTGAGAGAAGGGTGGGGGTTCCAGGGGCGTGGGGGGTAGATCTTGTTGAGCTGGTCATTTTAAAAGTAGCTCACAAGCCAGAAAAGTGTGGGCACCCCTGTCCTAGACTATACTGCTTACTACTACTTACATTCTTCCCCACAGTCAGTTAAGCATCCAAGCAGTTTAACCTCTCCTCACCTCTCCCTCCTTTCTTCTCTCCCTCCCTCTCCTCCCTCTCTACCAGGAGTTCAGACAGAAGGTCATGCTGGCCACCCCGTTCCTGGTCATCTGGCTGGTGGGCTTCATCGCTGATCTGGACATTGACTCCTGGCTCGTCAAGGCCCTCATGTACGCCGGCGTGTGGGTCACAGTGCAGTTTCTCTCCAAGTACGTCGCCTGCCTGCGTATTCACACACACACACACACACACACACACACGCACACACACTCTGTACCCCCTCCTACACTCCATTACCTCAGCCATCTGGTCCTGCAGTCTTTGCTTGCTGTAGCTGTAAGTGGCGGCGGGTTCGTAACCATGTTAGCGTATATTCAGCACAGTAGAGGCATTCACTGGCATACCTGCCATTTTCTCCCTGTGTAAATATTGCCCCGATGTCAGCAGGTTAGGTTTTAGCTTATTTTTGCCTGTCTGGATGACTGTGATGGTTGTTTAAAGTTATTGCATACTTGTGTAGTCAGGCTTGAATGTGGGTAGGTTTAACCCCCGTAGCGTCACAGAGAAGTAGACATTTCTGCAAAAGACATTTGCTACAGCAAATATCTCAAGTCCGGTGTTGCCCCCTCTTCCTCCCTCCCTTCTCCCTCCTCCTCTCGCCTTCTCCGCAGGTCTTTCTTTGACCACTCCATGCACAGCGCTCTTCCCCTGGGCATCTACCTGGCCACCAAGTTCTGGATGTACATCACCTGGTTCTACTGGTTCTGGAACGATATCCTTTTCAGCTCAGACTTGGCTCTCTTTAGAACCCTCCCTGCTCTGCTTAGGAATCAGTCCATCCCTACAAGGAGGGAGGAGTTGCCTGTTATGAAAAACAAAAAAAACAAATAAGTGTGATTGGGTATCCGTTGCCGGGGGTGTGCGCGCGTGTGAGAGAGAGAGGTCCCCCCTCGTGGTATTTGTCTCTTCAGGATGTGGCTCAAGGCCCCAGCCCAGTCCCCACAGCCCACGCAGCAGACAGATGGACCTCCCCCGTCCTCCATCTGGCCAATCTCATCATTACCCACAGTGCACTGGGGTGTGGGAGCCCAACTGAAGAGCTGTCACCTGCTCTCTCCCTCCCGTCTGCAGCTGAGAAGGCAGGCAGCAGCGTGGTAGAAACCCCCGAGGCCGTCCCTGTATAGCGTTAGTAAGGTAGCTTACTACATGTTCACTGCTGCTATCACGGCACGTCAGTTCGCCTCAGAAGCACTTTGTCATGCTGTGTTATTGTTTGTTCTCTGCTGACGTAGCCGAGGGGTCTGCCAGAGGTTTTTTACAACTTGAATGCAGATATTTGGAGTTTGGATTCATATCTAGACAGGAAACGTGTAGCGTGTCATTTGTTTAGTAACGGGGCAAAGCCATGACTGATGCACACTGGAGCCAGTCAGGGAACGCCTCTGTTCCTTCCATCTGATATCCCTTGCTCTTTTCAAAGAGTCTGTGTAATGGCCAGCCTCCTATCAGATCAACTGTCTCACTCCCTACCCTGAGGCAATGAGAATGGTCCAAGCGCGCTTGTGTTGTGGTTGTTTCATTTCATATCACCGCTCCAGCTGTGTCACTCTTCCTCCTCTCTGGAGAAGTGAGGCGGACTTCTCCAGAAAGAGGTGAACGCGTAACAAAGACGCTGGGAGGAAGAGGAGGGCTCTCTGATTGTTGAATAAAAGCAGGAAATGAAGGAGTTGAACAGAAGAGGGGAAAGTCAGACTTCCAGGTTGCTGTACCTCTAAATGACTGCAAAATCGCTGAAGTGTGCGTTGAGGGCAGGATTTCTTTGTATGCTAAACACTGTTATTAAGTGTACACTTAGTGCCTGGCAAGAGTTAAAGCAGCAACGCCTGGAACCAATGTGTTTCTCTAGGCCTCAAAGATGGCTGCCGCTCTGGCTTTTTGTTAACGGAAATAGTCTCTTACCAGTTGGAGAGCTAATTGCAGATTGGGTGTTTCTCATTTTGTTCAAGAGCTCTAATTATCTGCCTCATTGGGCTGCGTATGGGAAGGGAGGCGAGGACTTCTTGAAGCCGTTAAGAGTGCCCGGTGATGCTTGTTTTTCTTTGATGTGCTTTTCTTTTAGCTCAGTTGTGTGTTCATTTTGCGTTCATGGGAACATGGCTTGGCGAGCGTTCACAGCATGACCTGGTATGAATACGACCGCATCGAAATCCACACCGGCACACAGGCCCTTTTATTACGTGAGGCTGATGAGGAGCAGGCAGGTTCGTCCCGGTCTCTTCTCTTACCCTGTGGTCATTGGGTGCAGAACATCCATCAGTCCATATGCCCATTTCCCCTTCTCTGTCTGGTGCCAGCAGGGGGCATAGTGACTTACTGGTCTACCTGTTCCTGTGGAAACGGTCAGGATTTCTACCGGACGGTCACCCTCTCGAGGAATGATTTGTAAATTCAACGAGAGGCATAAGCAGTGCCATGTACACAGCCCGTCATAACCTGTTCAGCGTGTAAACATGTCTGTATTGGCCTGCTTGTCTCATGGTGTTGGGAGAATGTGACGTCACTGTAATGAGAATCCGTTGTTGTCTAGCCCCTGTGTCTGCACTCTTGCAGGTATGGGCTTGGTGGAGGGTCTCCCCCGAGCTAATGTAGACAAATTATCCTCCTCAGGCCTGCGGTTCACATCAGATCAAGTGTCTCGGTGGAGTTGTTGTTACAAACCCCAGCTTTTATATTCTACTGGACTCAAAGGGGACTATCGTAGAATTCTGTCTAGTAAACTCTAAAAGAGAAATAGTCTTGTTTCTCCATTCACACAAAAGTGTTTTATTCATAGTTGCCCTGCAGGGAGGGAGGTTTTCAAGTCATGACTATCAGTGTTGCTGCATCAAAACCTCACCAGCAAACGCAATTACGAGGTACAGAGCATAGCTTTTTATCCTGTAGACACAACCCAAACATGAACATGTAAATCTCTCTTAACCAATACTTGAAGGGATAACAAAAGAGACTGGGCCGTCTGGCAGACCAATAGCTGACCTGTGAGAGCCCAATAGCTGACCTGTGAGCTAGATACCACAGACCATTGTGGTCCTGAAAAGCCCAAGGTTAGGTCATCTGGAGAGTGGTGAAGGGATAAACATGGCCCACTGACCACATGGTGTCTGGACATCCACACAGCCCCACTCATTCAGGGCAGGCCACCTAAATCCAGGGTGTGACCCTTTAGTGTTGATGTTGGACAGTGTTTGAATAATGACCCAAGTGCTTTGTCTCCCAGTTGGTTAAGGACAACAGTTGGATATAGACAGAATGTCCAACATCTGCCTCCTTTTATTAGCAAACTACACCTCTTATGAGCCTGAGTACGTGATATTGTGTGGGGCTAACATACATTTTTGACAGTCATTCATTTCAATGCGTTGGCCCTGAAAACGTGCTTGTTTTCAAGTGGACCCCAAAGACGGGTGTGGATCAGCTGAATTAGTCATGCCGTGACTGGTTCTGCTTTCCCCTGGTAATTGAGGAAATCCTTCTTTACATTACCAGCCCAGATGTCCTGGAGTCCCACCAGCGCACGCTCTCCTCACTCGACACCCATTTACATTTATAGGGTACTCGATGACGTCAACGCAGATCTGGAACCTGAAGTTCATTTGTACAGTGGATCAGTCAGTGGTTCTTTCATGTAGGGAATTAACATTCCTTCTACAGTTTGCACACCAGGGGAAAGTGCAGTTCGCGTGATGAATAGACGCCACTGCAGTACCTTTGCTGCAGCAGACATACAGTACGCCCGGTAACAAACTCTGTACGCTCAGCCGCTAAGCTAGTAGCCTTACAAGTAATTATATGACCTCATTTCGTGTTGTAAACACAATTTTGGTTCTTTTGCCAAGAGTGAAATTACTGATATCACTTTTTTGCTTAGGCCTTCCCTGCCAAGGTAAACAATTCATTTTTGTTAGATATTTGTTGCACTTACTCCCATCCACCCTGGTTTCATTGTAAGCTGATTTATGATGTGCAGCTGAGTGATTGTTTTTTTTGTGATCTTTATGTGCATGTTAGTAAAGGTGTGACTCATCAGAGCAGGCTTGAGTGGGTGGGAGGAAGAGGATGAGTCGTGTGTCTGACAGGATGAGGACACATTGTGGCTAGATAGAGCCAGCCTAGTCGTCTGATCTGTTTGACCCCTGTCTGGACCAATACTCCATTTAACAAACACTTAGCTGTGTTCTCAATCTCCTCTGGGATATATATATACATCTTCCTTAACCTCCTCTGCACATCTGCCATTCGCCACCATCCACGTCCCCTTCTTGCTGAACAGCGTGGCTCTGTTCTATAACTTCGGCAAGTCCTGGAAGTCCGACCCCGGCATCATCAAGGCCTCTGAGGAGCAGAAGAAAAAGGTGAGAGTTCACCGTCCCTAACCGACCACCTACCCGAGTGGACCGGGCTGGTGTTTGCCACATGAGGCGTCATACCGCACTACTACCAGGCCTTTATACTGTCCCCTAAAACCCCCACGTTTCCTCTCCACACCTTGATCAGAGCTCTAGTCAGATCCATCCTATTTTTGAATGATAAAAAAAATACCATAACCGTCCACCTCTCCCTCTGCTCCTGACCAGAGCGACAGACAGAAGTGGCTGTGTTGTCCGTCTGTATGGAGCCCTGGCCTCCCTGGCCCTGAGCCAGAAACCCTCCACCGGCCGCCCCCTTCACCCCCCCCTTCCCCCCCCTGCCTCTGAGTGTCCCTCATTAGCACACACTGATGGAGTATAATAATGGCTCCGCCGCTCAGCTGGCCCCGCTCCCCTATTGTGTGATTGATGAGCGCTAAATATAGCGCCACATCGTTAGTGCTGTGCTATACCAGGGCACGGTCCGGCAGGCTCGCCTCCAGGCCCATTCCAGGGACATGCACACTCCTCCCGGAGGGCAGGAGTGTTTCACCTCCACTGTAGTTTCCCCCAGGGGTCCCTACATTTCCCATGGTCCGACTCGGTGTCGATTTAGGACTGAAGGTGACCTGGCCACCTGAATAACTCTTGTACAAGTCTCGTGTGCTTGTTGTTTTCATGTTTCACTCATTGTCTTTCTCCCCGTCTCTTTCTCCTCCAGACTATTGTTGAGCTGGCAGAGACAGGCAGCCTGGATCTCAGCATATTCTGCAGTACTTGTTTGGTAAATACAAACATCAATCTTTACAAAGTACCGTACACCGTTCTTCATTTGTCTAGACAAGGCGTCAACAGTCCTTTGTCCTGTTTTATTGTGTGCTATTGTTACTTTTACGTGGCCGAGGTTTACTTTTACGTGGCCGAGGTTTTGTTATATTGCAGTTGCCTTTAAGGACTGGACAATGGGACGAACCAGGCCTCACGGCTGTGTTGTGTTTGGCCCACAGATACGGAAGCCTATCAGGTCCAAACACTGTGCTGTGTGCAACCGCTGCATCGCCAAGTTCGACCACCACTGCCCCTGGGTGGGCAACTGCGTCGGTACGAAACAACCGCCACACTCCAGTCTACAAACATATTTAGCATCACAACAACACATTTCTGCAGCTGCAGCCAATTGTAATTTATGTTCACAGAATTAGTCCCAAATTCCAGCCCTGAAGAAGCGGTAGACTACAGGGCCTTGGTTGAAAGGAGCCTCCCATGTGAATACGTTGTTTTGGCTGAGTACAAAGAGACTAGCTGAGTGTAGCAATTGAACTCAGAAGTTGAAGTCGCCAGGAGTGTGAACGCTAGCCATCTTGTTAGGCTTGTTAGCAGCTGTTCGTGTTCCCCTACGCAGTTTTAAGCTTCCAGGTAGGCGACAGACTGCTTAGGGGCTGATGCCTGTCTAGACATGTCTGGGGTGGCGGGAGTATGTCAGACTGAGGGGGAGGAAGTGTGGTCCTTTAACCTCTATGCTGTCCCTCGAAACACCAGATGGACAGGATGGAGCCTGCATTGTAGACAGGCAATGACGTAGAGCAACTTCCCGTGGGTCCTCCTCGGCCCTGTTTAGCCAGGTGTAGGACGGAAGTAGTGTGAGGCAAGGGGACAGGATTAAACAAACGTTTGTGCATTTCGTATCCTTGAATCCTTGATACAAGGATAGAAACTGTTCGCTGGCTCCCCATGAACAGACAAGCTTTTCACTGTTGCAGCTGAGATCCCAAACACAATTTTTGTTGATGACTTTAACTTTGACTTCATATAGGGTTTAAAATTACCTTTTTTTTTTATTAAAAAAGACGATAATTCACCACTTAATCTTCTGGTTTTCCAGTCTGTATATTTCTTTTCACAGTTGGAAACGGCCGACAAAACCCAATTGCAGTTTTGGAACACATCCACGTTCACATCCTTATCAGCCCTATACAGTATTGGACAGCAGCCTCCACCACCTGCTCACAGAGCTGAGCATGACCACGCCGGTCTGACAGCAGTCTGGCTTCTAATCTTTCCCCTCTCTTCCTCCCCCTCTCTTCCTCTCCGCCCGGACGAGAGCCAGAGACGGAGAGAAGGAGAGGATGGGAAGCGAGGCTCACCTCTCTCTTCGTTTGCTTTGTTTCCCCCGGACAGGAAGCGGGAACCACCGCTACTTCATGGGGTACCTGTTCTTCCTGCTCTGCATGATCTGCTGGATGATATACGGCTGCATCTGCTGTAAGTGGGGGACGTCCTCCCCGTCACACACTCACAACAGCTTGACAGACACAGGCCGTCATAGTCTGCAACCTGCATTCTACCTTCCTCAGAGACGGTGTCTATCTCTATACCGTTTTCAATATGTAAACCTAAATCAAATCAAAGCTTTATTTGTATAGCGCATTTCATACCCAGAGGCAACACAATGCGCTTTACAGAGAACAAGGGAGGTGGGCATACGACCCACTCTCTACATATTCCAGAGGGAAGCAAAAAAAACAGTAATCACCCGGGGGCCAGATAAGTGAGCTGTAAAAAATTCTTCCCTGACCCCTCTCAACAAGGCGATCGAGCTCCAGGAGTATGTTTGTATGTCTAACCTAGTATGCGCTTGGTTTGAAAGAATGTTCAGATAGCGACAGGGTCGTCCTTGCTCCCACCCAAAAGTTCCCCCAGCAGTAACAGTGTCATAACCCCCCCCCCCCCCCCTCGCCCTTCACCCAGACTGGAGGATCCACTGTGCCACCAACTATGCCAAGGACGGGTTCTGGCTGTACCTGACCCAGATCGCCTCCTGCTCCCCGTGGATGTTCTGGATGTTCATCAACAGCATCTTCCACTTCATGTGGGTGGCCGTGCTGATCATGTGCCAGCTGTACCAGGTCAGAGAAAGCTCGCTTGTTTGCTTATCCTTTTCACCTCTGTTTAGTCTGGCAAGGCACTACGAAGTTTCCTTTGGAATGATGTCAATACTGACGTGCTCGGCTTCCACTGTGGGAATCGTGTATGCCGAACGCAGACCATTTTATCTATAGCTGTGTTCACACCAAACGCAATGCGAAAAGTCAATGCAAAGACGCGAGTAGACGCAAAGTTGCACTGGGGCAGCGCGAATGAAACACAATTTGTCCCGGGTGATATTTTTCAACTCGAGCGACAAATTTGCGTGCGAGTAGGCGAAAATTCGCACCACGTTTGGTGTGTTCACAGCTTAAGGCCGAATCCCATTTCTCATTTCAACCCCTTGCCCCTACCCCTTGCTCCTCGGGCTAGTGGGTTGAAATCTTCCCCTATGAAAGGGGACACCCCTTCAAGACCGATACGTCATCAGTGGGTTCTCTAGTCTAATCTGCCAGTCTGCACGGAGCGGTAACAAGTGCAGCAACTTTGTTGGTAGACTAGTTACATTTTGAGTGTCACTCATATGCTATCAAAGGGGGAAATGTGTCAAAATGCGGGACTGTCATGCACAAATCAGCCTTAAAACAATGTTGTTAGCCAAGACATATTAGCATGCCATAGCGATTTTTGTTAGGCGATGCTTGTTATAAAGAAAAGGTCTATAATTGAAACAATATTAAACAAAAATAATACTTTGGTTATCATAGTTTTTGATCCTTTCTTAATGAAGAAATTACTAAGCTGAATTTGTGCTTTTCTTTTGCTTTGAGACCGATTGTCTGCCTAATGTTAGCCTACCCAAAACGGACCATGATACAGACATTAGAGCTAGCAGCAAATGTCTAAATGAATTGCGGAGATAAGGCTGTTATCGACGGTGTACCATGAGCGCCGACTGCCCAGTCATCTTGATGGCTAGCTAGCTCCGAAAACGTCTTGATACATTGACCACAGATTTCAAGTTAAACAAGTACATTACTGCCTAAAAAAAATCTTAAAATGATATTCCTGACACAACAGCTGTAGTATTTCAGAAATGTGTGGCGTTCTTTTGTTGCTGCTCATAGCCCTTGGTTTGAAGTGTGGGTCTAAAAATCTCTGTTTCGAGGGCTATGTAGCCCTCGCCCTTACCCATACAGTTGACACCCTCGAGGGACGACCAGTGTTAGGGGTAAGGGGTAGGGCCAAAGGATGAATTGGGATTCAGCCTAAGTGTCCTGTCCTTTGCGGCGTTGCTAAGTGCTGTCTTCCTGTGCGTGTCCATCCCCTCCAGATTGCTGGCCTGGGAATCACCACCAATGAAAGGATGAACGCCAGGAGATACAAGCACTTTAAAGTCACGGCCACATCCATCGAGAGTCCCTTCAAGTGAGTACAGATGCCGGGGCGTGGGCTCATGCTATCACTCTTACTGGTTGTAGAAAGTTATCTTTGGCCATCAATTATAAAATGTCACTTTAACAGTGGGTTTTTAGAACTTAGCCTAGTGCAATAAAGTTTATCCAAGTCTTTTAACATGTGCCCCCCCCTCTCTCTGTCTCCAGTCACGGGTGTGTACGGAACCTTATAGATTTCTTTGAGATCCGCTGCTGCGGACTGATCCGGCCCGTGGCGGTGGACTGGACCACACAGTACACAATAGAGTACGACCAGACGTCCGGGTCGGGCTACCAGCTGGTGTAGAGGAGGCAGGAGGAGAAGAAGGGTCGGGGGAGGAGGAGCGGTGTCTTGGAGGAGGAGGAGGGTACAGGAGTTGTCATCCTCGCCCCCCTCCTCCCTCCTCCCCCCCACCCCCACCCCCCCCACCCCGAGCTCATATTGGAGCGAGGCTGTTCTCTGGAGCGCTTGGCTTTTGGACCATCTCTCCTTCACCGATCAGACTGAAACTCAGCCAGGACTAGCATGCTGTGACGGGACAAGGCTACACCAATACCCACGCCACCGCCGCCGTCGTCCCCACCACCGCCACCACCTACTATTACTCTAGGTGAAACACGTTAGGCTGCCACACCATCGCCCCTATCAGGGCCCTCCGTCTCCTCAGCCGGCCCCTCCCCCTCATCTCCTCTCCCCTGCCCATTGGACAGTGCACCGCTGCCAGGCGTGCAGAGGGAGGGCCAGTAGATGAACAAATTATTTCAAAAAGGGATCTTTCTTTGTTTACCGTACTGGAGTCCAACGCTATGGCGCATGCGGTACGGTTGCCGGAAGTATCGGGTGTGAGGGGGGCTCCTCGTTTTCTTTCAGTTGTTCCTTTTTTTTTATGCCATTTTCATGTTCACTTTTTGTTGTTTTTTGTTTTTCTATATGTCTTGTTTTTGAGTCCTTGAACTCTGCTGTTCCTCTTAACTGTGCTGGCCAGGGAGATGAAGGAAGAACGGTTTGTGTGTGGAAGAGTTGGTTCTTCGTCAGGATTTGATAAGGGTTGACTTCAATGTTTTTGGTTATGCACCTTCATTCAAACCTTTGCGCAAGTTACCCCATGATGCCATGGGATTGCCAACATTGATAAAACGTAGAGAGGTTGGTGTCATAAGATGGCAACTAAGTGGGGGACTTGGCAGAGTGGTCACTTTCACAAAGTTTTGGGTGGAGATAGGAGCGATATCCTTCAAATAATGTGATGCAAGCATATTTATTTTAAAGCTATTTATAGATGAAATTATGTCCTGGTACCATCATATTTTACATTTTATGCTGTTGAATGTTATGTTGTTTTTTTTATCAAGAGAACATTAGCTATGAATCTTAAGAGGTTATTTGACATGGTGCCCTATGAAATCTTCATCAGAACTGTACACAGTCTCACATGCATACACATATATTTATTAATATAATTGTAGCTAGAAGAGTAGTTTTAGAAATTGATTACTTTGAGACTGAGAAAGAAAATGCCATTTCATCTGTGACTTAAATGGAATGGCTTTTGTGAGTTTACAAGAAAGGTTCATTCCATGTGTATTCTTTAGAAGACTTCTGAAGTCGAGTAACTTTTTATCCTCATTTTGTTTTTGTTTGTCTGCTTACAATGCACTGATCACCTTGTTTTGGTTTCTGCTCTCGCCGTTACTGAAGACAGAAGGCCGCCCTGCGCAGTTTCCCATCAACACTTCCATATGTACAGAGTCAGGAGGGTCCTGGGCTCTACAGCCCGTATGGGTTTTCATCTGTTGGGTTTTGGATTCCGCTAGGAGTGGACTCCACGCAGCAGCAACAGGACTGACTGACATGTAAAGAATGTGCATCTGTACATAAATTATCTAGAATTTTTTCCTGTGAGTGACTTTGTTCTATTCAATTCGATTTTTTTTTTTGTTCGTCAGTGTTAGTTAAAGCTGCTCCTGGAAAAAAAAAACGTTTAGATTTCATCCAACCAAAAGGAAAGAAGAAAAAACTATTATAATCCAATTGTATGACTATAGCTTTTAGTGATGTCCAACACTGCTGTCTATAAGCATTTTAACCCCTTGCGGAAAAAACCTCCACTGCATGTGTGATGCTTGGACACTGGGCTGTCGCCATACGGATGATTCACCTATCGCCATCCAAGCTGCCCAAGTGATAGCCCAGCAAGCCACGTGTCTGTATATAGCTAGTGAATGTTCAGTATTTGCAAGTACTTTCTGCGTTTTGTTCTTTTTGTTTATTTTTTTTATCCAGTGTGTGTATCTTGTGCAAGTCCTCCTTGGTCTGCAGGTTGCCAGATTTGACAGATTTCGCCCATCTGTTGAAGTGTACTATATTTGAATGTTCCATACTGGTGGATTATAGTCAAACTAAAGGTTTTTTTCTATGTCATATTGCTGGGTTTGTTATACCACTGGATGTACAAATTGTAAAGCAAAGACACTAGAGAACTAAGGACAAACACAGATTTTGTTTTTCTAAAAGATTAATCATATTGTGTCGACATCAGGCAATAGTCAAGGATAGCATTAAGAGAGGTATAAGTCCCAGTTTTTGGGCCCACATTCGCATCATCAGCGGGGGAGACGGTGTATATTTCACAGGCTATCTGCAAGGGGCTCAGTTTAATCATCATCCATTCACAACACATTAGAGCTCATGTAGACCTTAATATCCGTTTCAGAGAAATATCCACACTGGTTCTTCCAACTACAATCTCATTTTGTCCTCTCATCCCACCATGTGAAAAGCACATGATCATCTCAGTGCCTCTCCACCTACGTACTTCAGGACATCACTGTAACTCCGCTTCAGATGTAAACATTGGGCATGGATCAATTTTAATGGCTTTAATAATAAAATAGTCAAATGTGAAACTACTTTGTGGCCTGTTTTTTCTTGTCTCTAAGGTCTTATTTATAAAATAGGTTGAATATTTTGTCTGTTTTTATAGAAAAACTGGTTGAAATCCAGGGTGTTTCCTCCAGCTTTTGCAAGCAATACATACACACCATAGAAACATTTTATATCTTTATTGTAAGTGGTTATGTAAAACTTAAGTCACCCATCTGCCCCCCTACCCTTTAAAAAGAAGCACCAGCATTTTATCACATAAGACAGTGTAAATGTACAGAGATGCATGGTTGTCTTGAGCGTGGATCCTGGCGAGAGCCAGTCATCATTGGGCATGGACCAGAGCTCCTGCCCCCTGGCCATAACCAAATCCTTTCGGTCCAAAGTTCTTGGCATAACATGCTGGAGAAGAAGAGAAAAACAAGGAGACAAATGACCCTGATTGTCAGTCAGTATCTAATGCATCCATGGTCACTATACAAATGAATGAGACAGTCTGGTGTTTTGGTCCTTATGTCAGCAGTCTTCAAAATGCGCTAGGGGTTCATTTTTATTTTATCATTTGTTTTTTCCATAGTATGTTACATATGAAAATTGGAGTATTTAAGAGCCCACTCAATGTAACAAACAACAGTTTTATTTTCATATTTTGTTCAAGTAGGCAAGCTATTGTTCCCACCCGCCTGTGAGAAGTGTGAACAGTTCTGAATCTTTGAGGTACTTTTTCTCTGCTTAGTGATTTCCGGTGTACCGACTTGCCCTATAAGGTCCAAATACTGGACTCTGTCACATATGTGTGCATCTTTTTTTTCTCTGCTGCTCTTGTTAAATCCAGCCATCGACTATAGTGTGTTTATCACCAGATAATAAGTACAATGTGAGGCCCCCACAAAATGGAAAAATCAAATCAAGACCTCTAATCACCATAAGGATATGAAGAATTTACCACACAACTGCTGACTGTCATTTATGGGTGGCTCAGATGAAAATATTTTGATACCACATTTCTGCTCATCAGTCCAGTTGAGTTTCCAACCAACTGATTTATTTGCCGGGGTTCATCCTCAAATGTGTGTTTATGTGTGCTGATCTAAATGTGCTCTCTGTTTAGCCAAAACATTCCAAAGCCATTGTGTGAATGATCCAGGGAAACCAGCCATTGGAGGGGGGGGGGGGGGCGTCATTTGTTTGGAATATCGTTAGGTCAGTATTAGCTGGCTTTCCAGCTGACGTGTGAATATACATTAAAGGATTAGTTCACCCGAATTACCAGAATGTAGACCAAATACCAAAAGCATATGGTCAAAATGGTAGCTAAGGACTGCTTTTTGCACTTTTTCTTGAACTGGGAAACTGTCTTGACAAGCACTATGCCGTCTATCCCACAATGACCATTATAATACCGGTGTTGTTGTTGTCCAGAGCTGTATTATGTAACAGCTAGTTCAACCAGTTCTTCCACTGCTGATTTAATCACACAATCTGCCCCCAGTGGAGGGAGGGAGGGAGTTGGGTTGAGCTGGGTCATGTTTGGAGTTCCCACTCTGGTCAAGGGAGGGGAAGAGGATTATTAGGAGAGGAAGGGTCTCACCTTTGCAGTAGATCTCTCCCTCTTTCTCTGTCTGAGTAGTAGACTCCAGGCTCTTCCCACACTTGGCACAGCGGAAGCAGTTCTTATGCCATGGCTGCGATGGGGAGGGAACAGAGATTTGTCAAATGACTGACCGTATCAGGAGAAATTAGAATATCCCTGCCGTTGAGTATAAATACTGGAGTAATCACTGCGTAATGAAAACATAATTTGCTCATTCTGTAGTCATAGGGGGATCGGAGTGGAAGCATAAACTGCAACTCTTATACACAGACCCACTTTGGAAGAGCAGAGTGCAGCTCGTGTGTGAGCCAGATTACATCAGAATACATGACTTTGTGCGTGTATGTATGTGTGTGCATGCGTGTGTGATCACATTTGGCTGATATCAACACCGGCTGCTTGGAAACCAACACTCAAATCCAGAGTTTATGAAAAACCTTCAGCCCCCCATAAAAATCATGGGATTTCTCTGTTATTAATATCTGATGGTGAATCCAGCCATTTCGCCTCGGTATAGTAAAGCCACCTGTTTTGAATAGTGGACCGCTCACTGAAGCAGACTCAAGGTGAACTTTGAACACAATGTTCCCTGCTCCACTTCCTCGCTCTCTCCTTCACTATCTCTCATCCCCCCTGGGCACACGGTCACCTTGCCAGCCCCTACGATCTTCTCTGCCGCATACACAGACTCCCCACACCGAGCACACTTCTCCGACCCACCAAACTTCTGAGCGTATTTGGAGGGGTTGGGGTTGGTAGTTGGTTTGTGGGTCTGGGTCCTGGAGGAATAAACAAGGAACAAACAAACAACCAAAAGACAACATAAGAGGTGGGAGGAAGGTTCCACTCTGGGTTCTTTGGACAGAGGGCCCTCTCCCCTCAACTCTCTTCCCACTTAGCTCACACAGAGGTGGGGAAGCAACCAGCGCTGGGGCCCTGGAGCTGTGCCTAACGAAGGGGAACCGCGTGAA
The DNA here is from genome assembly GCF_949987555.1 of Borostomias antarcticus. Lineage (NCBI taxonomy): Eukaryota > Metazoa > Chordata > Actinopteri > Stomiiformes > Stomiidae > Borostomias > Borostomias antarcticus. The sequence goes on from NC_140246.1 coordinate 10,910,095, forward strand.
TGGACGTCTTTGTACCCGGGGGACAGCTGGAGCGAGATGAGGGTCAGCAGGGCAGCTCAGGAGTCCAGGGTTACATAATGGAGCCTTTCATAACAATCACCTGATGCCAGGCTCTGTGCTCTGGGCACGGGTAAACAGTCCTTGCGTGTGTATGTTTGTGCGCCTGCGCTTGTGTGTGTGTGCGTGCGTGTGTGTGCATATGTGTGTGAGGTTTCTGGGTATTACTGATTGGGTATAGTATCAGGAGATAATCAGGGGACCAAGGCTATTCCCGGGCCTCTTAGAAAGGCCTTCATTGAGAGAGTAATGCAATACAATGGGTCAGATCTCTCTTGAAAGTCTAGTCTATTTGTCCATTAGATTATGAGATTGCCCAGACCTCTGTTTCTAGAGTGGAGACTGTATTTTCATAGGTAACGGCTAGGTTAGGGTTAAGTTTAGGGTTGGGTTCAGGTTAGGGTTAGCTTTAGGGTTGGGGTTAGGGTCTGACCAGTCTCTGCATTGATGGGAACTAGCCACTACCATTTTAAGAGAGATGAAAATTGCAGCCAAATCATTGTTGTGCAACTGTGGTGCTACAGTCCAATACATTTTGTCAACACAGAAACCAAATCTCTCCCTCTCTCTCACACGCACACACAGAACTGAACACACATACTCCTCATGTTTGATGCCCAGTCTCTCTCCGCGGTCCATGCTGAGTGTCCCCGCCCCCTGGCCGTAGCCATAGCCCTTGGGGCCATATTTCTTCCCATAGCAGGACTTGCAGTAAATCTCTTTGTCATGGATGGCCAACGTGGTGCTGTCCAGTCCCTTCCTGCAGACCACTGCAAAACACAAGAGAACAACACTTCTGTGTATAATGAATCACAATGGCATTGTCTCCCAGACCAACAGATATTGCATTGTAGCTTAGTGGCTCACTTATAAATGGTCAGTAATTCCTTTAGTCTCCATATCGGACTATTGGCTCCTCATTCCAGGAAAGATGGAGACAAATCTGATACCATGTACTGAGATGGCGCCTGTCTGACTACAGTTCCAATGACTGAGGAGCATTCTTCCAGATTTGGGTGGTTTAATCCAATTGGATGAATCAGGTGGAATAAATTGTGAACTGTCCGGGTGACTCCGAGGCAGGGGACTCGCTTGACTCCCTTATTCTGTCCACATGGACACTGACACAGACACCCGTGACAAGATACTTAGATCGTAGATCTATCTCATCTAGGACCCAGCAAAATGGCAAACCATGTTGAAAACCGATATGTTATGAAGAAATGAAAAAGGGAAGAGCAGAAATAGATACTTGAGGGAGGGAGGGGGGGGGGGGTGATCCACATTCCCCCTCAGCTTGTTAGGTCTTCTATGGCGGCTCCCAACAAAGCCGCTTATGTGTGAGCCCCAGGAAAATAAACACTTGTTATGTAGGCCTTGTCGTTTTGCCATTTTGATAATGGCTAGAACTTATTGAAAGCGTGTGTGATTTTGGGGTGCTCGGGTCAGGATCTTCTGTGATTACGTCTTCACTGACATTTTAGTAAAGTTCAAGAGAGGGGCATACACACACACCAAACTCCTTATGCCAGGCAGGACAGTACAGAGATCACATTGACCACTGGACTGAGGAAAGACCTCAGTTCATGTACTACGGATGGCATGAAGCCTGTTACAAGTTGAATGAAGGTCAAAATGAAGTTCATCATCAATCTGTTTGAGATCTCATCATCTTGAGTGAGCTGAGATCCAGATTGAAAGGTTTGCATGTTTTGGACTCCAGAGTCTCAAGCTTCTGAGAGAGAGGGAGGAAGGGGCCGACATGTACAGTACAGAGTGTAAATCAAATGGGAAACAAAATGATGTTGCACTCACTGCAGAGGAAGCAGCATTTGTGGAAGCTCTTGCCGTCACACTGCACCTCTTCAGCGTGGTACACCGTCCCCTGGCACGCACCGCACGTGTTTCCCCCTCCCCAATTGGGCATTGTTACGCTCCTGTAGAGAAAGATATTCAACCCAGAGGATGTGAGCAACAGACAAAGAAGAATCAGCCTCTCTACATGGAGGAAGTGGACGGGCCAGTCCTTCCTGTCTGTGTGAGCCAACACATCAGTGGCACACCTGTCTGGACCAATAAGATACAGGCAAAAGACAACAACTCGCACTGAGCGGCAGGAAGCACATACAGAAGTAAACAGACTGTTGGGGTTTGAGTCCGGGCAAAACAAAAGGGACAGAAGAATGTAGGATGGATTCTATAATGGTTTTACAACACCATAGAATAATGTGCTGTTTAATGGGTCATTTATGGAGTATGAATACCAATGGTCTGTAGTAAGTATAGGCTAACACTGTTGTCATAACATTCGTTCATTTATATGACACACACACACACACACACACACACACACACACACACACACACACACACACACACACAGACAAGACAGTCTGTTTTGAAACCAGTCTTACATATTATTTACCACTACGGCCTGATTCATTTCTAATCTGTTTACAAACTTGAAGATTGCATTTTCAATGGATGCCTAAAACATAAGAGGCATCTCCCATCTGCTTTCCAAGAAAAGCACAAACGAAACAGTCATGGCTCATGATGTCACCATCCAAAAATTAAGTTTACCACAAACCAGTGCTAGTTATTAATCAAGCGTAGCTCTTATTACAGGCTGTGTGACGAGCATGAGAGGATCAAAAGAAGGCTAGTTACTCCCTTAGGGCAGAAGGACTGTATAACGTGTCTACTTTCAGAAGACTCTCAATGCCCATATTCTAAAATCCATCCTTGTAGATCACCGCAGCACTGTTTTACTGCAAAGCTCATAGGCCATGGAGTAAAAAAAATAAAAATAAACGTAGCCTACGTTCTTAGGCTATGTCTATGTCACAGTGTTAATTCCCTATTAGTGTTAATTAGCTCGAGATGTAGCCGACACAAGTCCACTCTACATTCAAATATACCTGAAGTTGAAGACTTCAAATTATGCATTTGAATGTAAACACAAAGATATTTTTCCTGTGACTACTATAACTTTCCTATTCCCTTGGCTAATTCTTTCCGGCGAGGTGAGATCAATTAACATTGACGGGGAAGGGCTAACAGATACTTTAAATCCAATCGTGGTGCAGAAACTCAACTCTTTACAAGACTATTTTAAATTCAACAACCCGATTTCGTTCAGTCAGAGTTCAACCTACTCAGGTCATTGACTATTCATTTTTGGTCGGCTGGGTTTTGCCCTATAATTTACAGCCGACTGTGTGCGATAGTTCACAGACAACTGAGCATATCAGACAATGTACCTTTCGAATCCAGGTATCACCAGACGTAATTCCTCTGCCTAGTAACAGACGAGCACAGTCAAAGAACGAAGCGCTGCTTTATCTGTTGAAACGTAGAAAGCCGTGCGTTCCCCCAGGTCCTTCACGGATAGTGAGCAAGGCAATCCCGGCCAGGGCATTTCACATTTCAGCTGCGGTAGACTGGGGGGAGTGGTTTGGTTAAGAGTGTGTTTCGCAATGATTTTCAAGTCAGACAACCTGCCACACATTAGGCTACTTTGTTGGCCTTTTTGTCATCAATGCCTTCCTTGTGAAACTTAATTACTCATAACATGCAACAACAATTAAACATTGTAACATTGCTTGAACGTGTTGTAGTTTTGGCTTGGCTATCTGTTGTAGATCCGTATGGTTCCAGTTAACATGCAGCCACTATTTACCTTCTCTAAAAACCCAGAAAAGCAACTTAATGGGGAGTGAAAGCAAAACCTTTAATTAAACAGGAAACATGTAACCATTTCATTCAATGTAGTAAGATGATGTTCATTTGTTTTTTTGTACATTTAAATCATATACCTAGCCTGCAACCTTTTATTGAACAATAAAAATTTAACTCAATGTAGAAAAGGATTATAGGAGCTATTCATTATAAAATATGATTATTTTTTGTAAAAGTCATAGGCACTATAGGCCATATAGTAACAATGTAATAAGATGAATCATATATAACTTTAATAATTCCCAGGAGGGAAAAATTTGGTCGTTACAGCAGTAGATAAGACAGAACAGAACAGAAAGGTTGTCTAAAGAATAAAATCATCAATCAAAAATCAACTACATCTGGCCGTACCTAGCTCCCTGTGGGGTTCAATTCTGATTGTATTTGGTTTTCTCCTGTTATGTTGCTGACTTGCAATGTTGAAACTCAATAAAAAGGTTTTGAAAAGAAAAATACAACTACAGTAGAGTCATAACAACAAAATATGTGAATGAAGATACATAAGAACTATAACTAACTGTTATATACACAGCACTATGCACTGAGACCTCCTCAGTCTCATGGTTCAGTCAGCTGGCAGTCTGCAGACCCACAAGAGACAGAGGATCCCTGTACTAAGATCTGTTCAAATCAATGATATGCTCTATTGAGACCTCACAGAGCAGTAATAGTACTAGTACATTTAATGTAGCAATTTACTATCCCTTTATGGTAAAACTATGATCTTGAAAGCCACCTACAATATGTTCTTATTTGGTTACATGTGAGAAGGTAGCTTGTTCAACAGTAACTTTGGAACACAAAAGGGCAGGCCAGTCAACGGCGTACATTTGAAACCCTAACTCCCATATAAGATGAGACAGCAAAGAGCCTGGATATCAGAAATGCACAGACCTATAGGCACCCCTTTGAAATTGAATCCCGAACATTCCCAAACACACACAACCTCCCTTTGGGCACAGCACTCACATGCTATGTGTTAAAAGGCTGCAATAATGTTGGGCTAAACCTTTTTACTTCATCATCAAGTTGACTGCTAGTGTAGATGGTATTTAACTTAAGTCAAGGACATCCATTATGTAGTCATACTCAGTGATTAATGCCTTTTACACACGCACACACACACACACACACACACACACACACACACACACACACACACACACACACACACACACACACACACACGTCTCTGATGTATTTCTGTTGCTCCTGTATGCTAATCTAAACAAGAAGAACACCAGGATGCCATTCATTGACTACAATTCTGCCTTCAACACCGTACGCCCCATCAACCTGGTCCCGAAGCTAGTTATGAAACACATCAACACCATCATACTAGACTCACTAGACTGAGAGGTGTAGGTCTGAGCAGCTCCATATGCAGCTGGGCTCTGGACACACTGACAGACCACAAATGGTGACAATAGGCAGCAACACCTCATCCACACTGAACATCAGCACAGGAATCCAGCAAGGCTGCTGCCTAAGCCCCAGGTTGTACTCACTGTACACCCACGACTGCAGCCAAGCACAGCAGCAATTGAATCATCAAGTTTGCGGATAACACCACTGTGATATAGGCCTGATCTCCCCCAATTAATCCTCTGAATCAGCCTTCCTCCAGGAGGTGTCAGACATAGTAACATGGTGTCAAGACAACAACCTGACCCTGAACACTAGCAAGACTGTCCTGACCGGAGGCATCACAGCCTGGTAGGGCAACACCACCGCCCACGACAGGAATGCTATCCAGAAGGTGGTGTATACAGCACAGATGATGATAGGTGTGGAGCTCCCATAAGACAATGTCAATAGTATATATAGAGACATCATTGTAGACATTATTCTAAAGTTGCAACTATTCCTCATTTGCTAATGTTTACAAATATTAGTAAATAGGTAAGTAATTATTATCAACTCTTTTGTAAAAGGTCAGTTAATATATTGAATAATGTCATGTTCATGAGTTGTAGACCTTTTGGGGACGTTATTCTAAAGTTGCCACTATTCCTCATTTACTAACACTAGTGCATGGATGGATGGATGAAACTTACAAGTTACAAATTTACAAAATACACAATAAGTAACAGCTTGTGGACGATCAATTAACTATTAAAAAGGGATGTGTGTAAAGCATTAACTGACTATTAGCAAACCTTTAACACATTAATAACTCATTGAGAATGATCTATTAACTATTTATAAGTGATATTTATTCTAAAGTTTTACAATGGAATTAGTGATTGGAAAAAGACAGGTTTGTTTTAATAGTATTTTGAGTAGAACACCGTTTATTTTAGTGCACAGTGAAAGGCCTTTATTCTGAAAGTTTGTTAATTCTGACCGGAAGTTTTTGAGCAGCTCCATTTCAGCAGTTGGACAACAAGATTTAGCTTTAAGATTTATGCCCATTCAAAATGCACTTGCCATGACAAAGTTGCGTCCCCCTTCTGTTATCCCCCAGAAGCTGAGATACGGGTATCGAAGCGGCCGCAAATGAATGGGGAAATGTATAGTAGGCCTAGGCCATGGATGGATAAAGTCTGATAATTGCTCTACCACCGTTTTGGTCATACAATGGATGTGGGTGGGCATCTTGAAAAATCTTTCAAAAACATGTTAAACTTGATTTCAAAGACAAGAAACCTTAAAACAAGGCTAAACATGCTTTTTCCCTTTACTACTCCTTTAATAGATCTACCAACAGAATGGCAGCCAATGGACGGTTATCCTCTGTGCTTTATAACGACAGTAATTGACTTCAAACTGCTCAAAAGCAGATAGCTAGATTCTGTAGGCCAAGAGGAATCAAAAGATGTCCATATCTTGACATCTGGTTGATTTTACTCACCACTAGATCCACGGGAAGACGACTAATTTCATGCAACAGCTGTACAATTACGGTGTGCGCTTTCATCACCTCCACTGCTAGCCCTAGTCTGGGGCCTTTCCATGGAGGTCTAGTTCGGTGTTGTTTCGCCGGTCTAGAGCGGAAACGCTAGACCTAGAGCGGGAGCTGACGCTAATAATCTGCCAGAGGCCCACTTGCCATTCGATGTGCAAATGGCCAGGAACCCACCAGCGGATTCGGACGGAGGTCCGCCAGCTCATCCATCGGGGACCCACTGTAGGTTCGCTAGCCTTGTGTTAACTGGGTTTATCCCTTACCTTTGTCCAGAAACAGAAGTTGAACCAATTGCAGCAAAATTGCTTTAACGTTACAGGAATCATCAGTGTAACTGCTTTAGCCACTGACCGCTACCATTAATGTCATGGAAGCTGCTGCTAGTTGTTGTGAGCTCATGAGCTAACTGGCTATCCCTTATTGTGCTGGATTAGCATTGGAAGCATTGGAACTGGTGTGTCCAGGCGACAAGACTTATCTTAATTTATCAGACATTATTTCATGTCATTTCAATTCACAGTTATTTCAGTGGCATGACTAGCTTCCATCCTACCAGTCCTGAACAGAAACAAGCCAGTCACGCACATAAGCCAGGCTTGACCTGGCCTGGTTTACCAGACAACGCTGGTTGAGAACCGCTGATCCAAACAACTTCAAAGGTGACGCTGCACACTCAGGGGTGCTGAGGAACATACTGGAGGAATGTATGAAGTTGATTTATACACTGGCCAGTTGTTGAGATAATTGCGGACATCGTGCGGTCGTCGGTCATCATCAATTCCTGGAATTATAGTAAGAATTAATGTCTGATTATATATGAATGAATCTTAATGAATCTCGGACTATATATGAATGATTGAATCTGAATGAATGAATGAATCTCTGACTATATCTGACTTTAAATATCCACCCCTCTTTGAGGCCAGGGCTCCAACATTATCCAGAGATCCTTTACTTACACTGTGATGCCAATGTCATGCCCATCTTCATGTACATCAAAGACCTGAGACCAATCTTCTTATCAGAGGCGAGATGCCATATTAATCCAACAAGGCCTTAGTCACATTCATTTCTTTAAAATATAAAATAGAATAGAAAAAGAGAATATAAAATACATTTAAATTCAATTTAGTCTAAAAGGGAAACCATTTCTCCCATCATCATCACCATCATCATCATCATCATCTCTGTCCATTTCTCAGTATGTTTGGAGGCCAGGTTAGGACCTGAGACAGTGGTGGCAGGGTCTGGGTGTTCACTCATATGTTTATCCATTTATCTGTCTCACTTATGCTGCACATCTGTCTTGCAGATGATAGATTGCGTAATGTTTGAAACATGCCAGGTAGTCAAGATAGCACACAGGGTATAGGTTTCTGCCCCATGTGTGAGGATAGGAAAGGTAAGTCTGTGCTAGTACTCAGATGGAACTGAGTATATTTATTATGGTTCTGTCCGGGTCCGCCCTGCTCGCCCCCTGCTCCCAGCCTGGATCCTCGCTACTCCCCTGTCTGTCCCACTCTCGCCCCTGCCTCTGAGTGACTCTCAGTCTTGGTTCCCCCATTTTCGCCCCCACCTTTCCTCCCAGTGGCTCACTCCTGCCCCCTGGACTCTGAGCACCTCTCCTCATATTGACTCATTGCCCAGCACCAGGACTAGCTGCAGTGAATGAGCTTACGGCACGGCTCTGCCTCATCGATACCAGAGCTGTGCTTGCCAGTTGCAGCCCTCCTATCCTGCACTTCCCCTGGGACTCACCCCTGAGCGCACCCACGGAGAGGAGTAGGCTGCAGGGAACGGCCCCTCTGGGTCATGTCTGCCTGTTGCAGCCCTCCTACCCTGCACACACCCCCACCCCGAGACTTTGTGCACCATTATCACCATGAAATGTTTGGCTGCACTTATGTGACTATGTTTTGTTGATGTTCCTAGTGTGTATTGTCTTGTGTTCGTGGTCTTGTCTTCCCTGTGTTTTAGTGTGTCTTCCTGCCTAGCTCTAGCCACCAGTCCCAGTCCATTTTTGGAGATGAGTATTGAGAGACAACTAAGGTTCAGCTTCAGCCTCGTTTCTCAGTTTGCTTAACTAGTCAAATTGCAACCATGTGGGTCTTTGATGAATGGGACTACATATTTAATATGTTTGGTTTCAAATACAAAATATAGGAAGATTAGGGATTTAGAAGGAAAAACATAAACAAGGGGCATAACTTTGTAGTTTGAAGGCAAAGTGTTCAATGAGAAACATATCTCTCTATTTCTCTCTCCTAAGCCCTTCTGAACTCCTCTCCAAAAAATCAAGGACAGCTAAGGACAGCATTTCGTAATGTGATACCATAACAAATAGCTAAAATGCCCCAAAGACGGTGACGTCTGTTACCATGGCAAAGCAAGAGCTACAGTAGGACTTGGCTTGAGGTGACCCACAATGTCATGCATGGCGACACAGAGTTTACTGATATGGTTGAATTGAACTCTCAAATGGAAGATGGAACCCAGAGATGAATGCCATTTAGGGGTGTAGGTTTGATGAATGGCAGATCAGATTGACTTCAGTGTACACAGATAATCTGTAATTACTTTCCATTTAGTACACTTTATTCTACATATAATTTATAACACATGTTCAGACAAATCTCTGAGCTCCCTTTTAATGAACTCAAAGTGGTTTGGACATGTGGCAGCATGGTGGGATGTCAGCAGATGTGTGTTTCTTAATCATCTCCCGTCTACTCTCGATTATGACAAACAAGATTTCTAACAAGCAATCTAGCCTAGGCTACCTGCACAGTAAAATCTGCCTCTCAACTCAACCTCCCTCTCCTGGCCTACTTTACTTATTTCTTCTTCATTTCGATAGTCTGGCATGGTTCAAGCTGTCAGCTGGAATTCAAATAATGTGAATAATAATATTCAAATGTCATTCACAAAGAATGTATGGCAGACGAGAGGAAAAAGTGAAGAGTAATGTAAACCAGATGGGCCAGGTAACGTAGCCTCTTCTCTCATACCTTCATGGTTAGAGAGACCTGGAATAGAAAATCATAGGCTAAAAGAGAGTGTCCACAAAACCACACTGGGATAAAAGTGAAAATTGAACCAAATGGGCAGTACAACCTTGCAGTGTTTTACACGTATTCCCCTATGTTCTCTTTCTGTTTATAGTCTATCTCTCCTCTGAGATACAGTAGAACGTCAGAGGAACACATTCACATGATTTCAATTGCTGTGGGAAATTATAAAGGTCCCCCAAGCTCGAGCCATGTTTAATACAGAGGTAAAAAAATAATAATTAGCAGCTTGTTGAAGGCCTCCTTTGTGTGTTTACTGTAATTTGACCTGAGATGTTTCAGCAGTGATGTGGTGGAGGAACTGCTTCAATGAAAATATTCTCACCAAGAACACCTGTGATAGTTGGCAGTCAGCTCATGCACTGACGGGTCGCTTTATCACACTGTGAGTTCAGGAAGCTTGCTGTTAGAGAAGAAACTATGGATATTGGCTTTGGGGAGCGACGAATGGATCTGAAGAATATTGCTTGCTTTGCTGATAAATTGCTGATGCCATTTTAATAATAATAATGTCCACCGCTTGACAATATGGCGTAATTATCTATAAATGGGCATTGTTTCATAGTGCAAATTCAGATATTTCAGTGTTTCATAACTCAAAACCTCCTCCCCATGATAACTAGAACACATTCAGTCTGGTCTACCAAAAAATGTGCATTATAGTTGGCACAGGTGGTTGAACATTTAACTGCACTAAATAAATGATTGGCTAAAGCTACCTTGCTTTGTTTGGGAGTCATACTACAATGGCTATACGTTTCCTCCAGACAAAGATATTGATGCTGTTTTGGGCTGGTTGTCAATGTCCACACACATTAACTATAGCCTAACACCTGTGTAATGTAACATGATCTGCTTGCATAATGGGCTACGTCTGTTGAGGAGTAGCCTATGGCTTCAGTACGGGCAGTATAAAGTGATCCCAACGGCATATTGGCATTCAGAAGTGATCTAGAGTGCAGTTTCACTCTGGGGCCTGAATGCTGGAATAGATTACAGGACAAGTAGGCTATCCTACATTCCAGTCTGTGCATTGTTCAAACTAGTGCAAAGTGCCTGTGTACCGCTTTAACAGTAATCGACTACATAGGCCTACTGCTCAAAAGCAGATAGATGCTGTAGGCCTAGAGGAATCCAATTTAATGATGTCCATTGTAATGATGGGAGCGTGTCTATGTTCCCACAGCCCAATGGTCCCACAGCCCAATGGTCCCACAGCCCAATGGTCCCACAGCTCTATGGTCCCACAGCCCAATGGTCCCACAGCCTTAGTAAGTCTTAGTAATGTGGGACCAATGGGCTGTGGGACCATTGGGCCTAATTTTGAAGAAAAAAAAAAGTCTTAGTAATGTGGGACCAATAGGCTGTGGGACCATTGGGAAAGTGATTGAATGGCCTATAACGTTCATGTGTCCATCTGGCTGTTGTTTTACAATGTCGTAGACACATACAGGACCAAACACGAGTCTACTGTATATAGCCTGCGCAGCAATCTCAGGTTTATTACCTCCGACAAGACTTTTCACTGAATTTAATTTCTGCCTTCAAGCCTGCTATCATGAAGGGGCAGACACTCACTATAATACCTGATAACAATTATTCTCAGCTCTCTCTCTGCACAACAAAGCTGTTTTTTTTTTGTTTTTTTTACTGATGACTTATTTTGAGAAATGTTCTGTTTCTCTTCTGGTCATCAGAAGTCTTCCTAGCTCCATAGTTGTGCTCGTCCCTGACCAGGGTTGATGCAGACCTGATTACTCTCATGGCTTCTGTTTACAGGAGCTGATATCGGTGGTGTCACCACACTCTGCAGGTCTAGCACACACTGTGAAAGGACAATGTATTACCACCACAGTGTGCAAAGTTATTCTTTCTCATATGACTTACTCAGTTCAGCACCTGACTAATTCAGATTATCGTTAGTGTGAATAAAGGTATTAACAGTATTTCTGACACTGCCATGTCGATGATTAGTCTGTTATCGACATACCTAGATAGTTATTGTCATGGCTAGTGTAACCACTGTAAACTAGCAGGAATGGCTCTGAGACTTGCTTTAGGTTCACATGGTTTTTATGTGTCCTGTACACAGAAAGGCATCACACCATAGTTAGCCTATAGAGATGGACAAGACGGTTCCAGACGAGCAGTGTTGCCTGGGATCGTCTTGTCTATCTGTATATGGCTGTGATGTGATGCCTTTCTGTGTATAGGTCGGTTAAAAACCACGTCAACCATCAACAAGTCTCAGAGCCAGCTAGTTTACAATGGTTAACTGCAAACTAGCAGTAACTGTAAACTGTATTAACAGTGGTTACACTAGCTAACTAGCTAGCTAGCACTGACGGGTCCAGTCAACTTCAATTTCTACACTTTTGTAAACAAGTTAAACCAACAATTAGGCTACCTGACAGGGTCTTTTGTGAACAGTTAACATTAGCTAGCTAACTTGGCTAACACTGACAGGTCCAGTAAACTTCAATTTCTATAGGATACTTTTGTGAACATTTACCTGTCACAATCTTTGGAAAACCGAAGAAAGGCAAGCTCTGGACATGTACTCTGATAGTTCTGACAATTTATCGCAGAACACTGTCTTTCGTTTTTTCGGCTGCTGATTTAGTCTTCATGTTGACCTGACTTGATGAATTTGGCTGCAGATGACAGTCCATAATGGCGGAATCGCTACATGAGCACCCTCTTCAGGCGGGTGCCAAAATTCACCTAAGTGCCCTCTCTTAGCATTCCATACTCTTTGCTATGAGTGACTGAATTCAGATACGTGGGGTGCTGCCATCTGCTGGTCAATGTTGTGTATGTACACGTTGCGTACTTGAATGAATGTTTTTGTGCATGGCTGTAAGCCAGTGCACATAGGATAGCGTTTGTCCGGTTATTACTCCCTCCCTCCCTCCGTTGAATGTTGACCAGCATATCTCTGTTGTCACCACAAGAGGCAGTAGACCCAGCACACCAAAATAAGGAAGGACACCAAAATCAACCTGCCAATCTCCATTGCACAGGTAGAGTAGCAGTGAAAGCAATGGACTCTCATGCGAGAGATCAGGGTTCAAGGGCCCGATGGGGATGATTTTATAGGACTATACCCCAAACCTCCACATGTTCATCCTTTCACTCCAACCTTTACCCTTTGACTTATGGGTCAGATCCTGTCCCAACCCCAACCCTGGAAGGAGAACACCAAAACCAACCTACTGACCTCCACTGCACAAGTAGAGTAGTGGTGAGAGCATAGGACTCCCACCCAGTCTTTGAAATTGAGAGTTTAACATGTTTTTGAATGATTTTTCAATTTTCCCATCCACATCCATTGCATGACCAAAACGGTGGTAGAGCAATTATCAACTTTCTCGAAAATGCTAGCTTTGTAAACGTTTTGATCTGAACCATTGTATATGATCATAAGTAACCTTAAAACAGGGCTAAACATGCATTTTCCCTTTACTACTCCTTTAATGTTATGGAAGCTGCTGCTAGTTGTTGTGAGCTCATGAGCTAACCGGCTATCCCGCTCTTATTGTGCTGGATTAGCATTGGAACTGATGTGTCCAGGTGACAAGACCTATCTTAATTTATCAGACATTATTTCATGTCATTTCAATTCACAGCTATTTCAGTGGCATGACTAGCTTCTGTTCTACCAGTCCTGAACAGAAACAAGCCAGACATGCACATAAGCCAGGCTGGACCTGGCCTGGTTACATTAGGTAACTCAATAAACAAAAGGAATGCTTTTGACATTTTTATTACAAAAAGGTTTGCAGATGAATACAGAAAAACGTTTGGCCCCACAACACAGTACTGTAGCTAGCAAGCAAAGCTAAAAGAACAGTTAATGTATTGTAATGTCATAAAAGGTTTCCTACAAAGTAACAGTTAACTACAGCAACTAGCAGTGCAATTATTATTACAAAGATAGAAAGCAGCATTAAATTAACAAACAATCTGCATTTCACGGCAAGTAACGCCGTCAAATATTTGAATACGATATACAAAAATAATTAATGGTTAAAAAAAAAGATACCTGTACATTAACTACACATCCACATCCCAGGTAGATGATCCGCACCCTTTGGTGTAACTTAAATCAATTACCCTCAAATTGATTTGAGAGAGGCTAAGCGCATGCATCATTACATGCATTTACAGTACATGGATATTTCACTTTGCCAGTAAATACCACTGGATAACTCTCACAAGGAATTCAAGTATCGTGGAGCATCACCAAATGACTTCACATTGTTTTCCCTTTGCATGCTGTTCCTTAAACAGATACACACGAGCAGAGGAATGGTTACATTTGGTGTTGCACTTACTGTACAGCACATTGGAATATGTTATCTATAAACCAAAAGGATGTTCAATAATATAACCATTATTAGCGAAAAGCCAGGCAGAAATGTTTTAGTGTCTGACCACAGTCCTTAAAGACTGCAGTTGCTCCCTTTTAAATGTTCCTACTCACACAGAAAGTTAACGTTTCTGATATGCTACCCTGACTGCTCATGCTTAGACTTGTTCTGCTGGCTAAACATCTAGTGATTTTCAGACCCCTCCTACCGTATCCATGTGCTACAAAGAAACACACAGGTGAGGTTGTCTGTTTACTGAAGGCTTTACAATCACTCAATTATAACCACCTCTGCAATGTAACAAGGGAGGGACATTCAGCTCCCGTGGATATTCGTAACCTATGATCAGCTGCTGCGTTTTCCTACTTGCCTTTTGGATTCCTTGAGGGGAAGGACTTTGATCTAAAATCAGACGTACATTCTTTAAATACTTAGTGCTGAAAAAGTAACACCATAATGATAATCTCATTACAGTCCCAATACTTAACATATATATTAGCTAATATATAACTAAAGTTGGGTTTATGATACAAGTCAAAGGGAATTAGGTAGCTCAATTATGTTTCTAGGGGGGAAATGCAAAATCAAGTACAACTCAGTAGTACCTCTCTCCCACCACAGGAGGGCACTATAACACAAACACTGCTTCAATGATTCCTTAGCAAGCAGTTCAACAGTTAGGCACTTTAAACAGGTGCCGTACAGACCACCATTCATTTACCAGTTCTAACATAAAAGCACCAGTGGTTTCAAACCAAAATGCAAGTCACAAAACACCTGAGCGTTTCTATGTGGGAGAGAACTCCAGCTAGCAGCAATGTTAGCAGGTGGCATGGATGCACAGTAACACCCACGCTATGTGGGCACTGTTGAAAAATACCCCAAAACTCAGAAACAGGTGGCACGTCTCCTTCTAGATCTCCCAGATGTCTAATTGGCCGGTGGGTGCCCAATGTCCAGCCTCCTCTGGGCAGAGCCTCTTCTGCGGACGGCAGGGGCAGTGTCTACAGATCCCAGGGTTCCTGGCGTCTGGAAGAAGGCCTTGGAGCCTCCGGCAGCGATCTCCTTAGGAGTCAGGGGTGTCTGCAGGGGGAGAGAAGAGAGCACAGGGGCCTAAAACCTCAGATATGGGACAGCAGCATCTGCAATACATCTCACTCAACTCAATCACCACCGCAGGCAAGCATCCGTTTAAAAGTATTCAATACTCCCCAATCTCCAAGGTGTGGTATACATTTCAGCTGTAACAAAATACTGAAAAAAGATGGCCTGTATTTTATGTTTCAGTCAGAAAATATTTTATGACTTGGTTGATGTTTTAAGAGTAGGGAGCTTATAGGTAGAAAAGATAGGGGGCCAGCGGAGTACCCTGACTTATGCCTTGTGACAACGTACACGCTGGCTCTTCTGTCATTAATAACCGGCCCCTTAATTTGGCGCATGAGGTCTAGAGAGGAAGAAGTGTTCTCAGAGGTACACAGCTGTCATCAGAGTTGTGTTGGGTACCGTAACCAGGAGCATGAATTAACTTTTAATGACCTCAAGATTAATCAACCCTACTGAGGTGACAAAAGCAACATTTTGGGGTTCTAAATGGATGAGAAAAGAGCTGAACTCCAATGAGGAATTGCTTTTCAACATGATATGCTCTGGTTTGGCTGTGACATATTGAGGGTGTCCGATACACAAAAGGTAATATATCATAATGCTGGCATAAGTCACTGACTGTCTCCTAAATAGATGCACAGTGGATGAGTGTGTGTGTGTGTGTGTGTGTGTGTCTTACCAGTGGTTCTGTCTGGGGGATGCTGATGTGCTGTCTGGGCTCCAAGGGAGAGTGCAGAGGCACCAGTGCTGACCCGTACACCCTGGGCTGCTCTGGGCTGGCAGGGGTTGGCACCGACCCGCTGAATTCTGGCAGCCCTGCCACAGCGTAGTGCCCTGCCCCCACCATAAAGTGTCCGGGGGAAACCACGGTGGGCATGTTGAAACTGGGGTTGGCACGGGTTTCGGTGCCCGTTGCCTGGAGGCCGTTGGCCATAAGGGGGTAATGGGGGAGGTTGGAGGGCACCAGGAGGTAGGCCAGGGTGGGCACGCTGCCAGGGGGCAGTGCCAGGCTGCCTGGCGTCTGGCCAGCGGACAGCAGGAAATTTAGACTATTCAAACCTGGAGGGGATAGAATAATGGACTTAGTGAGTCACCCGAGGAACACGTCATGTTGGGGTCATTCCTTAAGGTTACGAGCTCCTCTAGGAGTCAACACAGACTGTATACACACTCTTATGTCAATACTAGTGAACTAGTACATTATGAAGTAAAGTTTTAGCCAAACAAAGTAAAGCTCGTGCTGGTATGGTTACTGGAGATGTCCTGAGTTGTTCACATCAGGTGTTCACGTACCTGCGGAGTTGGGTACGTAGAGGTAGTGTGAGGGTTGGGCCAGGTCGCTGGGGCTGCGCTTGGCCGCCTCCCCATCTCCGGGTAACCTGGTTGGGTCGTCTCTGGGGGAGGTCCCAGGGCTGTCCGACCACCGGCCTGCGCCCTCCTCGCTCTGACCTTCCACACGCCTCTGCAAAACAGGAAGAAAAAACAGAGATGCTGCTGTTCAGAAATCCAGCATGCTGTAGAGTTCAGCCTTCGAACCAGTCAATTTCAATATGGCCGCCCTCCAACACGGCACCAGCACTGTGGGGGTCCCAGGTGCATCCTCCTAGCTGTCATCTCACTGAAATTAAGTTATAAACCTTGATCACACTTCTCATATTAAGAAAAATATCTAGTCATGAAAATGTTTGGCTCATTGACATACATAGGATCATGGCATGCCAAGGTTGGTTTTGTTGTCACGTAGGTGCTACTTATAGCCTACCTTATTCTTAGTTTGTATCTTGAATAACATGATACTTCATTAATAGTATGGTCTTTCACAATTAAAGAAGATCCCATACATCATCAAAAATGATAACTCCATCTTATTTAATTACAACTGAAATGACTTATCGTAGCCAGCGTCAGTGAGCATGGAGTAGTTCATATAATTTAATTTAATGTTCCACTTTCAGGAATCATTAACAGGATTCCCTGACCAGCAAAATTAAACTTGAGGATGGATGGTACTGGAAATTCTCATAACGTTGTCCTTAAGTAGTAAAACTTGTTTCCTATAATCCGTAAATCTCAATATCGTAATCCAATCAAATTTACAACACTTAAATTGAGGGAACTTCAGTTGAGGATATTATTTTATCACAAAACAGAAACGGCGCATTTATCTGAGTTATGCCTTTCACCTTCACGTGTAATAAACCTCAAATTAAACGCACACAGACCCACTTTCTCTCTCTCGCTCTCTCTCTCTCTCGCTCTCACACACACACACACACACACCATTCCCGGTAACATTTGGGTATTGCACCAGTTAGACTACTCTTCATCCAGCATACGTTGTGTCAAAGTACGAGAGGACAAAGTTGGTAAAGTACAGTAACTGAATGATGATCTCTTTCCCTCCAGTGTAATTGCAGTCTAGTGAGGAGGCCGTCTCTGAGAAGGCTGATGTGTTCCACATGACACTTACAGCACATACAGGCCTGCTACAGCCACCATCTTGTTTAAGCAAAACTCACCTTTCTAGATTCTTCCACTTCTGCAGACTCCCACTTGTCTCTCTTCGTCAGTCTCCCCTCATCATCGTCATCATCACTCTTCCTCTTCCCAAGGACACTCTCCCTGCGCCGCGACCCCGGTTCTGGTGAACTTTGACCCTGGAGAGTCCCGTCGGGGCCGTCCTGTGGCGCGGGGCCCCCGTAGAGCATGACCACGGAGGGCTGGGACAGGCTGGGCAGGTAGGCCAGGTGGTGGAGCGGTGAGAAGGAAGCAGGGGGCCGCAGGGAGCCGTAGGGACCCTCTGGGTGGACGGGCGTCGCCAAGGGGGCGGGGCGGGGGGAGCGGAGCAGGGGGCCGGCGCTGTGGTTGGGGCTCCGCTGTCCAGTGGTGGTCTGAGTGCTGTAAAAGACAAAGGAAAATAAACAAGGCGTTCGTCTCTGTCTCTCTCTCTCGCTTGTGTTAATGTCCATGTGTTAATCGACACCAGACTTCTGGAGTGAAATATTCCCTCTCAGCGGTTAATAAGCACTGTCGCCCCCCCCCCCCCCCCACTTCCAAAGCAGCCTTAGCCTTGAGACTCCTGTGGCTTGGCCTTCAGTGCATGCGCCTCTACTGCACACTCTGCAAAACACACCATCCCATACTGTAGGAGAAACACTGTAAACCAACAGCTTTGGTTAAAAAAAAAAAAAAAAAATGCCAACTCACGTAAACCCAAGCCTAAAGTTTGCCACTGGAGCCAATACAAACAACCACGGAGTAGAATGTTATGTTGAATACTACGAAAGAATGCTTTATGAATTCAATTAACTGTACAACTTGGACCAGTAACAAAATTCAGAGAGCTCCGAGCAGCCTATTAAACTGTAGAGCATGAAAAATTATGGGCGGGTTAAAATTCGGATTGATGGCTGATGTGTGTGTGTGAGAGAGAATTGACTCACTCAGTGGTGTTTCCAAACTGCAGCCGATACACAGCGCTGTTGCTTGCGCTCCTTCTGGAATAGTCCATGGGCTGGGGCAACTGACCTGGGTAGAACAGATGAACTGAAATGAAGTTTGGAAGGCTGGCATTTTAGAGGCCGCCCTGTGTAGGATTGGAGTGGATTAAGGCCTATTTTTACAGAACTGGGCTGAGTTTCCCAGAGGCATTGTAGCGCTACGTTCATCGCAGCGCTACGATGAACGCCGTAGCTTACGATGAACGTAGCTCTACGATGCCTCTGGGAAACTCAGCCCTGAACCCTGGAAGAACAATGAGGCGTTTGCGATGTCACCGGTCTTTACCAGTCAGATCTCTGCGTGGGCTGCTTGGGGCAGAGTTGATGCGCCGCTGGTTTGCCGCGGAGGTGGGCACTACGTTGAAGGAGGCGTGACGTGCCAGCTTCTGCTTCCTGGCATCATGTGCTGCTAATAGTTGTCTGTCTGCATGCGTGACTGGGAGAGAGATGCCCGCTACGGCCTGGGAATCTTCTGTAGGGAAAAGCAAGAGGGAGGAGTCGGTAAGTAAGAGGGAGGAGTCGGTAAGAGGGAGGAGTTGGTAAGTACAGTTAAGAAGACACATTTAAACTCAGCGTACTTAACACCAGCTGGTCATTATCGATAAATAAGAGTTGTCCCGCTTATTACACAGATACTAACGACATTAATACATACAGAGAAAATATTCATTACAATATATTTGATGTTTATTTTGTAGCTTCAGCTAAAAAAAATAAAGCAATGGTTCAGCAATGAAAAATCATCCTTAGCAACGCTGCTGTTTGGCCCCATAGCAACATTTTAGGCCATACTGTATAGATGTGGTAGCCTACTCAGGAAGCCTAGGTTCACTACTGGGCAGTGGACCATTCACCATTGGCGAAATTATATTATCTTCTGTTCCTGCTACTTGATCCGACACCATTCTACGTTCATTCAACTACAACCAGTTGATGCCAACACCACTGAAATGGCACAAGCAAGTAACTTTACACTTTTCCCCCTTCAGATAATTAGCTTAACATTACCTAGATAAAAAATGATTGAACAGTATTGTCCCTAGCAGCGGTCAATATTGTTCCTTTGCCCAACGTGGGCCAGTTATTTAGAAATAATTATGTATCGATTGTCCAATTAAAATAGAGTATTTTAAATTGCCGTGTAATAATAAAGATTAACGGGCTGATGCCTATCTAAGCTAAGAAATTAGAGAGGTCACTCTCACCATCTCTGGTCTGGAAGTCAGTAGGTCCGATCCATTTGAAGGCAGGTTTCCTCCCCCTCTCCTCCCTGACGTGGATCTTCTTTATCAGCCCCAGGCTGGTCAGGACGTTGGCGATGTCATACAGCCGCCGCACCTTAGCTGAGGGACAGATTTGAACACGGTCACACATTCGTACAACTGCCGAAATGAGGGCACCATGGCATGGTGTCTATATGCATATGATGGTATCATGACACACTTTGTAGGACAGGTTTTTGGTTCTTACTCTTGTACTTGCTGTGGCTGGCTGTGTCCTGGCTCTCCTCGATCAGAATCTTGGCAGCTACGTCCAGAGTGACCGTCTGAGTCTTAGAAACCAGGAAGAGCATGACGAACTTCTGACTCATGATGCGAAGGGACTTGTCTTTCCTCTTGCTGGCAGCAGCTGCAGATAAATACAAATAGATAGGCAAGACATTTACAATTAGGGCTATTAGTTCCATGTTTTGGACGTGAAGAAGCCATTGTGTTACTGGATTTACACAAGACATGACTTACCAGTCAAACAGGCTCACCAAGACATAGCCAAGATGGACATGATGATTATTATGTATGAACTGAAGCAGGCCCCTCCCTGAGTGTGGCCCCTGGGTGAGATACAGGACGTGAGGTGGCAGATCTAGCAAACTCTCAGCTGCGGGGAAGCCAGTGCCATGGCAACCAGTAACCACAGCCTCCAGGGAACAGTAGCTAGCTTTGGACTCAGGTTAGCAACAGGCTGCTGCTGCTACTACTCACCACCCTCTAACAACCACAGCAGCAGTATACAATGGTTTTAATATTACATTCTACCCAAAAGAGGCACTTGACTCTTTCTCTCTCTCTCTCTCTCTCTCTAGCATGAGGCAAACATTCTGTCCAGACCAAAACAAAAATGATTGTCATTGTTTTTGCCATCATTATTTTTTCAATGGCAGCAGAGAGCCCTGACACAAAATGGAGTTGCTTTAATTACTCCATGCCCAGAGAGGGGGTATTACGTTCCAACCCAGCAGCACCCGGGGCAAAATTACATTACATAAATGAAAACTCTCCATTAGCCTTTTAAGCCCAAATAAATGAGAGAATTCCTGGTCGCTATAGCGACACCAAAACAGAGATTAGCCTACTACTAAGTTTTATCATTAATGAGAGTATTAGCTTAGAGGTGTGGTGCATCGACTTAGCGTCCCTCATCAATGCGACGGGTCAATAATAGTACTCTTGAGATGCGGAGAGGCATAGCGACAAGAGGGAGGCTTGGTGACTACAGCACACATTAACTAGTTATCTTCAACGCCCATTAGTATTGAACTGTTTGACTAGTAACGACACTGGTGCATAAGTGATGTATTACCTGTCCAGATGGATGCTCAATCTCAATGTATTGTGCCTTGATGTAGCATGTCCGTAGAATATTCTCTCTCCTATGATGCTTTTAGCCTCTCTCACTCTGAAATGTAATTTAATGCAATGTATTGCTTCATAAATGTTCTCAGCCGGTAGACAAACATACCCTGATTACTGTTTTTTTGCTTCCCTCTGGAATATGTAGAGAGTGGGTCGTATGCCCACCTCCCTTGTTCTCTGTAAAGCGCATTGTGTTGCCTCTGGGTATGAAATGCGCTATATAAATAAAGCTTTGAATGATTGATTGATTGATTGAAGCTGCAAGTTGGCCAAACCTACTCTGATTTCCGGTGAACGGGATAACTACGCTGAATTGTACACCTGACTCATCCCATGCCGTCCCCAACAGAAATCCCACACACGCAGACATTCAACAGAATACACATCAAAATAATACACACTCGTCTCTCGAGTTGCCGCTCTGCGCCCGCCTCCCACTTCCTCACCATAGCCAGACTCTGCGTCGGCCCCGTCCTCCGGGGCCGGTGTGGCGGTCTCCTCTCGGAGGCTGCTCTCTCTGGCCTGGTCCATGTGGAGGTGGTAGCGCTGCCGCCTGCCCAGCTCATGCAGCTCGGCCAGGGTGGACGCCAGGCGCTGCCGCCCATGCCACACGTACCAGTTCTTAGCCATGCGGGCCACGATCATCAGCGATTCCAACACGTTCACGATATCGTAGATCCGCCGACGCTCCACGCCTGCAGAAACACATGCAAATGGCAGCGCGTCAAGAGTGATGTCTGTCGTATGATGTCACAGAATTGTTTAAGATGAGACGATTCCATATAGGTCCATCACGTCTCTTGTTTGTTCCCGGCTAAAGACGTGGCCAGGCTGAAAGCTCAGTGCTGTTCTCGCAGATACTCTGGGACACGAGAAGTCTGCATGACAAATGGGTAGCGATAGCAACCATCTGTCTGAATCCAGCAGTGCACAAAGGTTCAGGTGGCTCATGAAAGAGATAATATGAGCTATTTGTTTTCCCCCCACTGCAGGTCCCAATTACGGCAGCTACTTTGGCACAGGCAGTTTGGAGTAACATCTATCACCCCACCCGGTCTCACTGGCTTTCTTACCAAGGCTTGTGGCCACCTCGTCCAATGATATGTTGATGTCTTCTGAAGACGCAGGGTAGTCAGGGTAGAGAGCCAGGAACTTCTGGCACAGCAGACCCAGGCTCTTCTGCTTCCTGCTGGGCTTTCTCTCTCCATCCTCCTCTGCCTCCTCCTCCACAGGGTCAAACTGACCAGACAGAAAGCACACAGGCAGAGAGCCCTCAGCAAACTCAGCAAGAGACTGTTCACCGTTTCATGGATATCATTGAAGGAGGGAAGAATTATTGTAAACACAATTTCCATGTAGTGGCAATCATGGAATAAGCTTCTCAATATATCTTGAGAAGCTAGTCTACAACACAATTAACACAGTCAATGTTATGCCGCTGTTTAAGCTAGGTTTCAGCACCAGCTATCCCCAAAACAATACTCAGTTCTTCTCAGAGCACACATTATAAGTCAAGTATAGGGGTATGTGATGGATCTGTGGTTACCTGGCATGGATCCTCCACCTCTGTTTCCTCCTGTGGCTCAGCTTCCATTTCCCTCTCGTTCTCAATGGGCCTGAACAGAACCTTCTTCATCTCTCGGTCTCGGATGTCTGGGCTTGCGGCGCTGATTAGCATCTTGAGGTTAGCTGTGGGGGTCCAGGGCTCCGGATGGGGGTGGGACGGGTCTGGGTGCTTTATGGGCGTGATGTGGACCAGGTCCGGGGTGGGATTCGCCTTCTTGCCATAAGGCATCGTGGCCGCAGGCTCGTTTTTGAGCGGAGTGGTTCTCCTTCTCTCCACACAGATGTTCTCCTATGAGGAACATTGATGCATTAACTTAGAAATGGTGGATGAATAATATGCATTGAATTACTTTAGGTATAACCATGTTATATAGCATAGTTGGCTATATCTAGTTATAAGCATATCTGGCTTGATAGCTTGGGTAGTATCAATATACCTTTTGCTCACTTTCACCTCGTGCTTCATCGACTTTGTTTTTCATTGGACTTATGAGGTCTCTCAATGCCAAACATTCAACTTCCATTTCTAAAAAGTAAACACAGAAGTCAGTAAAATTACACAAATCGCATACCTCTCTATCATCCTGCAAGCATGATCACATGTCATTTCAGGTCATCATATACCAAGTACAAGGTCATGACATGAGATCAGTCAGTGGTCAATCGGTTTTGGCGCAAAGACCTCTAACCCACATACTAGCAAGTTGGTGAGCTAGCTAGTTAGCATAGCACGAAAGCCTTATTTTCTTTTGATTAGCATCGTCTCTGGATATATCTAGCTAACTAAGTTAGCTACAAGACTGAGAAATCTGTGATTAAGGCTAGTTAACTGAGTTTAGGCAAAAGGTTAGCTAGTCTAGCTTCATCAGAGAAAAGCTAGATAGATAGCCTACGGTACTGTACGAAACTGCTATACACCGTGTCTAAGCAAATGTGCCCTCCATAATTTGTAATATCCAGCAACTCAAACTAGAAGTTTGCTGGGCTTGCAATGAATTGGCCACCCAGCTAACTTATGAGCTCATTAGCTAACTTAACCAGCAATGGTTATTTATTAGGTTAACGTTGCAGCTTGAACAGAAACGTGTTATAATAACGTAAACCGGATTACTCACCTTCACTGTTTTCTACGATGTGAAAGATCACAATTGCGACTCTCCACTATTACACTATTATCGTTGTGGCAAGTTGTCTCTTCAAATCAACATAGCTAGCCACCTAGCTAATTTCCCTCTTTAAAATAAGCGGGCTGTCCTCAAATGTTCTCCTACGAGATCCTCCTGTTGGTACCGCTGGTGTGTGGATCGCATAGTGATGGGAGAGTTGGAGAACACCCGCTAAAGCTTGTTTTCTGGCGCTCTCCGAGATCTCACAGCGTCCAGCCAATCAGCGACCAGGCATTTTGGTGCGTAATTCTTTAATCCAATGACCACGGGGCAACAAACACGCCCACTGAGATTTGTTGGCGGTGCAGTCGGCGCGGTCCCGACTCTTGTACCGAGAACTGCTAAAAGCAGGGGTGAGCATCTAGACACCCATATTAATGTCATCTAATCACGTAGGCGTTGTTGCTGTTGTGTACAGTGGTTAAGACCTTCTGTGGCTCCATGGTCTAATTAGCTTGTGTGGCTCTTGGTAACAGATGGGGCAGGAGAGTGGCGCTAATACTACTTGTGACACCCCGCGAAAAGTTGTAATGCGAGCAGGGTCCCGCCCAAGGCTGCCCCATAGTCTTTGCAATGACTCCTTATCGTTGCACATATTCCGCCCCAATACACAAAACTACAAATTCAACTGCTCGCTGTGCTATGCAACTACAAGATAGGAGAGGAATGTATTCATTTTACATTTTGTACTTTAACATTTTACAATTTATGAGGTTGAATGCACTTTGCCTACAGAATAAATTGTTCTCTTTCCATACAAATTAGCGCCACCGTGCTCATTTGACTAGGCTACACGGTGTTTCGTGTCCTGCTAGATGCATTTTATAATACAAAGTTGATTGAATTCCAAATTACATTAATCCTAGTCAGTCACATTATAGGCTATATTTGGCTGGGATGGGACAGCAGTTGCCCTTTGGCTGTTGATAGCTGTAATTGTCTGGCAAAATGTATTAGGCTAATCTCAGTATTTGCCAATTGTTGCATTTAATGATTCCCCAAAAAGTATTTTTAAAACGTCCTTACTCCATAAATTACAAAATTGCAGCAGGCTGTGAAAAACAGATTAATTATCAACCCAACTGCAATACAATATGAATATGCGTTGTACAGCTATGCACATGCAATGCAGTGTGCTGGTTTTGCAGACTGATGAAGCTCTGGTAGATGGTGCCATTACAGGCCAGACTGGCAGAGACCCATGGTGCAGCTGTGTTATACAGTAGTCTCTGGTACTGCACCAGGAGTTTGCAGGAATCTCTATCGTGTGTGTGTGTGTGTGAGTGTGAGTGAGTGAGTGTGTGTGTGCTGTTTCTATATATTTGACACATTAGTTGAATAGTCATCCATGTTGTTGCTTTTACATAGGCTACCTTTTATGACAGTAGCCATTGCAGGTGGGAGTGGAGGAGTTGTGTTCTGACACAAACCCTAACAAGAAATGACCAGGAAGATAAATGATTGAGTAGCATGGTGGTGATAGGGCTTGTCCATTGGCTTGATGTAGACTGAGCTGAGCTCAGTTGGCCATGTGACACCAGCATCACCTCTGTGGCTCTCAGGTGACACTACTGTAGGGTTTTCATGTGTCCATGGCAACACAGATGGTTCAAACATTCACAGAGGGCTCAGTGGAGCCATAGCAGCTGCCTGTTAAAGACAGCATGTTAGAGAGGCAAACACTTAGTTTATCTGAAAGGGTGTGAACAAGTCCGCCATCTGCCTTCCATTGGTTAGGTGAATGATTACCCCCATCTTCTCCCCCAATAAGTAAGTAAAGTAAGCAGCCTTGAGAACCAATGGTTCTCAAGCCTAGTGGCCCATAGGGTAGGAGGCCTATTTCCTGATTCCTTAGCATGAGGCAGCTTGATGTACAAGTACACCCCCCGGACATGAAGCTAGCATGTCGCAGGGACTTCCCCCAATCCAACCCTTGATGCTGAGTAGGGAGCAGGGAGGCATTGGGTACCATTTTTTATAGTCTTTGGTATGACTCGGCCGGGAATCGAACCCCCAACCTCCCAATCTCAGGGCAGACACTGAGCTGGTTTTACCAATGAGTAGTAGCCTATATCCAAACCAACATACTGTAGCATTGCGACAGAGGAGAATATAGATGTAGGCCCAAACCCCTCTGCCTTTTATTCATAAACTGTGGACAAATAATCTCATCGTCCTATGAGATTTTAAAGTGGATGCTCCACAAATAGCTTTGCATTGGCAATCTTGAATGTAGTGTTGATCAGAGTCATTGAGAAAACCAGCGATGAGTAAGGAATAGATTCAGCCTAATCCAATCAGGGCAATTCATGATAAACAAGGTTGAGCTGATCCCTTCTCCCTGCATCAACATTGTGAGTGAACTTTGCTAAAAGCCCCTTGGCCTTTGTGAGATTCAGATTGATTTAAATTGGAAGGATTGGCATTTCATGAGTCCCTGTATTAGCAGTGTGTAAAAGTGTTTAGTCACACTGCTCTGTACAGCGTCCTAATAGAAATCAAGGCATGTCTGCTTACAAAAAAGGTCAATGAATCAGCTTGATCTCTTTTTCCAATTTCATCTACTTCACCTTCACATTTATTTTGGGGCAAACACTCTACCCCGTAATCACTGCATTAAAAAATGGAAAGTCTTGTTTTGCATACAGAAGAGATTAACTGAGGGTGGGTTCAGTTTAGCCAAGCAGTCAGCTCAAGTCTTCTCTTTTGCCCTGTGCGGGGCCCCTCAATCAGGCAGTCACATTGGCGTGGCAGGTCGTCTTTTGTCCTGTCTTTTTAGTAGTGGGAGAATCAGGTTAAACAACCCCCTGCTTGACAGGACCCCTTGTTCCCTTGGACAAGTTGAGGCTTGCCCTTGTGGCCTACTCTGTTTATGCCATTTAGGTTGACAGGGACTCAGCTGGGTTTCTGTTTGGGAGGGACTCACCTGACCAGCTGATTGACTTTGTCTCTGTTGTTATAAGAGAGGTATATTCTGTTGTGGTGGTGAGAAGATCACCACCCACTGGCCAGCTAAATGTATGACAGTGTACCTTACGTCTCTTCAGCGACCAGAAGTTCAACTCCCATCAACAGATGTACAGTACAGTGGGTGGTGGTGTCTGAAATAAACTCCCCTATGACAGACAGCACATGTAGGAGAGGTGAATAGTGTAATGGGGGTGTCTTTATACACTGCAGTTTAGTGAGTGATTCATTTGTATTCTTATGAGAGGAACACTTAAGCCAAGAATAAGCATTGTTTGCTGTTAAATAAAGGCCAATACATGTACGTGCATGTAGCTAGGGGACCATAAACACGGTCCTGAGGTGTGTGTGTATATGTGTGTGTACCAGTGGCTGGTATCTCAGTCATATTGGGACCACAGGTCCACGGGTTGCTCTCAACTTTACAACAGATCAAAACACCAATTTTGAGTATTTAATGTAGATGTTCAATTGCAATTCAATAACAAAATCAGCTACCTGTTCATTGAGCAACCCACGTTCAAGTTCTCACTGGCAGCTCTCTCAACGTTTTTTGGACGTTGCAGCAATCCTCAGGTGTACATCTGGCCCAGTCCTAACCAGACAGATGGTGTGCAGGCTGCAGTCACAGAGAGGGAGGGAGGGAGGGAGGGAGGGAGGGAGGGAGGGAGGGAGGGAGGGAGGGCGGGAGGGAGGGAGGGAGGGAGGGATGGAGGGAGGGAGGGAGGGAGGAAGAAGGGAGGGAGGGAGGGAGGGAGGAAGAAGGGAGGGAGGGGTCTTTAATCAATGGGGCTGGCGCTGGGACCCAGTCCCAGTCTATTTCTGTATGCTAAGAGAACCTGGCTCCTTCAACTCCCATCCACTCTGAGAGCATAGATTGTTCCGCTTAAGTGCTTCCACAAATAACCCTCTGTGATTTAATGTCTGAACAGGGAGGAAAGAGTCATATTTGACGATGTCTTGTATCCAAAGGGGACATGTTCACATTTTGTTCGAGGTAAATTGGTTTGGGAGAAGAGGTAGTCAGGTGAGGTCATCTAGGGTGCCTTTGATCAGTCTTGATGATTGGAACACTTGATTGTAGGACTCTACACCCCGCTCTCTTTGTCCCTCGCTCGCTCTCTTAACAGACAAAAGATCAGTAGGTCCTGAAAGGCTCTGATGGGGTTTCGTATCCCCACATCTAGATTACTGTACGTCACAGTGAACATTTCTTTCTCAGTCTGTCTCACTCTCTATAGCTCTTGTAGCTCTATCACATTTGGGGTTTCTGGTTTTGACATTATCCCCCAATTGCATTGAAATAAATACATATGATTTAGCAGGCTCATGTAGTATAGACTGATTTCATGCTTGCTTTGTGTTTTCATGAAGCTTATTTCTTCTTGATTATTTACTATTTGGAGTGTGTATAATTTGGTTTTGAAGTGAATTGTTTGTTTTGGTTTGCTTCCACCTTTGTAAACTACTGTACACTTATCTCCCCTAATTGGCCCAAGCATTTTTATACAGTCCTTGTGAATAATGTAATATAGACCAGTTTTAGTAATAGCAGACACCACTTTTAATAGCAGCAGACAGCAGACTATTTAGGAAAACGTCTGTCTCTCTCGTGGGGCTGCTCTGCTGCTGGACTTATCTCGCGGTTTGTGTCGGCGGTGAAGGACAGTGGCAACAGGGACTGCCGCCACGAGTATTACTCACTGGACTAGAGACTGTGCCCCAATGACTTGGCCTGAAGACAATTTCAATTGTTTGCTTTTTTTGTAATGAACTAATAAACTGTCAAATGTGGGCCAAGTTCTCCCTAGTAGAACCAGAATGTCCCTGGGTGTGGTTTCAGTACCCACCAGGCCCCCAGGATGGTAAATGGACTGCACTTATGTAGCGCTTTTATCCATTTCGCTTTACAATGGCCTCTCATTCACCCATTCCCTACTACCCTCCCTACCACCCTACAGGACCTACCCAGCCAGCCCGTTTCTGTCATTGTAGTGTGAATATACATTTAAGAACACACCACAACACATACAAAGGGGGGAAGCATTCAGTCCCAGTGAACTGAAATCCTATTCCTATACAGTAGGTGCTTAATTGTTGGAATAGACCAAATACAGAGAATCTGACATTTTCATCCCAACCTATGTTAAAGCAAAGACAAGAAGGAAATAATTTGGTGTAATTTGCAACTGGGTATGGTGCGTTAGCTGCTAACATTTGTGATGTATTAGTATTAGAGCTCGCTGGCAGCCCACAGTCGAGTGGCTGCCTCAAACCTAACGCTGCATGGAAGCTAGCGCTCAAGTGAAATGGCTTATAAGGCCAGGGATCCATTTCACGACTGAGTTATCCAACACCAGAGTCTGCAATGAATTCCAAATTACTAAGAGCCCTCTTTTGCATCTGCTGTACCGCATATGGGTTGGCTGTGCTTGAGTGTTTCCCTACTCTAACTCCCTCTCCATTATATATACTGTATATATTGTATTGGTCCTTATATCATTTTACTATTTTTTATTTATTGTTTTTATAGTCCATTCACCGCGGATAAGAGGGAAACGCAATTTCAACCATCTGTATGTCTTGGACACATAGTGGTTTGACAATAAAGCTGACTTTGACTTTGACTTTGATCTCTCTCTCTCCATCTCTTCATCTCTGTGAATCTCTCTTAGGCTCACAGCTTTGAGAGTTGACTGCAGTGAGTTGTGAGTGAACGGCTGACTGAGGCCAGAGGGACCGGGAGGGACTCTTGAAGCGTACCTGACTCACCCTATCAGAGGCCTGGTGTGCCTGTCTGTGGCCCCCTGAGTTTGGTGCCAACATTGGTATGACCCTTCATCCATTGCAAATTACAACAGTTTCACCTCACATCATCTAGTAAGGGTGTGTGTGTGTGTGTGTGTGTGTGTGTGCGTTCACACGTGTGTGTTTAGATACCTGTACCTGTATCTGCCATGCAGGTTAGCACCTTGCATGGCAGCTGCCTCCATTGGTGTGTGAAGGTGTGTGTGAATGGGTGAATGAGAGGCCATTGTAAAGCGCTTTGAGTGCCGCTAAGGTGGAAAAGCTCTATATAAGTGCAGTCCATTTACCATTTACCATTTACCTGTATGCCTGGCCTGCTGTTCAGACACAGGTTTTGGAGTTTGCCTTGTAATGGGGAGGTTAAAGGAGTAGTAAAGGGAAAAATCATGTTTTAGCCCTGTTTTAAGGTTACTTATGATCATATACAATAGTTCAGATCAAAACGTTGACAAAACTAGCACTTTTTAGAAAGTTGATAATTGCTCTACCACCGTTTAGGTCATACAATGGTGGTCAAGGGTGGGCACCTTGAAAAATCATTCAAAAACATGTTAAACTCTCGATTTCAAAGACAAGAAGCTCACCGAGGGTGTAATTGGTGTCTGTTGGTGTTCTGACATCAAATTCGCCAAAGTATGAATCCTGTAGGGTTTTATTGATCATTTTATGAAATCCATCGACTTGTATTGACGCGACCGTTGTAGATGTGTAGATCAATCCGCAGAGGGGATTCAGGAAGCGGAAGTTTACACACGTATGTGCTGCGACTAAATAGTTCTATGTTAAATATTTAAAAAAGCCTTTCCAGATGAACTAGAATCTTACTTTATGGCGAATTATATGTCATAACGCCAACCAACACCTCGGTGAGTTTCTTGTCTTTAAAATTGAGAGTTTAACATGTTTTTTTAATGATTTTTCAAGGTGCCCATCCACATCCATATGAATGTATGTATGTATGTATGTATGTATGTATGTATGTATGTATGTATGTATGTATGTATGTATGACCAAAACGGTGGTAGAGCAATTATCAGACTTTCTCAAAAGTGATAGTTTTGTCAACTTTTTGATCTGAACCATTGTATACGATCATAAATAACCTTAAAACAGGGCTACACATGATTTTCCCCTTTACTACCCCTTTAATTAACAAACGCTGACCCCAATTCTGATTTGTTGAATTGGAAATCATTTGTGTCAGATTCATGCCTCAGACCCTGAAAAAAGCAGCTTGCGGTAGAGGTTGTATTCCCGTTTACGTTTCATTTTGAGTGAGTGTTTGTACCCTGTAAGCACAGCTCACTCAGAATTCAACCTGCTACAGGGGATTTTGAATACTGAATGCAAGCACTATTTAGTTAATTGGCGGCTGTGTTACTCATACACTTTATCAACGCTACACACTCCATAACCCTACTCTAGTAAGATTTAGTTCAGTTGGTCGCTATTTGTTTGCTAGTTTTCCCTGAACTATGATCAATAGCTGTTGTTAATTCTCTACAATCATTATTTTTTATTATTAAACCTCTATTTAACCAGCTAAGAACTAATTGAGATTTTACATTTTCAAGAGAGATCTGGCCAAGAGGGCAGCTTAAAAACATATTAAGTTTCATACAAACAACACAAACATTTAAAAGGCAGTTGTGACATTGCATAGGTAACAAATCAGATACAGAGACAGTTTCCAATACGGTACTTTCACTTTCTAAATTGTTTAGGATTATTATTGTAAATGATGAAATGTGATGAAATGAATGAGCTGGCTCCCAGTAGATATGAACTGGTTGATTAATGCAATAATGTAGTATCTTAAACTGCAGATTAACTAAATCCCTTTGGTCCTCTCACGTAAAGTCAGTACTGTACAAAACTGGGATTTTATGGGATTCATGTACAGCTTAGCTTATTGTTAGCCACTAGGTGTCTCTGCTGCTCATGCCTTCTCTTCCTGTACCACATGCTGCAACTAAAGACAGTGCAGTGCTTTGATCATCATCATACTGGTGGTGCCAGACTCACCTTGGCTGGGTTTCCCAAACGAGTTAAGAAGCACTTAACTCCAAAGTACTTCTTAACTCCCATGCAAAGGGTTGCTTAAGAAGGGTTCCTTAAGAAGGTTCTTTATCGGGAAACCCGGCCCTTGACTCTTTGCACAAACCTCAATCTTTTACCTCCTGTATCATAAATGCAATATTGCATTGCTTACTGGCTTTTTCACTCATTAGGGGCCGGGCTGCCTCAGCCAATAGTCCTGATGGTGGCGCTACAGCAACTGTCTAAAGTTTAAAACTTAAAAAATCATAACAAATCAGCTGTGTGTGCTATCACTTTACAACCACCACTAAAATGTAGGCCCAAGTGAGCAGAAACTTCCATATCCTTTGCGCTGGCAGTAATTATGAAGTCAGTCAAAACTGTAAAACCTATCGAACCCTACTACTCACACATTTTTTGGTCAATTGACACTTCAATTGCTACTCTATATCTCCAGACTGTCCTCCATCTTCACAGATTTTTTAAATTTCAAAAAGTGAGCCCACGGCGCATCACAATGTTTTACTGTAAACAGTACTGTATGCAGCTACTGCAAATACTCATTCAATAAATCCCCAATGTTCATGAAAAAAGAAAATTTTCATGACATGTTAGATGTAGTGAGAAATGTTTCTGAATTATATCTCAAAAACTGAATTTTTGACAGTATTTTGAAGTCTGTCCTAATTTTGTCCCCTCAAACTACTGCTGTTCATACAGCAAAAAATACACAACCCACAATCCTATAGTGCAATAGCAATGTCTCCACCAAACAGAGACGTTGCTGTTGGCAACCCGGACCCTAGGACTACAACTGGCTAAAATGACTGATTGAGAGGACACCTGTGCCACTGATTGTTTGATTGGTTTCCACCCGTCTTGTTAGTCTGTGTGTATATAGACTACATGTAGCTCCCTTCTTGTTCGTCTGTTCATTATTTGCTGTAGCTGTGTGTTGTCCCTGGTGGTGTCCTGTGCCCACTTGTAAGTCTGTATGTTTGTAAGCTGTGTATTGTCTGTTCTCCACTTGTTGAGTGTTTACCTTGGTTTATTGTTTAGTCTTTGGTTTTGGTTTTTGCCTCTCGTGGTGCCTTTATTTTAACAAACCTTTTGAGGAAACTGAAACATCCATGTTACACGCACCTCTGGCATTTCTGTGCAACCCTTGTGCTTGTGATGTTTAAGTGAGTGTGAAACCATCTGTCTTCTCACATGCCAGGTAGCTCAAGAGTTCAAGCCCAATGGATGCAGAATAAGAATGCCAATGCATACTCCATTGTTCTGTGACATGATTATTTTTTAACGATATTTTGTGTTACTTTGTTACCGTTTCATCTTGTTTGTTGTACTGTAGCTGTTTCTTCATGTTTGCGTCACTTCATCTGTCCAGTCTTTTGTCTGCTTACCTCAATCAGTCCCACCTGTGTTCAATCCAATCAAATCAATCTGTTAATCCATGCTCAGGCCAGAGTCCCACAACTCGTTCCCATCAGCGTACGTAGGCCTGCTTATATGTTCATGCTGGATTCCTGCCATGTGCATATCTAGCTGTGACATTTATACTTTGTAGGTCAAGCTCCCAGCTTCTCACTTGACGCAAACAAGAACATGACTTTGGTGTCTGGTTGTGAGTTAAATCCCCGGGCGGTGCAGAATAAACATGCTAATGCCTACTTGGGCATTGAAATTTACCCAGAGATGAGGCATCTGAATGCTCATCTCCAAGGGAGATGGGAGGGTGTGTGAGGGGAGGGGGGGCAGTCCAGGCTACTCTCCTTTCCTGAAGGAGAGGTCAGGAGGAGTGAAAAATCTGACATGATTTTAAAGATTTTTTTTTAAATTTAAGAAGTTTTAGAGGCCCTCATGTATTTGTCATTTTGTCTCCTTCCGCTTCAAAACGCCCCGATCCAGTGCTGTCGATCCAGCTGTAATTGGTTGTCATTTTGTCTCCTTCCGCTTCAAAACGCCCCGATCCAGTGCTGTCGATCCAGCTGTAATTGGTTATGTTTCCGCCATCCTCTAACGGTGTGCACGTTCACCCTCTCCATTCATACACACGTAGGCAGAGGCATGCAAACCAATGCCTGTTCACCCACAGATAAGCTTTCCTTATTTAAGATTTTCTGGCAGCCAAGACAATGGCAACAAAAAGCCTGCTGCCACATGATCTCTCCTCTGTGGTAGCTTGCTAGTAGGACCATACCCCTCCTCAACCATGACTCGGCACTATCCATGACTGGACCCTCCCCCCCTCCCCACAAATCAGTCAGCGCTGCCCTCCATCTCCATTAGTGCTTCACTGTAAACATGATACATAAACAATGGAGCAGCTGACAGATCCTCAGCACGGCCAGTGTGTGGATCTCCAACCTCCCCAGACAAATAAAACTCTTTTATGCGATGGTAGAGTCCGTTCTCTTGTATGGATGTGAATGCTGGACCATGAAGCCCTCCTGCAGAAATCCCTAGATGGGTGCTACAAAAGATGCTGCGTGCAGTACTTAACATCAACAAGAGCGAGCGCGTTGCCAACAAGCATCTGTATGAGGGGGTGACCAAGGGTGAGTGAGAAAATGGAAGCCAGGAGAATTAGGCTGGCAAGTCACTGCCCACCAGGAGGCTCCAGCCAGCAAACTGGTGCTGTGGGAATCAACACAGGCATCGGTCACAAGGGTGTCACACACTAACACACCCAAGAAAGATGCAGAAGCGGAAAGTACCGGTGAGCTAGCCAGATGAATGGAGGATCAGGGTGACTGGAAGCACCAATGGAGGACGCTAGGTCCGAGGACGACCTAGAGAGATCAGCCTACGTTGCTACAATGTAGTGCACAGGTCTGGAATTCAAAGGGCTAGGGAGAAACTTGAGGGTTTGAGGTTTTGTACTAGAGAGAGGAGGTAAAGGTCTTGCCAGCGGAAGAAAAGCCCCATGCTGTGTCCCTCCTACCTGCCTTGATCTGTGACCATGTGCTCCGACATTTGACACTGGAGGAGGACGAGGAAAGAACTGAATCAGGGTGGGAATTTAAGGTATGGTTTGTTTTCCAACAAAAAACCCAACAGATGTCAACTTCAGGGTTGAGCAACCTAAAACCAGAGGAGCTGATTGTTTATTTCCTGCTCTTATTCTCGTTCTCCTTCCCCCTAGTGGAATCGATGCAGCCCTTTCCAGCAACTGAGCACACGCACAAACACACATATACTGTACACACCTCCTGCACACACAGACAGTGAGGAGGATCACACAAGTTTATTCGCTCCTCCCGTTTCGCTCCTCCTGACCTCTCCTTCAGGAAAGGAGAGCAGCCTGGACTGCCCCCCCTCACACCCCCTCCCTCATTTACATTGGAGATGAGCATTCAGATGCCTCATCTCTGGGTATCTCTGGGTACATTCCATGGCTGCTGCTTGACTAGCATGTGTGATTAATCTTATAGTGAGAGGTAGGAGATACAGACAGACGAGGCCTATGGAGTGCTCTCGGAATAGAGGCCTTTAAAAGATAATATTGCAGGAGAGAGAGGCTTGGCTAGTGTGATTAGGGAGGAGCGACCAAAGATTATTCATTTGCTTTGCCTCTCCAGTTTGTAGCTTGCAAACATCCTAAACATAAATGTTTATAGTCTATCTTTGCCCCGTAGAGGAAATCCTAACTTTTGAAAATTCATAGTGCATTTATATATGTATGCATTAAATGTATTACATAAGCAATTATGCTCACACTCCAGATCATGTCATTTGTATATGTGGTCTAACTAGTAAAATTTAGCCTGTGAGTGGATATAGTCTATGTGCTGTCAGCATACAGTAAACATTGATAGGAGCTCTAGGTCTTTTAAAATGTATGCTAAACAGACTCAAGCCCATGGCTTTAGGGTACTGCAGTCCAAACCAGAATACGGCCATGTTTGAGCACTGCATGAAATGCATCCTCCCTTCCTTCCTTCTAAAAGTACTGGAGCACAGCCACAGATCCACCACAGCCACCCTCTTTTTTTCTCCATTTATAATATTTTTTTCTTCACATCTTCACAAACAAAGACCCAACACATGCAGCAACAACAATAACAGCAACTGTTGAACTACAGAATCCACAACATGTCAACAATGACAACAACAATGACCTAGAGGAGGGGGAAACAGGAGGGAGCTGCACTCAAGTGGATGATTCTAGAAATGCACTGTATTTGAATAAAGAGGCCAACAAACTTCCATACTCCCGGGCCTTAGTGTGGAGTTTGTATGTTCTCCCTGTGTTCAGTTTCCCCCATTAATAAATAACATAATAAGAAAAACATACAGAAGAACAGATCTCTAACGCTGTCCATCCCTGACGAAGAGGAGTGCTTGGATTGGTCCCCGAGCGCGGTTCACGCGCCTACTGTCTGCTCCCTGCTGCCGTTGGAGGCAGGACGACAGGATGGGTTAAGAGCAGGATAAATATTTCATTAGTGGATTCTCCTGTTGTGTGTGTGTGTGTGTGTGTGTGTGTGTGTGTGTGTGTGTGTGTGTGTGTGTGTGTGTGTGTGTGCGTGTGTGTTGGCATTGCTGTGTTTTCACTGCATGACAAATACAAATGTTTTATTTGTAACATATGGATGAGAGTTCCCACTTATCCACATCTGTGCCAGCATTGATCTGATTTGAGTCTGATTTGATCTTGAGTTTGGCAGCGGTGAAATATGCCCCATCTCTCATTACCTTCATCTGTATTACTCTATATCTGTCAGTGCAGCCATGCTTGAACGCATCTCCCAAGGTCACCTCGAATCAGACAAGGAAGATCACAAGCAATGTCAGGTTCCCCTTGGCAGTGTGTAGAATTAGCATGCCATCAACACATTGTTAGTTCAACACTTTAACAATGTTATGGAAAGTGGTGTAGACCCACAGGGACCACTGTAATGACATTGATGTGATGCAACCTGAGAACAAGGTTGTGAGAAGGTGCTGTAGTGGGGTAAGGTAGTAGTTCTGGCGGATGATTTTTCTCTTTGCATACTTATCTATGATTCAGCTTATGAATTCTGTACTTTGCATGTAATATTGTCATATGGAAACTAGTCTGGAGTCAAGCGCCACAAATCATGGGCATAGGGGCGGAGACAGTGCGTTAACTTTCAAATCCAGCTGCATTTGAACAGCGAATCATGAAAAGGCCACGTTCAGAGCCAAATCAGTGTTCCGAGGCAAAAATGCCCCTTAAATAGGCCTACTGTTTTCCTGCCTGCGTATCGGTATCAGCTAGGGTTCTGATAAATGGTGCTAGGGGGGCCAAGATGACTCTTACTTGCTATTCCCAGTGTACTTGGTCTAGACATGAAGGTTCCATAACACGTATGATGCAACCTAGACTTCAACCATAAATGAATTTACGACTTTCAGGAGAGCCTTTTTCTAAATAAGATATTATCTTAGACGGTGGGATTAGGCCTCTCTCCCAGTCTGCATTCCCAAAGTTGACCCCTTAGCATGACCCTTCTGCTAGGCCCAGTTGACAGAGCAGCTACTGTATATTTACCAGTGTGTGTTACCCTTTAGAAACTACAGGACACACATGTATGTTATATGCTAATCTCTCCGCTAGCACAGCGGAGCAGGCAGCTAGCAGCATGGAGGACCAGGCAACACGCTGAACCAACGAAAAGCACATTTAGTGCAACTGGCCTTTGAAAGAGACTTGACTAATTTGAAAACGAATGGAAAGAGGCAGTTATGAGGAGATTCAACAATGCAGGGAAACGCAGACTCCAGCTCTACCAAGTGGTGAGTAAGCTATAGCTACAGTGTAGTAATAATGTAATAATAATATGTTGATAATAGATATAATATGTTGATAGCACCTGCTTTACAACAGGACATTTACATTCACATAAAAATAGACATGAAATTATCATAAAAGCAGGGAAAATAAGATGGAAGATAAAATAATAAAAAGAAGATAAAGATGAGAAAAATACAACATTAACAAATAGAATATTATTATTATTGTAATCTGACCCCACTGCTGATGTTTTTGTTATGTCGGCTCATACACAGTTAAAATTTGCGCTAGTAGGTTAAAGGTGGGATAGGTCGTTTACTTTTGTCTTTATTTGGTAAAATTGGTATAATATCCTTTCAGCTATCAGTAGCCTAACAGAAGTGCTCTGAGAATAAACTTGGATCTCCGTGTTTACCGCTGCCTCTGTATTTTGGATTCAAAGAATGCACCGCGCCCGAATGTATTGACCAATCAGGGTCTCTATCTCGCCACACCTACCAGTCATGTTTGGAGGGAGGGACTACATCATGAAAAAGATGACCAATCGGAGGCCTTGTTGACGTCAAACTACCTACCCCACCTTTAATCAATGTAGGCTAATGTATTTATGTGAGACCTGTGCGAAATGCAATGCTGCCCCCCTGTGGTCATCACATGCCCCTCTTACAATTCACTATATGCACAACTCCAGTACTTCCTGAAATTAGACATGCTTCTCTATTTCCTGTCTCACACTATTGGATGAAATGATTATTCAGGTGTGCCTGATCATTGTGCTGCAGTCAGGCACACCTGATGACCACGACATTGCGCATGCGCAGCAACGACAGGAATCGATAGCGGAATCAGGATTTTGGGTTACTATTCCAAGGAATCGATTCACTGGGAACTGGTTCTCAACAAGAACCCGTTTTCGATTCCCATCCTTAATCATCATCATCATCATCATCATCATCATCATCATCATCATCATTAGTGACTGTCTGTAGCAACAGCCCACTAATATAGGTTTAAGATGAGGTAGATGAACATGTAGCCACAGGACTTCCACGCCGGGTGCACTTAGACCATTTCTTGTTTTGACTGGTATGTGATCTTCCTGACGTCCACAACCATCTCCACAGTCTTTAGAGCCTTGAGCTCCAAAGAAAAAAAAATGTCAGCAGTTCTTTGACAATATTAAAAGCCTGCGGCCTTCCAATTGGCTAGATGAGCGTGTTGTGAGATATGCTGAAGCAGTGCTGGGTGCTGGAGCGCTGCGCTTTCTTCAAGCCTGAGAGCGGAGAGGCACAGAGAGGCATGAGGGAATACACTGACACAGTCAAAGCTGTGTGGTGAGGAAAGTAGGCCTCCAAAGGAGCGAAAGCCGCAGCTACAGTAGCCTACAAGCAGTCAACACCTTGTTGTCTACACTGCAGAATGCAAATGTGGCTTCAGTTGAATGAATAATATACAGTAAGTGAAATGAGGGCCACCCTGGCACTAAAAAAAATATCAGCTTTGATTTTCATTAAATTTATTGATGATAGAGAAGATTGGAGTCAGAATACTGTACTAGTATGCTCATATAATGGTTTTTACAGAGAGCAAAAACTTGGAAATATTCGTTTTTTTCTGACATTAAATTTAACTGGCTATATAAGGGTATAATGTTCTCTTTTTGATTTTGCAAAATGTTCATTGTGTGTCATTCAAGCAATTTATATGGTACTTATTACCCATTAAGGTGTATTTATTACCCATTATACACAGTTATAAAACAACAGTAGCAGGGAGAGAAGGAAAATAAATTGAAAAAATGGAATTGTAGAATTAGAAATATCAGAGTTATGGTTAAGGCGTCCTGCAACAATGTCCTTTGGGAGGTGTACATTTTACATGTGTGTGTGTGTGTGTGTTTGTTGGTGATGTGTGGGCAGGGTAGTGCTCCCACTGGGCCATTCCCCCTGTTAAAATGATGGCGTTACTGGATGGTGCGTAACGATTCTGCAACAAGCACTATTAGTCCAGGCATTTTATGAGACAAAAGGGGTCAATTTGGAAAAAATTGCAACAGAAATTATTTAAACTGTTTTAGTGTCATACATATGTTTTTTTTTTATAACATATCAAAAGTCCCCCAAAATCCCAGTGGTGGAAAGTAATAAAAATGCAGATAAAGGTAGCCTATGTGACAAATATAACAATTTCCAATTTTCGCCTAGTAAAAAAAAAGGTTTATGCATGTTTTCTTGTCTGATGTCCACACAACACTGTCCTCAATCAACCAGAAACTATATAGGATGCATCACAGTGCATTTTCTGAAATATATTTTTGATTCTATTGGCATTTGGTGAAGAGAAAAGGGGTGAATCTCACACACATTGCAACAGAAAATCTGACATGTGTATTAATCAAATAGCTCAAGAGTCTAGAACCCTGGAGAGATCAGAAGAACCCTGGAGAGAACAGTCTACAACCTTGGAGAGAACAGTCTACAGCCCTGTAGAGAACAGTAGAACCCTGGAGAGGACAGTCTACAACCCTGGATAATAGTCTACAGCCCTGTAGAGAACAGTAGAACCCTGGAGAGGACAGTCTACAACCTTGGAGAACAGTCTACAGCCCTGTAGAGAACAGTAGAACCCTGGAGAGGACAGTCTGAGACGTAGAACCGTCCATAGCAGAGCAGCCAGGTGCTAGAGGGTCCACTTTAGATACCTGTGGGAGAAAATCACACACACGCGTGTGCGTGCGCATGCATACACACACACACACACGATTAGATTGTTCACTTCAGGAGAGAAGAGAACATGAGCAGGTAATAATAATAGATAATCATAATAATAATAATAATAATAATAATAACTTGCATTCATCATCATCACATGCCGCCTGATGTGAATTTGCACACCCTGATCCTTTACAGCTGCTACATGCAACAGAACACTCAAGGCCATGTTTCTTGCATGTGCACCTCAGGCTGCTGCAGTCTGTCTTGCAGGTGCATCTGATGATCTTAAGAAGTTCTTGTGGAGCTGGTGGTAAGTCTGTGTTCTGGTTCTGTACTATGGTCAGGAATGCCTGGGAGGGCCAAGTACGGGGCGGCTGTAGCTCAGTTGGTAGAGCGGGTCATTCAGTGATTGAAGGGTCAGTGGTTCGAATCCCAGCTCCAACTGTCCACATGTCGAAGTGTCCTTGAGCAAGACACCTAACCCCAAATTGCTCCCAATGAGCAGGTTAGCACCTTGCATGGCAGCTACCGCCATTGGTGTGTGAATGGGTGAATGAGAGGCCATTGTAAAGCGCTTTGAGTGCCGCTAAGGTGGAAAAGCGCTATATAAGTGCAGTCCATTTACCATTACCATTTACAGTTGTGGACCCTACGGATGCTGGGGGGTCAGCAATGCCTATCTCATGAGGGTAAGATGTTGGATTGAGCACAAAAATATATAATGGATAAGAAAACCCTGGTAGTTCACTTTTTGTTAAATATGAAGGTAAGAGCAGTTGCGTTTTTCAGCAATGAGCTTGTGACTGAAATCTTGAATGTGTACGCCTACGTTTCTTTTCTAGAGTGTGAATCCAACAAACTGCAGGAACACGAACTGGCAGTACATCTCTGGGGTGAAACTTGCCATGGTTGAAGTGTCTACTGATGGAAGAGTCTTTGGAGTGACGACTTCAGGTCAAATCTACAGCAGATATGGTGCAATACATTTTGTTTAAGTGTATGTAAGAATAAATGGCATTGTATTCTTAACATGCGTCAATTAAGAATATCCCCTACTCCCTGTTCTTTAGAGTTGGCATCACTGCTGGTCGGCCCCAAGGCATCCGCTGGACCTACATCCCCATGTGTATGCCCATGAAACATGTGACCTATGACCTTGGCCGTTTGTGGGTGGTCACCCTCAGCGGTATGGGCATGGTGTGCACACACTAGATTCTCCTGTACCAATCAAGTAAGAAGCAACAGTTACAACAAAGCACTTCAAGCTATTCTTCTACAATATAATCCTATTCTTATTGTGATTCTCACTCTTGCTTGGTTTTTGGTCGGGATATTAAAAGACAAAATGCGTATAGTTACAAAGGAAGCTGTGTAAAAACAACTTGGCTACTCGTGCATTTAATATTAGAACAAAATATATTTTTGGGGTGTACTGTGACTTCCTTGTAACTTCTACTTGTAAATCATGTTTAGCGCCATATAAGATGAATGAGATCATTTTATGCACTTTATTTTAGTTAGAAAAGAACTAACAGTCTAAGATGCAAGTCTAAGGTGGAACAGGTGCGACGCAACTGAGACAAATGCAGCCTGCACATGTTCAATTACCAGGGCAACAGTGCTTGCACAACAATATACAATTACGAGTCCTGAAACAGGTGCTAGCCTACAAATGCCTACTTTGATGTGAAGAGCCAAAGAGAGCTTTCTCGGGTTAGAATTATGTTGATGTTCACGTCTGTTAGCAGCAAGTCATCCTCTGAGAATGATGATGTCAGCTCTGATCTACTTTCAAGAGCAAGATACTGGGGAATTGAGAGACCATTACTGTCCTGCCCACACTTCTGTCAAAGCCTTGTTTATGAACCTTCAGTGATGTTAAACAGACAGCTCACAATGAAAGCATCTGTTTGATGTAATACGTTACCAAATAATAAGGTCCATGCATGACAGCAGCCCAAATTAAACCCAAGCCTTGGGTGAATTGTTTTTTCTAGAGCACACAAGGTAAGCATTTGGAAGCAGTCCTCAACATACAGTACAAGAGCCCTCTTTGACTTATGCTTAAAGCAAATATTACATCATATTTTTTCGTGAAATTGTACTATTGTGGGAAAATCGATCTGATCTTGGAACATGGGTGGACTCATATCTCAGTGAAAGCTATTCGTCTATTCAAGTTTTCAATATCTGTCATCTTTTTATTACATATTATTCTTTGTTCATCCAAGAGTGCAGTTTGTGAGGCAGAAAGATAACTGAACTGGGCCTAAGTTCCTTTGTAATTGCTGAAAGCTGCTGGACTGTGTTCTATTTCATGGGCCCTTGTTAGTTCCCTTGCACATCTCTCTCTCTCTCTCTCTCTGTTACGGTCAACTGTGGCTCTGGGCCCCAAAGACAGACTCAGAACAACGTGGTGCTCAAAAATAAAAAGGTTTATTCTGTAACGCAGAACAGAAGGCGTCCCACAACGTGGGAGATGGCTTCCAGCTGGTCGGGTTTGGGCTCAGGCTCCGGTCCTGGGCTGAGTTTCCCAGAGGCATCATAGCGCTACGTTCATCGTAGCGCTATGATGAACGCCATAGCTTACGATGAACGTAGCGCTATGATGCCTCTGGGAAACTCAGCCCCAGGTCAGTGGGGTTAGACTGGTGGACGGGAGAGAACAAAAGTTAGTTTCGGTGCAACAGGAGTTGGCAAAAATCTCTATAAATAGACGACTAGGACTACCGTTGGTCAACGTTTGAACTGGCACCAAAGTGTAGGGACCCAGGGTAGATATACAGCCGCTGATGAGTTGAGGCGGCTCAGGTCTGATCATCCCCTGATGGGGAGCAGGTGAGCGGGCTGGCGTTTGAGAGGGAATGCGCCACTTGACCAGCGGAGAAACCCAACCAGTGTTTGGGTTTCTTTTTTTTTTTTACTGGCGACCCGATAGTAGGATGTAGACTGCGTGGCTGGAGAGAAAGAAACTAGACCAGTGTCCCGGGAGGTGGAGGGTTAGGGTTAGTGTGACACACACACACACACACACACACACACACACACACACACACACACACACACACACACACATATATATATATATATCACAGCATTGCTGCTTTATTGGAACAGGAAATGTGGGAGAGAGAGAGAGGCGAGGACATGCAGCAGATGGCCCTGCCTGGATTCAGACCCAGGCTGCTGCGGTAAGGATGACACTTTGCTCTATGTGACTTCACCTGGGGAGCCCCTACAGTCCCATACAGTATATCTGAATGTAAAGATCAAGGTGGAAAGATGGAGGGACCTGGTATTGAATGACACCCCTGATATGTATTGAATGAAGACACATGGAAATGAATAGCATTTTGAAATGGAACAGACCCCTAAAACGAATATAAATGGCCATAATGTGTCATTGACAACTAGGAAACTGAATATGAGTGGAAACTTTGAGATGTAGACACAGTCCATTGATCGAAGCAACAGGATATATTGAGTTGAACCAGATCAATGTACACAGCCGCAACAAAATAAAGAGTGGCTGAGGCCCACGAATACAGATCATTAATACACCACAGATCATTACAGATCATTAATAGACCACAGATCATTAATACACCACAGTGAATTGTATGACTGGCTATTGGGAGACTATCAAATTGTCTCAGGCAAGCAGGGAATTAAATGGAACACGAGCTTGACTATGGGGTGCTGATTCATAGAAAGAGCTGATGATTTGGAAGCCAAAGTAATTTCCTTGTGAAAGATAGTGAAGTTATTTGTTACTGCTACAACTGCTAAAGCTGGTGTGATTAATAATGTGAACAATAAAATTGTTCATCACCTGGCTATGATCAATAAGTACCAGTTTAAACTGGACTGTAAAACAAAGGGTTTCAAAGTGCATTTATTTTTGATTCATCTGATATCATTACGTAGCCCACTCAGTGCACATCGAAGTAGTGGGGTACCTCAAATT
Organism: Borostomias antarcticus; assembly: GCF_949987555.1. NCBI lineage: Eukaryota > Metazoa > Chordata > Actinopteri > Stomiiformes > Stomiidae > Borostomias > Borostomias antarcticus. The sequence goes on from NC_140246.1 coordinate 10,954,474, forward strand.
TTGGGGGTATACGTACTGTATCTTTACACATCCATCTCATTTTGTGTTCTTTATTTACTCTTGATTTGACTTGTTGCAGCTCATTAATTGTCCCCCACCCACTACATGGTCTATTGGACTGACCCAGGTAAGTTGCTGTAATTTGTGTGTGCGTTTATTCTACTCGAGCCCGTCTACCTTCTAAAACCACATTGCATTTCCCTCTTCAGAACATCAATCAGGTCACCCCAGACCTCAGAAATGTCATGCTGGGGAGCCATCAGCCATTTTGTCTTGTGTCGTTGGCCAGCAGACACAAGAGATCTCAGCTTAGTGGCATTTTTTGTGTCTCCCAATCAAAGGCAAATCTTGGTGGTAGAAAGTAGGCCTAGGTAGTTCATAGAGTAGGCAGGGGCGCCACCAGGGCCCCATGAAAAGATATGATATTAGGCCTCACCAGTGGTGTACTGTAGGTTTGATTTAAAGATTGAGAAGACACAATAAGCTGGGGGTCCTCCCCTAGGAAATTTTGAGCGCCACACTTAATTTCCTGCATTCTGGTGAATTTTTATGCAGTACGGCTCTCAGGCATTCTGTATTGCTTTCAAATATTTACTCAGATTCAAACAACCTTATTGATCCTAGAAGGGCAATTCATTTGCATAACCCATCCAAAGATAAAAGCACAGCAAAAAACATTATCTGGCAAAACGTGTTGAGAGACATCAGATCAACATCATAGCCTACTAGCCAGGGGCACTGCAGCAGCAGTAATATGATAGAGCTACAACATAAGTATACCATGCATATGGGATCACTTTTCACACTTTCAGAACAGCTTAGAGGCTGCTGACAGCATTTAGTAGACTGACGGCAGAAGGAATGAAGGACTTAGCATAGCGGTTCGTTCTCCTGGGGGCGTTATGTACTGCCGACCCGAGGGCATCTTAGAGAATTCACTGGCCAGGACATGGTCTTGTTGGAGCAGACTTTGGCTAGGTCACATATTCCAACCATGACATACTGTAGTTAGTCATGCCGTTAGGTGGGGAGTCTGCGGGGTTGGGTACATCATCAATGTACATCAGTGAACATCAATGGACACCGGTGACCACTTGGTGAGTTTCCTGTCTTTGAAAACAAGGTTATGGTGTTTTGTGAGCAATTTTCTATATGCACTTAAAGATTCATTGTGTATGTTAATGGCGACATGTCATCTTGAAAGTGCAGAGTTTGTCAAAATTTTGATATGGGCCATTGTACATTGTAAATAACCTAATAACGTGGCTTATAATACTAAATACCGAACCAGTACTTTAAAAACACCACTGAGTTCGCCCTTGGAATTGACAGATCTATATTATAACAAGTACACATGTCAACATATTGTCCCCCACCCTTTATGCATGTTCCCTTATGGTAACTAGCCCGCTGACTCTGGAACCTCCACCCCCGCTATGCCTCCATCTACTGTAGTGGGAAAACAAGTCCCTGTACCTGTATGGTCTTCAGTCCAATATAATGAATGCTGTAATACAGACATATCCAGGGCTACTAAACACCTCAAGCTCAAGGGGGGGGGGGGTGCGGGGGGTCTGACTGACTGATTGACACATTCTCTGACTGACTGGGTGTGTCCGAATACCCGTACTACATCCAGTATACTGCAAATTCCTGAAACAGTTCTACTTTTACCCCCCAAATCCAGTATGCATCTAGAGGGTACTATTCCGGAAACAAGACGTGAAATGTATTGATACATCACCGTCCATTTTCCAGTCAACAAACACAGCCCGTGTGAAGAAGAAGTGAGAGAACTTGAAGTCCAGGTACAAGGTGATTAATTCTTTATTTTATCTAATAACATTGTGACATGGCATAAGACTCAACTCTAGCTGTATGTCCAACGGTTTAGCTCTTTTCCATGCCAGGCTACATGTTAGCAAAGATAGTTTATAGGGACTCAGTTGTATGACACTAGAAAACATTTTTCTAACCTCAGTCCCTTCATAGGCGCTCAAGACTCAACAGGGGTCAGCGCGGAGGGAGGGGAGACCACAGCCGCTTCATGGAAGTGGTATGAGGCTATGAATGTGATGTTGGGGACCAGCCATGGTATCAACCCGCCAGTCCTCATCTCCTCATCCTCCCCATGCACCTCCATGTCAGGCTGTAGCCTCCACTCCCTCTACAGTCAGGCTGAGGGAGAGTGTAGGCAGAGGCCCAAAGAAGAAGAGGGAGTTCGCTGACCTCTGGAGGATGATTGAGGAGAGACAGAGAGCAGACGAGGAGAAGGAGGCTCAGGCAGAGAGTCTGGAGAGGCAAAGAGAGGAGGCGAGGGAAGCCACTGTACGTACAGAGAGGAGAGGAAAGCAGAGAGAGAGGATGAACAAGGAGAGGATGGATTGGGAGAGAGAGGGCAGCAGAGAGAGCAAGGTGGGAGAGGGAGAGAGCAGAGACAAAAGGAAAAGAAGGCAGAAAGAACGGTGTGAACGGGAGAAAGTGGAAAGAGAGGAAGAGAGTAAGGCAGAGCGGGAGAGGTGGTTAAATGAAAGAGAAGAAAAAGAGATAGCAGAGAGAAAGAGAGTGCTAAGAAGGAGGGCAGGTTAATGAGGCTGTTGGAGGGAGTAATTAGCAGAAAGTGAGGTTGAAAGTTTGTTTTTTAGATGTTCAAGATGACAAGAGGTTTTAAGTTGTACTGTTAGTAGGCCCATGTAGGCTATTGTTGTTCATTGTTTTCAAAGTATTGTTGCTGTGTCCAGAATTCTATTATTTATGTTTAATTCTACTATGTATGTTCATAATAAATCTTTTTGGCTTTAGTGTGTGCCTCCTTAAGTGTTATAGCACTTAAATACATCTTTAAGCTTTGCCAGATTAATGATGGTAATTCATCAATCAAAATCTTCAGTAGGCTGATGCAAAAGCACTACAGTAAATGACGACATCGCCAAAAACCTGAAAGTATCAACTCACAAATGTTGTTATGGTTCGGTGCCGGGTCCGCCCCGGCTCACCCCCTGCTCCCAGTCTGGACCCGCGTCCCTGCCCCGGACCCCTGATTCGCCCCGGACCCCTGGTTCGCCCCGGACCCCTGGTCCACTCTGCTCGCTCCTGGTCCAGACCCTCGCCCCTGCCCCGGGCCCCTGGTTTGTTCTGCTCACCCCCTGCTCCCGGTTCAGACCCTCGCCCCTGCCCCGGACCCCTGGTTCGCCCTGCTCACCCCCTGTTCCCGGCCTGGATTCCTCACCCTGAGCTCCTGTTCCCCCTGGACCTTCCTGGACCCTTTGCACCTCCTCTCCCAGTGACTGCCCCTGCACTACCCCTAGAGACTTTTGTACACTTTGGTCACTGTCACTTGGTTTTGTTCTGCCTCCTTGTGTGTTTGGTCTTGTGTTCGTTGTCTTGTCTGTTGTCTTGTCTTCTATGTTGGTTTGTGTCCTCCCAGCTCTAGACACCTGTCCCCTCACTAGTCACACGTCACTCCAGTCCCTCCTCTCCTGGCCCTCTAGTTTCCCCCTCTGGTTTCCTGCCTAGTCCCTTTCCCTGTCCCAGCCTTGTTCCCTGTTCTCCTCCCTTGTGTCCTTGTTCCTCTGTCCTTGTGTTGGTGTCTTGTTGGAATCCCTCCATGTCCTTGTCTGGGTGATTGTCTGCACCTGTGTCTCGTTATGTCTTGTTGCACACCTGTACGTTGTTCCTTGATTGTTCTCCCAGAGTATATATGCCCTCCTATTTCCACTGTTCTCTGTCGGTTCATTGTTAATGTTAGTGTTTCATCCTGGTGTTCCTCTGTTTGCTTTTTTTTTGGATATTAAAACCTATATTTTGAACCTGCGCTGCTGGCCTGCTGTCTGCTATTAGGTCCTACCTCCACCAGCCTCACCCTAACAAATGTATAGCTATTAAAAAAGTGTGGTTGTAGCCTACACAAATCGCTTTGCGGGGTCATGGTAATAATCAGTTACAAAAGTAGGCTATGCGGAAAGTGAAAGTCAGCCTTCCATCACTTATTCTAGGCTGCTGGTGCGCGAAAGCCAAGTACACTTAAAAGTGGAGTTCAGCCCGTGGTCATTCCGTCCCAGTCGTTTAGAATGCAACAGCGCCACACTGTGTCCGGCCAGACGGCTGCAGATGAAAAGATCCACTTTGCGCTCTCGAGCACAGGCTTGGCAAGCGGGGGTGCGTGGTTTGCAGTCAGCTTGGAAGGAGCGTTTATCCTTTTGGCTACAAGGAGTGACAGCCCACCATCATTCCGCTTTCTATGAGCATATCCGGAAAGAAAACCTCACGCCTTTCGAATCACCGGGTCTGTCGTTTGCCGTTTTATTCAACATAGAAGACATTCCACCCGCATAAAGCTGATAGCAGGTAAGGTGTTTCTCTGTCTGCTGTCATCCTACTCTGAGGCGTTGTTGGCTGAATTCTTCTGTGGCACAGCAGCGTGGTAACGGAAAGTATCCGCCCGGTGTTGCTGGCTGCACCTGCACAAAACCCATCTTGCATTAAGCGAGATGGGCGTTGAGAACATTCATTCCTCAGTGTCCAATTCTCTGCGGGGGAAATAATTATTTTGTGATACGTTTCATATTTCTGAGTGGGGCTGTGCTGTTTTGTCGTCAACCATCACTTGGTTAGGCTATCATATTCGTTTTAGTCAAATATATTGTGTCCAGTCTGCACATCACTGCGAACTGCTGTCAGAGCAAGTGACAAGTGAAGGTTAAGTTAAATGAACATTAATACACTTTAACATTCATACACTGAAACATAATGTGGTTTTTCCTGTCTTATACATATTGCAGCCTCCTCTGAATACTTCTGGTCTACGGTCACACCTGGAGAAGTAGCCTGACCTCACGCATGAGTGACGATGGTAGGCTATGAGTTGGCATATTGTAGGCTACGTTATCATAAGGTTTTAAACGGATTAAATTGCATTAGTGTCAACAGCTCCAGTTTGCATTGATTCGCCGGGGAGGGGGTGCAGTTTGGAATAGATAACATCCGTGCTCTTCTCACTAATTGCCTCTGCACAACTCTTAATTTCCTCGTGATTTCACGGGGTACATGAAAATGTGGTGTCAATGCATTCAAGATGCTATTTCCAATTTCCAATCATAGCTGTAGCTATTATGTCCAACACTAAAATCTGTGCCTTGAACAGTGAACAATGTTTTATGTTTATCCCCCTAATTCAATTACATGCACCGACAAAAGGCTGGCTGAGGAATTCTCATGTGTAACAAGTGAGAGCCTCCTACATCTGCTTCCTCCTCTTCCCTCTGGACCAGCTCAGTCAGTTTAACCCCTCACTGACCAGAGCAAGTGTCCTGAAGGAAATGTTGAGGAATTTTTTGTTTTTTTTTAACCAAAGGCTGTCTGCAAAGGCTAGGTACTGCCAGCACATTAGATATGTTGACTTATGACATTAGGAATGTTGACAAGTGCGGGCGAAGGTAGAGACAGATACTGGCGCATTGTAAACTGTGAATGGACTACTTCAGTCACTTTATACCTTGAGTAAAGTTTAGCTGAAGATGAGGTATATTTAGGGGGTAATTCTTCAGGCTTTTAGTAGCAGGAGAACGGAAAGTTAAGGGAATCTGTTGGCGTTTTTCTGTTTTTGTCCAGCAGGTGCTGATTGTGGCTGGTAGAGTGGACTAATCAGTCTAGAGGAACAGTGAGCCCTGAAGGACTAGCTGGCTGGCTAACTCACTATTCATCTTTCAATTCACGTTCTCTCTCTCTCTTTCTCTCTCTCTGTCTCCTTCTTTCTATCCTCCTGCTATCCACAGTATCTGCTGCCTCCGTTCTCTTTCTCTCTCTCCTCTTTCCGATTCCCCACTTTTTCTCTGTGCTCTATGGTTTGTTCTTCTGTGTTATTATACCATCGGCCAACCAAGTGGTCATAGTGAAGATATCCTGCGTCATCAGCAGAGTCACATTTAATTAGATTTCTCTCATCCCAGACATGGTTTACGGCCATGACAAGAAGGGAGGGACTGTCACTCTTTTCAGCATCAATTAGTCCCATTTGTCATTTTGGTAAAAAAAAACAAAAAAACTCCTTTGATTAATCGTGTCTGCTTGAGTAGCACCTGGAACAAAGCCATCCTCTGTTATTGTGTATTAGCCCAGCCCAGCTCCGTTGTGATCCCATTACTGGGTTCTACAGACAGGCTGATTTGATTGTGCTTGCCTGCATCTTTAGAGTAAAGATGCATGCCACTGAGAAGGGACTTCAAAAGACTCTTCTTTAAGAGTCTGCCATTCAGAGAGAGAGAGAGGCAGAGAGAGAGAGAGAGAGAGGAGGATTTAAAGGGAGAGCGTGGTACAGAGTTAGAGAGTGTGGTACAGAGTTAGAGAGCGTGTTACAGAGTTAGTGTGCAAAGAGAGGTGCAGAGAGAGTGCATGGACACGGAGAGATGACAGAGAAAGAGCAAGCACCCTCAGATGCTGGTGAATGAGCAGCTCACTCCCTCTCACAGTTGTCTGTGGCCAGCAACAGGCCTGAGAGAGGACGGAAGACCCTGGTCCAGGATAGCGCTTCTGCTCTATAGGCTGCAGACAAATGTGTAAGGTGGAATATAGAATGTAAGGTGGAATATAGAATGGTTCAGTACCTTTAATGCTCCTTTTCATGTTCTGATGGATGGCATAGGCTTGCTATGGAGAGGCTGAAGCAGAAACAGAAGGTTGCTTGTTATGGCCTTTATACACTGTGCGATTTTTGCAATCTTAAAAGTTTCTTGCAAGCCAAACTGTGCGACACAAATCTGTAATCTTGGGTACTGCTATGCATGTACACTGTGCGATGAGACACTTCTGAATCGTAGGCTACGAGCATCTGCGAGCGGCTACCCTCCCCAACCCCCGCCCCCATCAAAAAACAAAACAAATCATCAGCGTGCAATACTGAGGTTGACCTGTGATACAACAACATGTTGCGGTCATGATAAGATGGTGAGGATACATCATATAAACAAGGCCTATGTGACCACAAGCGATGCCTCATTATTTGAATCCCACACAGTGGGTGTTTTTTTGCCTCTAGCCTCCAGGCTGTTTTCACATTTGAGTTTAGCGCGTGTGGGCACGCTGATTAGTGTACCATTTCATGATGCTTTTCTGTTGGTTTATTATTTGACATAGATCGCAGCAGCGTTCACACTGCGAGATGATCATCCCAGATCATCGTAAATATCTGACACCGTCTATCTTTGGTCGCAAAACCGTGACATCTGTCACCTTTGAACCTCTCCCACAGTGCGACGTAAAACCACTGTTTTGGAGCCACGACCACAGATTTTGGCACGATTGGTAATCTTTCATCTGGGACAGCCCAAATCGCACGGTGTAAAGAGGGCTTTAGACACTGAAGCCTGTCAGAGCCTCAGAACCATGCCTTGTTGATACCTGAGTTATTATTAAGCCCCTGTCCAACAGAGCCCACGTGGGCATCGTGGTAAGGACTCTTAATGAATTTACATAATTTACATTGACATCATTTAAATCAACTGAAAGACGCTGGCGGATGGAATGCGAGCAACCTTGGCCCAGAACATGCCACCGTCTACACAGGGCCCAGATGGAGAGGACCGAGGGAAGGTAGTTGGAAATCACAGCTGTTTGGGCCTAGCTAGCTCACTAGCCGTCGGTGCGTGAAGAAAATCCAGAGGTGCCCAAATGGGCCTTTTGAAGAGCTTATAAAGACCTGACTCGCGCTAATATTCTGGGGTCACATGCCACTCCCGTAAATTGCTGCGTCGAACGAACTGGGAAGGGGGGGGGTTATTGACCCTTCAGAACGGGAGCGGCAGGATGGAGTGAGTAGAGGGAGGGTGAGAGGGGTTTGAGTGTGGGTTGGTACAGTAAGAGATACCCAGTTTGTTTCTCCGTAGGCAATGGAATGGATGTTTTAAATACAGTGAAAGCAGGCCTACAGTAGGTACTTACTGTCTTCCTTTCCACTCCTCCTCTCTTTTCCGTTGAGGGCTGGAGTTCAGAGATGGTGACTGGCAGTAGTATTTAATGAACTTGCGTCCAAAAGCAAGTACTGAAACAGGCACAGGAAGGCGGACTTGCAGAGAAGCCGGCAGCTACGTACAATCTTCCACTCCAATTAGAGGGATGATCCTCAGAGTGGTGAGATGAGATAACAAGGCTGTCAGAGAAGGGGCTTATGAAAATCCCACACGCAACATCCCACATCTCCCTACAGACGAAATGTCTTTCCATCTTTTTTTTTCACCCCTGCACTGTTCTGACTCAGTTGTCTTCACTTTTCCACAGAGAGCTTTGACAATCTAATTTCAATTAGGTTGGTAAATCTCCTTTTGGACCTTGAACTTGAGGTCGGTGGGGTGTTAAAAGGCTCCTGACCCCATGTCATAAACCAAGTGGCGTCTACCCTCTGCTCTTATCAGAGTGCTGAGATCCCAAAAGTGCCAGACCCTAATCTTCCCCTCTTATTAGACTGCTTGCGTGTGTGTACATGTGTGTGTATTTCTCCTTTGTCCATAGCACAATACAAAATACCATTACGATAGAATAAAGTCCTCCCCTTGCACAGGTGAAGTGGTTTTTAGAACTTGTGTGTGTGTGTGTGTGTGTGTGTGTGTGTGTGTGTGTGTGTGTGTGTGTGTGTGTGTGTGTGTGTGTGTGTGTGTGTGTGTGTGTGTGTGTGTTGAGAGAATTGGCCTCTGTCCTGGCCAGGGAATGTTGCTGACACAAAGACAAAACAACCACTTTTCTTCGCTTCTCTTCCAACAATCAGCATGGCATCAGTCGTACCATCAGAGTGTGGTGGGGATAGAAGGAGTGGACGAACATGGTTTCAGGGCTGTCGGGTTGAGTTTGTCTGTGTTACTTTACATTTTAAAGAATTTTCTGTGCTTCCAATGTCTCTAGAGTGTCACCTGTGCAACATTTAAAGTTACTGCATCACATGATGGCACTGTTTGTATTGAGCTGCAGTCTTGATCCACTCTGTGGAAAATCATTGATCTGGTTCTGGTTTTTCCTTGATCTTTAAGCTTCTGGATACAGTTTCTTACGTCAGGAGGACACACTCAGAGTCAGAAATATCATATTATCAGAACACAATTTTGTGGGGTGATTATTTTTAAAAGAGGAAGATGACCTCCAGTGAAATGTAGACTGTCACCCAAGGGACAGAGTTGATGAGAAATGGCTCTATTTTTAGTAAGGCTGTCTCTGAAAGCAGTTATATGGCACAACAACGATTCCTGTTGGTATTTGTAAGCTGTACCTTTTGAAAGCTAGGGACAAAAGGGACAACAGACAAGCATATCATCAAGGTAATGATAATGTTTGTTTTCTGATAACCATTATAATAAATACTAAACAAAAGTATCTAAACCCACCTGTGGAATTGTATGTTGAATGTAGACAACTGCATGTGAGACATTTTTACGACGATGTCCTTCGAGAGACTGACTTATGAATACAGAATGCTCTACGCTCGCTGTCTTTCATGGGGGCCTGTGTTGTTTGGTCGAGAGCGGTGACATGGCGACCCTCTTAATACACACACACACACACACACACACACACTCACCAGACTGCGTAACATCCCTTCCAACCCTGATTCAATGGCAATTACTCTCCAAACAGTTCTAGTCAGGGTACACTGAGCTCCTTTTTCCACCAAAGTAACTGGTTCGTGAACCGGTTCGGTTCAGAATTCTTGGAACCTTGGTTCTATCAAGGGAACGGGACCGCATTTCGACCAGTTTTGAGCGGAACTGTTGTACGTCATTAGCTTGGAGATATAGGCATGTGTAAAGTTGTCTAGGGGGTGTGTCACAAAAGTGGCTTGCGTAGTCTACTTCATTATAATTGTAGTAGGTCATCATCACACTATTGTTTTAGGGATTGTCAATTATATAATTTGTATAAAGTCAGTTTGATGACTGGTTATTCAGATAGTTGGCACTTAGCATAGAGAGAATGAGATCATTCACACAGCTGAAGCGGTCGACTCTTATCATCGAGTAAAGCAAATGTGTTTACGGCAAATCTCGCATATTTATCTTAAGTGCCATCAGAGTGCCATTAGCCTCCGTGCACCGCTTTAGTGTTGAAATCGACAACCTTGCATATGCAGTCACACCAGAGACTATAGACAAGAGACTGTTTTTACAGACTGGAAGATGAGATTAGAATAGGTCATTATATCTGAATTGTAGACCGCTCTGATCATTGCCATGGCTAAACGGATTGGTAATTGCTTGTCAACGTCACAATCATGTACATGTAAGCGTGGAGTGCAGTCTTGTTATAGTACAACAGAGAGGACACTGTTGGTTAATCAGTGCAACATATTAATGTCTTTTTATGCCACATGAATTATCTGTGGACTTGGCCTGGTGAAGTGTTTTGCCTCTTGTCTGGTCTACACTATATTGTTCCTGCGTGTCTGACTTCTCAATCAATGCTGAAAGACGTCTCCATCAAATTTGATGGGAATATTGAATTCCCACAGCGAGGATGGGAAGCCACTCTGGGTTTTCCCTCCTTCAAAACCTTTGGATTGATTCATTTATGATAATGGCCTCTAACAAGGGATAATCAGGCCATTATGAGCTATTTGGTCTCTAAACACACCAAGGGTTCCCAGTAAACCACCACATTAGAAGCAGCCGTGACGGAAGGCACCACACAGAGAGACAGCGTGAGTAGAAGGGAGAGAGAAAGATGGAGCCTATGCCAAGTGGGCACATGCCAACGCTTTAGGAGGAGCCTTACGGATTTGGCCCATTGAGACTTTTATATGCAACTCAGCCAATAAATAACACTGTAGACCTCCAACGTTGCTCTGTCTCTCTCTCTATCTTTCTCTCTCTCTTTCTCTCCCTCTCATACTCACGCGACTCCCTCTGCCCATTGCTCATGTCATCTGGTTCCGGCTAGCCTCCGGCCCTCTGTGGTTCCTTCTTGGCGGTTTGTAGAAAATTACACATTCGCCGTTTCTCTCTTGAAGAGAGAGGGGCTGTCGGTTGAGTGAGATGCTTTCCATTACAGTATGTGTCACCACACGCAGTAACAATTTAGATGCCGGGCTGATTTTTCCCTTTGCCATAAGACACGCAAGCAAGCACGCCACCACTAGGACCAAACAAACATCAGCATGTAACGGCAGGGTCAAAACGTTCCATAGTTTTTTGAAATTGGCACTCCTCTGATCAAAGGCTGTCTATGATTTGGTGATGAGTGACTGGGCTTCTAAGCTTCCCTCATTGATTGGATGAGCTGGCTACTGGACTGGAAGTGGGTATAGCACAAGGTGTGGTCTCTATTTGGTGGTGATTATTGGTCCTGTACTGAATGTCAGCCTTTTTGTTGTTTTGTTTACATAACCCAGTCAGGGCCGTCCAACATACTGCCAGCCATTTAATATCCAGTGTGTGGCTTCTCTGCTACAGTGGTTTTGCCTTGTCTCATCATGCGCCATGCCTAGATACTTAAAAGCACACAAAAATTGTCCCTATTGCAAAATTACATCTAAATCCATCTGCTTTGAATCTAATCTAACAGTCCCATAGGTTCACATTAGTATCATTTTAAGGACACAGCCCTCTGCCCTTGCCAGCCTAATAAGCCCAACTCTGACACCCTACTATCCCCTCGCACCCACCTGCTTCCCTCACCCCCTTCCACACCACCGCAAAAAAAGAATGAATGTAATTTGCATGCGCTCACCATCATTGGCTGCTATTATTCATGAGAAGGTGTTGAGTAATCTGCACACCCCAGGAGTTCCGATTATGATGGAAGGTTTATGCGACGGCAGAATCCTCTCAGAGTCGTCCTCCCCACCCATAACCGGAGAGCAGTGCTTCCTGTACATGCAGGTTTTGACCTGTGACCTTTTAAGCTGTCTGACGGGTGTTTCCTGTCCTCCTCTCCCTTGTTGTCAGCCGCAGTCCCTGGCGTTATTTTGATGCATAATTTATTGAAGGCTGCTTGTTTGTAGAGCAGACCCACTGACAACAAGCTCAAGTGTACATGTACACTCACACGGATGCACACACACACACACACACACATACACATACACACACACACACACACACACACACACACACACACTGGTATTTGGCATTATTCAGAAGGCACTGCCCTGAGGGAGTGTGAATTTGTTCAAGGTTCAGCCCACACGTTGTTCAGCATCTGCCAAACACAGTGTCTGTCTCCCATTGCATCTCGACAGAGAGGACTGCAGTCTGTCAAGATCAGGTGTGTGTGCTTCTCTGTCCGAGGCTGCTTTCCAGCAGTAACACGCCTGTGAAGAACAGGTCCCTATATCTGCGGCTTGCTCCGACTCCGCTTCCAATTTGCATACGGATCAGGACAATCATTCTGTTAAACTCTGTGAAAAGACCATGTAATGAGGTTCTGTCAACAGGCATCATTGAAGGCATGCAGTGTATGGCAGTCAGACATAGAAAATCAGAATCAGAATTTGTTTATTACCATTTTCAATGTACTAGGAATTTGCTTTTGGTCGTGGTGCATAACATGAAGACAACATTGGACAGGGTGCAGGGATGAGACAGGACAGTGCAAATACAGGACAGTGCAAAGAAGTGCAAAATGCTAGTACAAAAAAGGATGAGCTAAAAAAAAAGGAACAATATAGAAAAGGTAGTGCAGTCAGTGTACAGTGAGTATGCAGAGTGTAATTTGTATAACTGTGTGTTTGTACAGTAAATGTGTGTGCGGCATGATGTGGGAGTGCGTTGTGTCCTATACAGTTAAGAGAACACATTAACTCCCCTAATGTGGATTGTGCAGCAGATCGTATATTTTTAAGACTAGGGCTTCTTTTTGGCAACCCTCGTAAAAACCCTGCCAGAACTAAAGGTCTTCTCAACAATCCGAGATCAGACACTTAGACACTTTAATGATTCAGCCCTTGAAATGGCCATGGTCATTTCTGCACCAAATTTGTACATTCATGAATAGCAGAGGTGTCTCAAAAACATTTCTCAAGACTGAGTTTCCTAGATACTTTCTCTTCTCTCTTTCACTCACTCTCATTCTCTTGAGTCTCATTCTTTCTCACTGGTTTTCTTTTTCTCCCTCGTTCGTCATTGCCCTCATCTGGCAGTGAACACCAGCCAAGCAATTTGTTCTGACCTTGGGTTCGGCAGCCATATTTGCCTGGCCACAGTTTCTGTTGGCAGAGAGGCAGGTCCCATCTGTGAGAGGGTGTTTGTAATAGTGGCCACAAGGCCCTCGTCAGCCATCTCCGTGAAGTATTTGCCAGGCAGACATGTCATTTGGACAAGCTTGAGGGATGCTGGGCATCAAATGGAGTCGAATGCTATTTGTTCCAATTTCCGTACCCCCATCGCCTTGCTGTTCTCTCTTTCTGTACTGGAAACTGGCAGGCAGCCACAGCAGTGTTCCCATGTGCCTTAGCTCAGGGCACTGGGATCAGAGTGTCACGTCTGAGTCCTTCTTTAGCTTATTAGCCCTGAGTGACTCCCTCCAGTGTTGGACCAATCACCTCTTCAATGGCGGTTTTTAGATCGCTTTTATACTAATTTACCTCAGAGAGCCTGGTGGAATGGCTACATATGTTTTGCCATTTAGAACTGATACTCCTCCCTTTGTATTGGAGCTGACTGGCTCAATAATGTGAAAGCTGTCGGAAATGTTAAGTGTCCCAGAGATAATACACACAGATTTTCCCAATTAAGTAGTCAAATTATAGCATTATCACTAAGCCAGGCACAACCTGTGGCACAAATGTTGGATTCCAGTTTTATGCACATCATAGTTTGTTCATTAGAATGTTTTTCTAGAGGATGACATGTGACTTTATAGCCAGACACAATTCGCAAACATGCGAAGGGTCTGGAAAGTCACAGTTGCTTTCCGATTCCCAAGGGGTGTTACCAACGGGCGTAGATCAAAATGCCTCTGGACGCAATTTGATAGACCTACAACCAATCAGCGAAAATGCCTCTACGGCGCTCCTCTGTTCCGTCATCTTATTAAATCTGGCCCATATTAGAGAAAAGGTTGTGATTGGGACGAACAAATTTCTGTTTGAGCGGATTCCTTTAGAACGGTTGGATATCCAGACTGATCTGTGGAGTGAAATCGAATGTGAGTTCGCAAGATCAGGCCGGCGACGCCAGGCTACAGGAAACTTGGCTTGAAATAATAAAAATGCATACAGATGTGGGAACATAAGAATGTAACTTGCTGCAGCATTTCACGTCGCGGTATTTGGCAGGGAAATCCTGTTGGAAATCTCGTGGGATTTCAGACGGGTGTTATTTCGTTTTAGTGATGCACTACCGCCAGGTGGCGTCTTTGAGTAGATTTAGCAGGCTGGGCTCTGTTTTTCTCCTATAGTCTACGAATGAAGCATCATTAAATTTCACATTCTTTAATTTAAATGCTCTGTTGTAAAGCACTTTGAGCTGAAGGTATCTGTATGAAAGGGGCTATACAAATAACGTTTAATTGTTATTATTACCTTGTTCTCAAACACATGTTTTATCCACCTCGATGTAATTTAATTATTACGAACACCTATAATATATCTAGGCCTACAGTAGCCTATCTATCTCGGCAACTGACGTCGGGTCAAGACGTGGAGGCTGTTTGGTCAAATGCGCAAAATAACAGTATTGTAAATATATTTGTTAGTAAAGATATGGTGAACGTGAGGGTTTTGCGTTTTGTTTCTGGAACGCATTCAACTGTTAGGCTACTCGTAAACCCCGGAAGTAAATTTGAAGACAGGGCATAATGTAGCCAAGTCTGAGCGCAGTAGGCTATATGGCTTCAGCACGATACAAAGAAAAAATAAGCTTGATCGACTTGTGGATCCATACAAAATTGAAATAGTCGCCATGAGTAAAGATCACTCATTGCCAATCATATCCGGACATTAACTATCTTGTGCATAGCGGCAGGTTTGACAGTGAGACATCAACCGATAATTGTAATAATGCGATTATTGAAATGGTCTTGTGAACGCCTTTATCTGATTTCCAAAATCGGGGTAAGGTCCATAGGACGATTGTGGGTTTTCATTTGCACATAACTATATTTTAATAAAACATTGAAGTCCGCCTGTCAATGACTTTCCCTAAAATTGTGTTCTGTTGCACCCCCTATTGTTAAATTATAAATGAAAAAAACATAGGCTACACAATATGTTGTTATTTGAATGATCTTGAATATATATATTCAAGATCATTCAAATAACAAAATATCGTGTATGTTTTAATTTATTTATACCGGCCGCCAGCTGTTCAATGAACGGCTATAGGGAATGCGCAGTTTCGCGCTGGCTACAGCCTATTATATGAACAGTTTCGCGCTATGTAGGCTATTATAAATAGGCCTAAGTATTATTCATTGGGAATAGCTTGGACTCGCTGGGGACTGGTGGAGAGACACAGAGCCTCCCCAGACGCGACATCTCCAGTTGGCTGTGTATTTGAGCTGCCGCCTCAACCGTGCGTAAGAGCAGAGCGCATCGCTACAACTAGTAGCCCATAGCCATTAAAACGGCTTATTGTTTTATTCATATATCAACTAGATAATTCGATAATAATGAGTAGCCTAGTAGGCTATAAAATGAATTCAATAGGGCAAGCCTTAAGTTGTAGCCTAGGCTACAGTAGCCTACAATCACAAGACGCATAGGCCTAGCCTATCGTAAAAAGCGTTGCGTTCTCATAGGCCTATATTAACTTAGATAATTATTAATTATGCTCAGGTCATAATGTCCGTTGAAAATAATTCCCTCTAAGCAGAATTTGAATTGTATTAAAATAGGAAATGATTCCTTCTAGGTCTATATAAAAAAAAACATTTTTCTAATGTGTAGCCTATAGGCGATGAACAAAACAGCCACAATGTAGCCTGCTTAGCGAGCGAGAGGGCAGTCTACCATAAAGTGTATAACCATAATGTAGCCTAATATATCTAGACTACATGCATTGTGGTATTTCTTTATATAGCCAATTGTTTCTCAATAAACAGTTATGTCATCCTCTGAGTCCGAATGTAGGCTAATAGACCGGCAGCTCTAAATGCCTTCCCAATCAATGAGACATGGTTGTAAAAATGATGTTTTATTGATGAAAAGGGTAAAACTGAAGAGTCATTGCATTGATCGATGCAGTCCGCTACCAGCAAACACTGAAAATACAGGTCCTCCAGCGAACCTGGACTAGACTATTGTAAC
This sequence comes from Borostomias antarcticus, assembly GCF_949987555.1. NCBI lineage: Eukaryota > Metazoa > Chordata > Actinopteri > Stomiiformes > Stomiidae > Borostomias > Borostomias antarcticus. The sequence goes on from NC_140246.1 coordinate 10,970,696, forward strand.
CCCCCCCCCCCCAAAAATTCTTTTATATTCAAATAAACTGGAGGAACCGGTTTCCCTGGATCGTGGGAGGGGGGTAGCCTGCGTTAGCGGGTGCTTTGCCATGACCGGCCATTGAATTTATGTGTTGCCATTCATTTAAACCACCATCTCATCTAGACTAGGCCTACTTCTGTTGCTGCATTTTTACATTTATGCTTTCATGATTTTAGAGCGCAATAAACATTTTTGCAGGATTCCAAAAAGTCCATCCATTCATCCAACTTTGTTCTGAGCGCAGCGCAGGCTGGTAGCCTACTGTCAAGGCTCACGACTGATGCACTCCCTTAACACGTCTCTTCCCAGGCCATCAAGATAATTTCAATATGAAAGACCTTGGGATTCCAGGAGTCAAGGCCGTTTCAGACGGGGAGCGACATTCCGCCTGCGTTCTGCTCGGAGCGGGGGACGCACGCGTCCTGCGCGCAGCGGGGCAAGCTGACTACAATTCAGCTCTTGTCGCGGGCGGGCGTGTGCAGCATAGTTCCATATGAGAACACTCCTCGGTCCAATTCCGTATAGTAGATCAGCCTGTGTAGCCTACTTTCAACGAATGTATTATTAGACATAATATCATAATAATATATAAAGCCTTCAACGACCTCCTGCTGCCTGCCTGATGGTCTCAGGGCTAAAGAGACCGCGCGATCATTCCTCTAGCTGCTTTGCTGCTAATGCGAGTTCGTCTCCGTTCCTGCCCGAGAAACAGAAGTTGAACTTATAGCATCAAAATAGCTACAGGAATCAACGTTGTAAAGTTATCTATCTGCTTTTTAGCCACCGACAGCTACCGTTAATATTATGGAAGCTGCTGTCGTGAGCTAACGTGCTATCACGGTCTCATCGTGCAGCTTCACAGCCTGCTATTAGCAGACAGCATTAAGTTGACAAAATCACACTTGCACATCATTAGAATTCCAACCATTTATATGGGATTTATCATTCAACTAAACATGGAACCTGAATACTACCTGATATTTCAACCTGCTGCCATCAGTGATCGGCGCGTCTGCTTGTTTGAGTCATGAATATCTTACGCAGTTACATTCCATGTGTCCCAAAACTGTTAAATCATTCCCCATGTAGTTCACTATGAGTCGCACTCAATACATCCATGGTAATAGGGAGGGAGTGAGTGAACCATTTCAAACACATCTCTGGTCATCTCCGTTAGCCATCTTCCTCGTCCTGATGCCATGTTCCATATGAGAACACTCAGCCTAATGTATTAAACTTCTACTTGTCCCGACAGTTAACAGATATAGACCCGGCGACAGTTACAGAGATAGAAACTATAAATAGATAGGCTTTGTTCGTAATAATTAAATTACAACCAGACAGACAACAAGGAGTTTGAGAACGGTAGGCTCATCTAATGTGCGAGCCAGCAATGGGTCAATGAGTGGTATTACTGCGCCCCTATGGGCAGGCGAGCGGTGGTGCGGAATGACGTAAAGCGCCTGTTAGAATACCGCGGGTCAAGTTACATTCTTATGTTCCCACATCTGTATATGATATCACAATTTACAATAATCTGAGTGAAAATAAATATTTTGAACTATTAGAAAACCTAGTTCAAGAACAGCTCATTTGGGGGTTCAGACCATTTCTCAAGACTGTGTGGGCCAATTACGTTTTGATGGACAGCTCCCCAACGTTGCTGGCAAGAACGGTGCGGGCTAGCAACGCCGAGATGCATAACTACGATGCGATCTCATGTAATTGCCAATTACCTAAACAAAACGTAAAAGTTATTACAGCTAGCTAGTTAGATACATTAGCAATGGTACAAAAGCTTGACTAACCAGCTTTTCGTCTGCTGTAACATTGCTGTGAATGAGCCGTAGTGAGCTGTCAGCTCATTTACTTCCACGTAGCCATTTCCAAACGCAAAAACTACAGTGAAAAACACTAGTCTGGTAATCATGATTTTGTAGTTCTGGTAGTGTATTCTCCCTGTTATTTTGACTATTTTGGTTCTTGAAGTGGTATTTTTACAGCGTTGTTTGGACTTAACATGCTTTTCCGCATTCTACTACCTCATTAGGTTAAAATTTAAAGCAACAATCCCAGCAGTGTTGGGGGGGGCAACTGACTTTTTTTTTTTAATGATTGTTTAATGGAATTAATGATGTAATTAATTCCAATTATAACCTCGCACAACTCAACCCCACTGTCAGGAACGTAAAAAAACTAAAATGGCAATATTTCAGATTTGGATTGAAACTAATTTGTAATACTTTTAGATGCTTAGGCCTACTACTATGTGCTGTACATATTGACCCTACATAGGTAAAAGGATATTGTTGATTTGTGTAGCTTTAACATGATGAAGTGATAGAAATACTAATGGCTCTCATACTGTGTGTTACTCATGGAAGATGGGTCAGACCATAATTTTGACCTCCTTTTGCAATTCTATGAACAGATGTGATTCTGTTTACTTCAGACATGCAAAGAGAACATCTAGAATGCGGTGTGGGTTTAAAAAAAAAACACAATTCCACAGAAATAACACATTGCAGAGGATGATCTCTTTCCACGCCACATTATTGTTTAATAGCAATCAAATGACACAGTTCAAGTGGAAAAAGACTGCAAGCATATTATTTTGGTTTCCACTTTTCCTACGTATAATAACCTCCTTGATGATCAATCTCGCCGCAGGCCCCTCTTTGCAACTCATTAATGCGAGGCTGTTGACACAATGGAAAAGGGGTGTCAGCAAATCCAAGGCCATACGGCGCGTTGTTATCAACGGCTTTTCTCCTGATTTATTCTTCTCCCCATCTCATCCTATTACATTGTCATGCTTTTTATTTTTACATTTGCAAACTATCGCCTTGAAGTCAGAGGTTACTTGTGCAACAGTGAATGAGAGGGGCTTGAGTGTTTCTCCAAACCCAGCGAGCACCTACCTAGGTGTTTGGATTATACTCTTGTACTCATTAGAAGGTAAAGTTTCACGATTCAAGACGTGATTGGGACGAGTCAGGAGTCTTTTTTTATATACCATGTGTATATATAATAAATGTGCATTTCTAATATAAATAAATGATAAACACTGGGGTATGAACTGGGAATGTTATAAGTTATGCCTACTGTTCGCTGCGGCTGACAATAAAACCAGACTCAGTTGAGTTTCAAAGAGGATTACAGTCTCACTCTTCCTCTTCCTGTTAGCTAGCCATGACGCAGCGCTACAATATAAACTGCTGTGAAAGTGCATTTCCACAGGTGAACTGTTCTTTACTGCGAAGTGCCACCTTAACTTATTGGCCAAATGGTGCTACTGAATAAAAAATATAAAGTAATCTAAGAAAAGGTTGGCCAGAACATCAAATCAAAACCCATTGTAACATCTCGCCAGGGACTACAGATGTAAACTAGCCTTTTAGCTGATAAAAAACATTGCTTTGCTTAAAGACAGTGGGAGGCATTCTTGTCATTTTTCCGGGATTGGGATGGGACAGGATTGATTTTTTTTATTCTATTGTGGGATTGGGATGGGACAGGATTTTTTTTGTTGGAGTGGGACGGAACGGGAGTGAAAATTCAGTCCCGTGTCACCTGCTAGTGCAAGCTCAGCGCATGCTGCCCTGAGGGGAAGCTGTGTGTCATGGCAAACCCACAGACCTTCACAGAGTGACGTAACTGTTTGCCGTGAGTAATCCACACACTGGATGACCTCATCTCTCTTTCTCCTAGAGTGGGTAGAAAGAGTAGGCCTGTGCCCCTAGATAGCTGTGGATGTGAGATGACATTGAGAGATTATAGGTTATGGCCAGGTTCTAGATACTCCCTTACAGTTCACTAAGCTCTGTTGAATAGCATTCCTGCCAAGCTAGTAAGCCCCAGTAGAGAAGGATGAAATACTGACACATGTTTGTGGGGAACGTAGCTTAGTGGTATCAAGGTGTCGCCTCAAGAGACTCACTCACATGGCATAGACTAGAGGATGACATCGAAGCTAGAGCCAGCGGTAGTCGTCTAAGTCATGTGTCTGATGTGTCTGGGGATTATGGGTAAATGTGGCTCGCTCAGTAATGCCATTGTGCTCCATGCTCTTGAGCAAGAATTAATGCTCTATAATTGCATTAAACCAGACTTTGCTGTACAAAGGAAGGAACTGATTGGATTAATTTCCCACCGCTGCTCAGAATAGACCATTTAGTCTTAAATTTATTTCAGATTTTTATTCCATTTTCACCCAATTTCGTAGCCAATAACACACTATTGTCCAATTGTCCCCTGTCACTGCTGTGGGGGGTCCGTCGCACAACCCCGCGGTTGTCGATCCAAGCCTGTGACGCTGTCGAGCCTCAGACCTTCATGCCGAAATTAAACTAACCACCCTTGGGAGTGGCAGCCCAATATGCCACTCTCCGGATCTGGCAAAACCAGGGGGTGCGAACCCCGGTCCCCGGGGATGCTTAGACCACCCCCCCCCCCCCCGGTGTAGACCATTTAATATACAAAATAATCACTATGCTCTCCTTGCAATTGGAGAATGTAATTCATTAGAGAGTAAAAACTTGATTTGATCTTTGTATAGTGAAACCTCACAAGCCCCAAAAATACAGTATATTCAGTATGGAATGAAGGTTTTACATCTTACATTTGTGAACCCTCGGAAAGAGAAGTTGCTGCCGAGGCAATAGCTAATGAGGATTCAGATAAACAGTGAAGGATACCAGCTACATAGCATATTGTGGTATATAGTATTTCATAACAGAATGCATGTCTCAGCTAAACTGTGGCCACTTAAGTCAAGTAAGGTACTGACTGAACTGTATGCTTGTTGAAACCCTGTGAGAGCAGTAGAAGTGGATGTCTAACACCACCACACATTCTTTCATTGTCTCTTGTGTGAGTAGTCCGCCCACTCACAATGGATATTCAAGAGCGTTTCATTGGGAACGACCTAATTGCCGTTGTTGCATTTCCCTCCTCTACAAACAGTCCGTCCAGTTCTGAGCCTCCGGCTTTGGCTCATGGCTGAATTCTGATAGTCAGGCCCGATTCAGTGCCAATTTGCTGTGCCACACTGCGGCTTTGAAGCCAACAATGTCAGCCATGTCAGCTGAACAGCCTCCCCTGCCATCCTGCTGGGTGAAACCTGTACAATCAGAATTCATTTATTACCATTGTACTTACATACTGTACATAGGATTTTTTTTCTGACCCCGTGCTGCTTACAGTAATACAACAATGGACAGGTGCAAGGACAGGACAGTGTGACAGGACTCGTAAAATGCAGTGATGCATAGTTCAAAAATTTAAAAAAGTGCAATTTGGACTACAAAAGAGTCAGCGCAGTAGTCAGTCAGTTTAGTGCAGAGATTGCAAGGGGGCAGGGGAGAGAGTCAGAGGGGAGCCATGTTGATGAGGCTGATGGCCGTGGGGAAAAAGCTGTTCCTGTGTTGAACAGTTTTTGTGTTTGACGACCGCAGCCTCCTGCCAGAGGGGAGCAGTGTGAAGAGGCCATAGCCCGGGTGGGAGAAGTCAGCCATGATCTTCCTGGCCCGCTTCAGCGGCTGAATGTGGCGTCTTTGTGGTGCCTCTCAGTAGCATGTCTTCCCTTCCCTCTCTTTGTGTTTTTTTCCAAGGACATTGGAAGTCGTTTGTGGCCATTTTACTACAGTACATGTATTAGTAATGCTCCACAGAGAGGCTTTTAATGGATTCCAAGCCCGGGTAAGTCTCTTTGTTGAGATTGGAGACTCCACGGGCGCCTGGGCACTGACATGAGATCCGCTGATAAAAGACTTTGAAACACTTTGTTCTACACTCGCCAGAGGACAACACAGAGTTGGTCGGCCGGACTGTTTCTAATGACAACTCCATATTTCCTGGTCTCTACTTTTAGCAGGTCACACAAGACCAGTGGATGATTAGTGATATAATCATCATCAACAACATTATCAACTATCTTCTCTCTAAGGAGACTAATGTATTTGTATGTTGTCCCTGAAATAAACTTCTAAAAAGCATCATCATCAACACACCTTTTCTGTGGTTGACAGAGCAGTGAAACTCCTTAAACCCCACACAATGCTTAATTTTTACAAACGCACCTTGCCGTTAACCCTATAAAAATTAAGAACAAGACGAACAAAAACATCTCGTTCGCTCCGTTCTTCATTTAGGATCACTTCTCTAGATAATGTTGCCCAATCGATATTGCACCTCAGCTGTCATGCTTGTGCTTCCACACAAACAGACTGCATGTCTCCGGGTGACTGGAGCCACCAGACAGACACATGAGCTCCATGTGTTCTCTGCCTGGTACCAGCATAGCGGCCCGCCTGTTAGGCAAACGACAACCTAGACTGCTGGGCCAACCAAAAGGCGTGCGTGTGTGCGCGTGTGCGTGCGCGTGTGTGTGTGTGGCACTGGCAATGAGGGAAATGAGAGGGCCTCAGAGTGTGACAACTGGCCCCCCCAGGGCTGGGTCTCAGGAGGAGGGTGGTCAGGCTGCTGCTCAGCCTGGCTCTTTCATAATAACATGTACTGTACACTACTGTAGCAGACAGACGGAGGGATATAAATTGTCAGACAGACAGCCAGACAGATATGCGGCTGGAAGAGTGAGACAGATAAGACACAGACACACAGAGGCAGATACAGTAGCAGGCGGAGAAGACAAAGACATGCCTCCGGTCACTGACTTGCTCTTTGCAGAACTAAATATATTACGGTACGTCGTCGTATCCCAGAGCCCACGGCTCTCACTTGGGATCTATCCTTATAGTGACACGCATTTGCTGCTGCTCAATAGGAGGACAATTGACTGGAGAATTAGGCCTGGTATCTTCTCGAGGTCTGTGTTAGTGTGGGTTAACTAAATGGTTCAGGGTGTTTCTTGTATGCATCAGTGCCCGCAGTTGTTTTTTTTACATAATGGGTCAGGGCCTATTCAGTCACTGATTCCAATCCTACATTGGAAGATAAAAGGGAAAAACTACTTGAGTTAGACTTTATATTTTTCAGATGGGGGATGGGGGGCTTGCACCTGATAGGGTGGTTGTAGAGATTGAGACAACCATTTTTTCATTCGAGTCGTTAAAATGAGCCAGTCAAGCATAGCACTGTATCTACTGTAAGCTGGGGCTACAGCGAAGTGAGAGTGCTCTCCCCGTCCCAATTTCCTCCTTCCACAGAAACCAAAGCCCTGCGTTTGTCCTTCATCTGTCGACCCGCAGTGCATAAAGGACAGCCTGCTCTTGTTAGAGATGGACGACAACGAATCCTCTCTGATCCCCTAGTATTTCTGCAGATTGATATGTGGCGACTGTCTATACTGTAGTCTCCATGTCGATTTACTGATACAGAAGTCATAAAAAGCCGATTTGATTGGTCTTGGCCTTTATTACTGGCCGAACCAAGCACAAAGCAATGTCTTGCAGAAATAAATGTCTGGCTAGAAATTGGACGAGACCTTTAACTTATTTCAAGATTCAGAGACTCTCTGACAGGACTTCATAAAATATAATTGCCGAAAGGAGTAATCAAATCAGAATTTGTGTCAGCGTACCCTTACGTAAATCGAATGAATCATGAGTGTGTGTGAAGGGGCGGAGGAGGTCAGGTGTGATCATGCTGATTAGTCATGAGGAGAGCCATACCCTATCAGCAGGGACTGCATTTTCTCCAACCGCCAGAAATCACTTGAAATGATAACACGACTCTGCAGAATCAGTTTACATCAAACTGCATCCTGCCGGATGGTTATGTCTAAAGGGACTAACTTTCCACTTGTCACTCACAAGAACTTGAACAACTGGACCACACTGCCAAGACATTGAGGAGGGATCTTTTCTGGAGATTCCTTTTGACACCTTGGCACACCTTTCCTTGCACATCTCACACTTATCTCTGGCTGACTCTCCAGATGGGTGTCTTGAGGAAGGAGACGGGGGACAGGAGGGATCGTGTGTGTGTGTGTGTGTGTGTGTGATCACCATGGTTACTGGCAGGCTCATGGTCTATCCAGCAGGCTCTTCCTCTCCACACTGCGGGTGTGTGACATCTCCGGCTCATCGGGTATTGCTGTGGTGATTTGAGCGGTGACACAGCTGCACTGACGGATGGCGGTATTACTGCCAGACGCGTCACGCAAGAATGATGACCACACGGGCAGTCATCGAACAGGGGGGAGGTGTGTGCGTGACTGTGTGGCCGAGGGGGGTGGGAGGGGGATCTAGAGATACGGTGAAAAGAGTCGGTTTGTGGTGGACAGTGAAAGCTGGCGTACTGAGATAAGTAAGAGAATCAGGCCTGGGGGGTGCGTGGGGGTCGGGGTGGGGTGAAGCAGGGTTATACTTCATCTCCATCTCACTTTGCTCACAGATCATACTATGCTCCAACCTGATGCGCCAGATGGTTTGCTTCTGGGAACTATCTGTTGGAAACTGTTTGGAAAAGGGCAGGTACTTTCAAAAATACTTGGCAGATGATTGGATGGACCATCTGTCTATCATGCGCTAAATTCTACCACTCCTCGCTATCATCACACCTAAACTCGCCCAGCAATGCTATTTGTTGCATTTCCTCTTAGAGCACTGATTGGCTAAATCATTTTCCGATCTGGCACAAACGGATCTCTATGTAGTGTATCCATACTGATTTGCACGAGAAACAATGTGAGCTCGCGAGATCAGGATGGTCTCTAGCTATGCTCATACTGTTGTTGAAATATCAATCTCATAAGGTGTCCCTCTCTGTCATTGTCATGTCGTGTCTGTGTCACACGCATGATCCGCCCAAGGGTACTTGACGAGATGATTGTGTGCACTCTTCCATGTGTGGAAACCAGCAGGCGTTTATCTGCTTTTCAGATTTAGTGATCTCTCTGCAAAAATAGATTTCCAAGTGCATCTCTTTCAAGGATACCATTGCCACAATGAGGTCAGCTGGTGATTCACTGATCACTGATCCTTTCACCTGCGTGACTGATATTGTCCCTTATTGCCTCCGCCTGGTGAAGAACAACACTACCAGTTACGCCACCGAAAAGCTCACTCTTCAATGGCGCAAGTGGGAGATATTTATACTGAGGAGTGAGTTTATATTCCCATCATGCAGTTGGATGCTCATTACCAAAACACCATGAATCCACCAGTCAACTCACCAGGTCAAAAGATTGAACATGTGAGAAGGGATGAGACACTGCTTGCCCTTGATCTTATACATTAACCAAGTGCCGAGAGGGCTCTGGAGTAACCTTCGTGTATATGATCATGTTTATTAACATCCTGTGGGGAGGGTGCAGATTTTGGACTTGCCAGCTGGGCAAATGAGAGAAAGTGGCAAGGAAGAGAGAGAGAGAGAGGGATAGGCCTATGTCTTATTTTTACATTTGTGTTTCATGAATCAGTAGTCATTAGGAGATTTTGTCTGTGTCAGCTGTGCCTCTCATGAAGCAGGCGGTGGTGACTGTGTGCAGTAAATACAGATGGAGATTGGATTCCTCTAAACAAACAGCCCCAGTCAGACAAGACTCCAGAACTGTAACGGCTCTCTCACAGATACTGTGATACTATACAGTAGTGTAGACTGACTCGCTTCATGTTGAAGTACAACTGGATGAAAGATGGTGATAACTGTGGGTGAGCTTTTTACTAATGCCAGGGGGAAATTGTACTCTCTTAAGTTCCAAAGTGATCAATTCAGTTAGTGGTTTTAAACTTGAATTACGCTATTGCCAGAAAAGAGCAATCTTGGACGCTTCTCACACTTGCATATGGACATTTTGGGAATTAGATCAGTAAAAACCTTGGCTTAGGTCTCATCATTTCTGGTACTCCAATCTACATGCGCCATCGTGACTGAGTGTTTCGCCCAATGTCTCTCTCAGATAGAGGCAGGCGCATCAGCTGTTCCCATCACTGTACCATCTCTGGAAATACCAGAAAAGATAATTGTTTTTTGGTCAAGCATATTCTAGTCCATGTTTCAGCAACTCCAATCTGCAGATGGCCAGATTGGAGTGTGCCCATGTTTGCAAGGGCTGAATTTATGAGACATCCGAGTTGATTGCGTTCACATCAATTCTACAGACATCCTAGGTTTAAAATAATAATAATAATAAATATGAGAATATTTGTATAATTTCCAATTACGTTTCACATTTATAGTCATGATTCTACGAGGCATCGTGGTGTCCTAAAATAAATAAAAGCACTACACAAACACTGCAAATGTTCACTCTTCTCCTACGCCTTTGTTTACGTTCTCAACGCCGCCTGCAAGCAACACGGAGCAGTGCCAGTTGATAGTGCCTAGTGTCTTGGTGATCAGTGTTGAGCCAGAGATCCCCAATAAATGTGTTTAATTGTGTAAACCATTATCCACAGGGTATTTTTTGTGCGTGGCTGTAAGCCAGCACACCATATCTATCGGGTTGTCTGTCCCTCCCTCCCTCCCTTACTCCGTTGGATGTTGACCTGCATTTCTCTGTTGGCACCACAAGAGGCAGTAGTTCCAGCACATCAAAATAAAGGACACCAAAATCAACCCGCCGATCTCCAATGCACAGGTAGAGAAGCGGTGAAAGCATCAGACTCCCACCAGATTAACAGTATACATGCGCTGGATAAAACGGTTTATTGGGTAAAAAGCTAGGTGTGTTCATCAGATTTTTCATAATCTGATAGTAATGGCTTTTATCTGTTCAAGATATCATAGAATTTTGTAGACAAACACATTTTAAGGTACAACAAAAATGTATAATCTTAAAATCTGTTGACAGAAATAGTTAATAGATAAAGGTATTAGCAATCATTCATGATAATAAAATGCAAATGTGAAAAAATCTCATTTTGGAACCAAACTCTTGTTGGTAACAGCATACTTGTATGGACCAGATCATTAAGAAATTGAAGGTTTTCACTTTGCTTAGTTTATCCTCTCTCCTCCTATCTCTCCCTATTTCATTACATTTCCCAGACTATTGCAAGCAATTGTATGAATAGTTGATATGACGTCAGTGTTGTGATATCAGGTTGGCGTATCGGGTTAGCTCATTTGCCCCACTTGCCCCTACCCCCACCCGATGAGTCAACACATCCCATCCATATTAACAAGGGCTGTGTGATGCTATCTGTTGAAGGATTCTTATCTCCACACCCCTATCCAGGCCACAGTCACATGCGAATGACCGAGGGGCAGGATACGAGACGCTGTAATTGGTGACCCCGGAGAGCATTGATCTTCCCGCGCTTTCACCATTTTTTTTTCTCTCCTTCCTCTCGCCCCGCTCATCCCACCTTCTTTCTGCTCTGGTGGAGCGGACCCAGATAGAGGCCACCTGTCTGGGACCTAATGATAATAACATACCATACAACCCTCCGTAGATTTACAGGTCAGAGGTGACGCAAATGAACGACTGGAAAGATCCACACTCTGTCCCTGGAATCCAGGTCTGCACCCCGACATTCGATTTCTGAACGACTCAAACCGAATCCTGATTGGATTATTAGATTTGTTTCATATGGGGATACGAGAAAGCGTTAGAACGGTTCTACATGGTTCATAATGGCCCCCTTTGACTCTCCTTTCTTCCAACTCAATCTGCCTCTCCCGCCTTTCGCCAATGTTGTTTTCATCTGAGTGGACAGAGCTTAAGCCCTAATCTCCTCTATGGAACATGAAAAGAAAACAGCTCCCTCCTTCCCTCCGCTTGGCTTCCCCGTCTCACTAGATCGATATACCCCCCCCCCCCCCCCCCCCCCCCAACATCCCATCAGGGAGGAGCTGCTGCATCCCCAAGCCCTGGATACCATAAGTCTGCCATTTTATATGGGCCCACTGAGACTTGTATAACTCCCCCTCTATACACACACACACACACACACACACACACACACACACACACACCACCGGACAGTGGAAGGTCAGGTCAGCAAAGGGAAAGAGAGAGGGGCCGTGGTGATAAGAAACCTTGTCCTCTGGGACATGTCGCATACATGTAGCCGGCACGCGTGTAAATGCTCTGTTAAAGTGGAGGAGGTTGTGCTGTGTGGTTTGTCTTGATAACCCCAGCCCTAACCTTAACCCTCCCCCGGCTTTAAGAAGACACACACACCCACAGAGAACTGGTACGGCTGAATCAGAATCAGTGATGGAGGGAGCACACGCTTTAAAAAAAACAACAACCATGTAAGCTCACATCATTTCTGCTCACACTGGAGTGCACCTCTCACCTTAAAGAGGACTATCACCCACCAATATAACACCGGTGCTGGGTTGAGTGGGCGGACACACACACCTCACAGTGGGGGAGGTATTAGGGCGAATTCCCCGCTATGTCAGCATAGTGGAGTCAGACACAGATGGGGGGATGACAGCCCACCCACTGCGGAGGGAAGGAGAGGGACGATTACAGGGTCTTGCGTGGTAGGGGGTGACGGCCAGGGGGGTGGATAAGACTGGGGAGGAGGAGAGGCAGGTGTAATAGACTCACCCCTCCCCTTGACTGCTATGGATATCGTCTTGTGTGTGGCAGTTGAGTTGGCCTCACAACGGGGCACAGTTATCTTAAAGGGACATGGTGGTTTCACCAGTGAGAGGGGCTCAGGGCGAGGCAGGGGTGGGATTAGGGCCGGTAGGTGAGAAGGACCACTTGTAGGAAGAACAGGATATGATGATGTATTCTCCTCAATGTGGAGGGGGATGTAAGATTCTACGGACAGTATATGATCTCACCTTCCTTTGAATTGGATTGGAATTGATTGATATTGCTTTTGAATTGATTTTGATACAGATTCCAAACAGTATGCATGGGATTCAGGTTCAAACTCTGGGATTTACTGTAGCTGTGGATTCAACATTGTTGGTCTTTGACAGTAAATTATGATTGATTTAAAAAGACATACACATTATGCAATATTTTGCAGTATAAGCATATTTGATTCTTATTCTATATAGAGTTGCAAAATTCCAGGAATATTCCCAAAATTCCCAAAGTTTAAAAATGAATGGGAATACATTCTGTTTTCCAGTTTATACCTGATAATTCCCATAAATTCCCACATAATTTTGCAACCCTAATCCTACATGCCTGCCATTACTTTACTTTAAAATAGATGACTGGTCTTTGTCAAGAGGGGTGCATATTAGCAGCAGAGGTAGGACCTGAAAGCAGACTGGAAAGGCAGGCTGAGACACTTCACTGAGTTTACTGTAAACAGAGAAGTGACCAAAAGCTCCCAGACACCTGTGTTAAGACTGGGCACAGTGGCAAGACTCAAATGTGGGACACAGGACCAGGCAGAGGCAAGGTAGTTCAAAGTCTTTACTTGAGGCAGACAACAGTGATCCACAAAAAACACAGGGTGGGTACAAGGCCGGCAGAACAGGTAGGAACCGAAAACACAATGCTACGTAGGTAACACTAGGAAACAGGTACCGTCAGGAAGGCTCGCACAGAGACAATCTGGCACAGGAGGGAGGGAAAGTGGGGTATTCATAAGATCCAAATGTAGTCCAAGATCTGCCATATTTGTGCCCTACACAGGTGTGTCAATTTGTCTGATTGCATAGGATGCTATGCACTAGAGCCAATTAGACCAATTGATACACCTGTGGAGGACACAAAGATGGCAGGTCTAGGACTACATTTTTTACCCATGAATATACACACACGAGGAGAGGGAGACAGCGAGACACAGGTGAACCACATTAGGGCGGGGCAGGTAATCACAGAGGCAGGAACTTGACAGAAATGCGGAAAACTTGCAGAAATGCGGACTTACGGGAAGGGGCCATAAAGGGCTCAAAATGGATTGGGACTGGCCCCATGGGGCCATTGGGACTGGCCCCATGTCCACCCTTGCAGACTCACAGACTTAAGGGCGCGCTCCTGCGAAGTCCACGAGGGCTTAGGGGTGTCCCAATGTCAAATCGGCAAGTGCATGAGGGCTCTCCGACAGCCATTTTGAGCCCTTTATGGCCCCTTCTCGTAAGTCCGCATTTCTGCAGACTTTGCCCAAGGGAATTACCCACAGTTCATATCGTTGTGACGTGAAACACAGGGTCACCTGAAGAACAGCCAATAAACAAGCACGAACAGTTCAACCAACCCTAACGTTCATGTTACAAAACAAAATATGTTTTCATGTTTTCAGCTGGACAGGCATTTTATGAGACAAAAGGGGTCAATATGGAAAAAATTGCAACAGAAATTATTTCTACTGTTTTAGTCTCATACATATGTCCTTTATAACATATCAAAAGTCCCCCAAAATCTCAGTGGTGGAAAGTAGTGAAAAATGCTGATAAAGGTATGTGACAAATATCACAATTTCCAATTTTCGCCTATGTAAAAAAAAAAAAGATTTATTATTGTCTTATGTCCAAACAAAAGGGTCAACACTGTCCTCAATCAACCCGAAACTATATAGGATGCATCACAGTGCATATACAGAAATATTTTTATGCTATTGGCATTTGGTGAAGAGAAAAGGGGTGAATCTCACACATACAGTGTATTGCAACAGAAAATCTGACGTGTATTAATCAAATAGCTCAAACTCAAACTGCTTAGAGCCCTGGAGAGTCTAGAACCCTGGAGAGATCAGAACAACCCTGGAGAACAGTCTACAGCCCTGTAGAGAACAGTAGAACCCTGGAGAGGACAGTCTACAACCCTGGAGAACTGTCTACAGCCCTGTAGAGAACAGTAGAACCCTGGAGAGGACAGTCTGAGACGTAGAACCGTCCATAGCAGAGCAGCCAGGTGCTAGAGGGTCCACTTCAGATACCTGTGGGAGAAAATCACACATGTGCGTGTGCGCACACACACACACACACACACACGATTAGATTGTCCACTTCAGGAGAGAAGAGAACATGAGAAGGATGATGATGATAATAATAATAATAATAATAATAACAACAATAATAATAACTTAACGCCTGATGTGAATTTGCACACCCTGATCCTTTACAGCTGCTACATGCAACAGAACACTCAAGTTTCTTGCATGTGCACCTCAGGCTGCTGCAGTCTGTCTTGCAGGTGCATCTGATGATCTTAAGAAGTTCTTGTGGAGCTGGTGGTAAGTCTGTCTGGACAGGGACAAGCCTCCCATCATTCTCTTTCCACCCCTATTCTTGTGGCAGGAGTTCATCTACAGGTCCCTTCCACTGTTGCACCTGGTAGTACACACGGAGACTGTGGTACTTTGCTGCTGCTGACGTTGGTGGTAGACTCTGTGGCTGTACATGAGAAGTGCTGATAGCCACCTTCTCACAAAAGCGCTTGTATCTTAGACTGTCAAGTCCCTCCCCAGGCTTCCCATTGTACAGGCACAGCTAAGCATTCTCTCCTGCTGACACAATCTCTGCTCTAGAAGCTGACTGTGAGTCAAACACTGTAGCTTGCTGATAGAACTCGCTGCTGGCTCTGAACTTCTTGAGGGGAGCTCCTTTCCCAATGCCATAAAGGCAGGACGTAGTGTCACACCCAGCTGTAGCATGAATGAAGAGAATGTGAGTGCACACACTGGGACCTAGCTGCTGCTTGACGGACTTGATGTTCCAGATGCGTGGCTTCATGCTCTTCTTGGGCTCAGGTTTGAAGAAGAGGTCATGGGAGTTGAGGTTGGCGTGGTTGATGAGGAGGACGAGCAGATCTGTATCATCACAAATGAGCACAGTGTTTGTTGTCCAGGAGGGATCAAGCAATCAACATGAGTACGAAATCCTCAGTGAAGATTGATGGCGATGCAGTGCAGATCGATCCTCAACTACTTTTCCAGCGACTCACTATTGCTGCAAAAGCTTCACAAGACCTGGCATCAGTGTTTAAGTATGATCTGTGTAATCATCCTCCAGCAGGACATCTATTTGAGCATTTTCAATACTTTCCACCACTGGGAATTTTGGGGGACTTTTGATATGTTATAAAGAACATATTTATGAGACAAAAACAGTTGAAACCATTTCTGTTGCAATTTGTTCAAGGTTATGTCATAAAATGCCTGGACTAACTTGCTTATCTGCCCAAATAACCTTATAATTATTTTGTTTTCAATATGTTATGTATAGGTTATTAACCCCATGGGTTTGTCTAATCTGATTTGTTAGAAAATATGTAGGCTATGGTTATAAATTGTATTGATTTCTGTTGCCCTAAATCAGGCCTATCATTCCCCAGTTAAAAGCTGCATCATATTAATCATTCATCTCCGTGCAGTGTTCTTTGAATTGAATTCCAACATGAATATGGAAAGAGTTGTGAGGTGCAGAAATGTGTGTTGTCATTCTTGAGTAAATACTTTTGTATTAATCACAAACAAGAATCACAGGCAGTAATGTAGTTCGCTTATGACCACAAAATAAAATGATTTCAACAAGTTGAACAGAGATGTTTTGAGGGTATCACCCTTGTGATAATGTAAAGGGGATTTGACTCAGCCTAAAATTAATTTACATGTAGGCCTACAAGAAAAACATTGAATTTAATGAAATTGAAAAGTAAAATAAAAAGTCCCACACCCACAATACTAAGAAATATGTTTTGGCGTCAACGTAACGTGATGTCGTTAAGTGCTGTCCCATTCCTTTTATACCATTTCGAGCCCTTGCAGCCTCTCGCACTCAACCACTTTACCAGGTGACGTCAATAAGTCTGAGGGCTGAGGGCTTGAGGGTTTAGGGTGGACATTGGGACTGGGCCATGGTAATCTGAGGAGGAGATGAGAGAAGGGTGAACAAAAACAGGAAGTGAACCAGAGGAGCCAGACATGACTTAAATAAAAGCTTGACCAGAAAACATGACAGACAAATGACAGACATCACATCCTGGGTGGCAAGAACAAAACGCCTAGGACAGCAGTAGAATTAAATCCACAGAGTTGCAGGGACGGGAAAAAGTCCAGACAGGCAGGTACAAACATGGTAGTCCAGGTATCAGGATACAGTGAAACAGGAACGGGAAAACACTGACAGGACACCAAGCAACATGACAAATACAACGATCTGACAAGGGAATAAAAGATCTGGGCCAGTATATGAAGACAGCGGCTGACAAGGGAGGGAGGTGCAGGTAGAGAGATGGGAGAAGGGCGGGGTCTGGAAAGCAAGGAGACAAGTCTGAATCTGGTGGACTGGTAGAGAATGGCAACTTAGGGACCTGGGCAAGTGGGAAAACAGCTGGAAGAAGGGACAGAGAATAGACTGTGATAGTACCATATATTTATAATGATCACAATCATTTGTCATTACATCAACACTTACACCTACATTTGGCACATCGGCAGTCTGGAAGAGGGAGGAGACTACACTGCAGTGGCTGATTGATTGATTGACTTTATTAGACAGAGTTGGTTGAAATACAAAAGACACTCGGGCCTCTGTGAGCTTGAGCACAAGCTCTAAAATGTCCATAGGACATGGACATACACTGTGGCACACAGGCTGGCGGATCCAATCAGAACTCCCTCTCCACCTGCCGGCTAATTTAATGGCACCGCCACCCTGGAAAGAACATGTAGGGGTGGGTCGTATGCCCACCTTCCTTGTTCTCTGTAAAGCGCATTGTGTTGCCTCTGGGTATGAAATGCGCTATACAAATAAAGCTTTGATTGATTGATTGGTGAAATTGTCACAGAGATGATTGCCTTGTCTATATTGCATGAGGTGGAGGCTGTGAAAGTATTAGTCTGACCGCCCGCGGCGCGTCTCTGTCCTCTCCCAGAGCCAGTGGCATTTATACCTGCCCTTTCCTGAACAATGATGACACTCTGAGCCAACGTCATTTTTCTTCTCTAAAGACTTCCGTCATGGACCTGTCACGCTCCGGCTGTGTGACATCACGGCTACTTCGCGATCGCCGGACACATCCTCAGAAACGTGTCCCGAGAATGTGTCAGAGTTTCATTTCCCCAGAGAACGTGTCAAAGTTTCATTTCCTGGGTTTTTCCTGGCTCAGAATGGGTCTTTGGGGGATGATGCACACACAATTTTTTGGGGAAACCTCGGTTTTATGGCGAGTAGCCTACCAGCATATATAGGCCTACATCGCGGGAAATCTCCCGACATGACACAAAATGGATATGAAACCAAAATGTTTAAGATACTGATAACCTGTCTATTAATTATTTTGATTACTAGTGGTCCAAACCATGGACAATGCAGAAAAGTTAAGACATTTTTAGCATTTTGGCAGTGGTGATTTTCCTTTGGCTCTAGCTGAAATCTCTTTGTGGGGTGCCAAAAATCCTCTATGCAGAAATAACCCTGATTTCCCGAGACAAGCCATGAGCTGCTTTGACACTGGTTTCAGAGCCACAGTTGATGTTTGAGCATCACTGACATGCACTTAGCAGAATGACTCAGCAGAGAATATTTTTTATGCGTTTCTAGTTCAAGAGCTGTCTGACTCACTGACCGTGATACTAGGACACCATTTACCCAGGAAGCTAATGATTTAGCTCACATAATACTGACTGGTGTGTCTAACCAATTTCTGATGCTTGTTAATTAGTCGGATTTGCATGGCAAAACATTAATTTCCCTAATTTGAATAATCCTTATTTTCTTGTCACTGCCAGCTGTGGTAATTGTTGGGAGAGATAATAGCTTACATGCTGCAGGACATGTATGAATGGAGGCAGGGTCATGGTTGAAGATTCAGATGGTGCAAGCGTGTGCAACTTTGTCTCGTTCTATGGAAACGGGGCCTAAGGCCCCCTCCAAGGAAAACAAACAGAATTGCTGGGTTTGGAGCGTGGCACAGGGAGTTGTGGATTGATTAAAGATACAGTAATGATTCCAGCATGTGATATTTTGTATTGTATGTGTGTGTGTTCTACAAGCTTAGAAACTAGGGATTATCCCACTTTCCAGAGTCATACTGTACTCTCATTTTGTTCCGGAGAGTGATTTTGATGTTGTTGAACGTGTTGTTTCTGTTGGGCAGCGCACACCTGTGTGTGTGTGTGTGTGTGTGTGTGTGTGTGAGTGTGTGAGTGTGTCTAATGTCCAGAACATTGTCTCAGGGAAAGGCAAAATGGGCAGCCCTGTGTGTGTGTGGGAGAGAGGGGTGTATCCTGGGATTCATAAATGATGTTTCCATGGCAACGGCCATTTCCCTTAAGCGCTGATGATTACTTGATGGTCTTATGTGACCTGTCTAGTGGACAGGGGTCCGGCTGTGGGTCATTAATGAGTCACAGTGTGCCGGAGGGCAGTAGCCCACCTCCTCTCACTGTCATGGACTGTGGTCACAGAAGACCATTACACCACAGGTACAGCGCTCGCCTCATTGCTAACCCATTACCAGAGTTGGAGATGTCTTTGTCATTGGGTCGTCCTAATACATAGTGAGACCACACATTAGTGTGTTCAGTAAACAACCCCTAATGGAATTGTGAACAGGAACATGTACACTAGAAGCAGGGTGTTAGCATGATAAGGGAGTTTAAGCCTCAAACTCAATGTAATGAAGTACAGTGGACACCTGGAAATGGGCTCTACTCCAGGATCGAAGTGCCTGTAATGATGAAGCAGTCCATTGTAGCTGCAACTAGCCAGATAATTGCCCCTGGTTTCCATCGAACACCATTGCAGATTGGTCCATTGTCTGACCACAGGCCAGTGGAATTGTGGGACAGTGCACGTTCCCATAAATCCTAGCAGTGTCCCTGTGGACTTCCTCCATAGCAGCGCTAATCCAAACGGACAAAAGCTATGACAACCTGCAACTGTTCAGCCCCAAAGATAATTAGCTAGCAGGGATTCCTATTAACTGCTATGAACTGGGAAGGCTGTGTAAATGGGCCAATGGCTACGGAGGAGCTTGAAAGTAGAGATCAATGGGCGACATCCCACTTGTATCAGTGCTGCTGTTCTTCTAGTGGCACCACTGGAGTGGTCAGGGCCAGTCTTTTTTGTACACCGTGTTAACGTGTCAACGTTTCTTGGAAATCTGTTTAAAATTCATCTGGGCTGCAGTGACGAGTCACTCTGGGATCCTGCCTATGGATATCCATTCATCATGTCTGCCAGTCTGTTATTGCGTTTGTTTTTTTGTGGCTTTCAACTTCCTGTTGAGGATGTCTGCAGTCAGCCTACCTCCTCTTCAGTGAAGCGTCGTTCATCATTGTACCTCCTTGTGTGCTTCTTTTTTCTAATATTGGGTATGGATTACATTGTTGTGG
Source organism: Borostomias antarcticus (assembly GCF_949987555.1). NCBI lineage: Eukaryota > Metazoa > Chordata > Actinopteri > Stomiiformes > Stomiidae > Borostomias > Borostomias antarcticus. Next base: position 10,990,900 of record NC_140246.1, read on the forward strand.
CGTGTTACCTCCTTGGCAGGTGACTGCATAAAATGAGTGCAGCAACTCTTTTGCTATATGCTTTTTGAAGTAGGTCAGCCTGGTCTGCAATTTATGAATTGCCTCTTTTCTAGTCCAGATCTAAAACAGCACTCCTACAAAATGTCAAAAAGTAGGCCTGCTATTTAAATGCGTTTATCACAATTGCAAGTGAGAGTACAGTGGCTCATTGTCATTTTTGGACTTTCAGGTGAAACTCATGACATATAAAGAGTCCATCTTGAATTCCACCCATTCAAACCATTCATGACTTATCCACCGTCACCTCCCTGTCAAACTGTTTGCTCTGTGGTGTATGTCCACATTATGTTGGAGGAGGAAGTGACTTACAGTAAATTGGTCGTTTCCATGCCAACAACCTTGATTGTTTAACTTCATCTCTGGTGTGACCGGTGTCTGTCTGCGTTGTGTATTTCTTCTTGAATAGATGAGGCAGACACTTCTCTCTTTCGGTCTGAGACCTGTATTAATTTCTGCCATACAAAATACAAAATTGGCATCAGGAAACTCCTCCATGTTAGCTTCTAGCTAGCCTACAGATTAAGATGGTTACCAACATAAGAGGCTCAAACAATAGCAACACATATAAGAGGTAAAAAATAATAACGGAGCTAATGAAGACAGACCTCTTTCCACCAACACACATACAGGAAAGAGGAGGATGTGAAGGGATGCTAACATTTAAGAGGCGACAAACAGGAAATTAGTTCACAAGTAGGGAGGAATAACAATATGTTTCCTGATGTGTAAGATAAATGACAAAAAAACAAAACAAATAATTATACGATTTTGTGTTATGTTTCTTCATACAGTTATATAATGTCTAACAATGTTACACTGGCACACATCCTTTAAGTCTTCTCAGATGTCAAATGTGGTGCACCAAACATAGTTAGATCATGCATGTTTCTTTCCAGCGCTGTTTTTGCCGTTGCGTGAAAAGTGGAGCGGGAGGTGATTCTGAGGCCTTAACGGAATAGACCTTTCCTATTCAGGTGGCAAGCTCCGCCCCCCCTAGCTACTGTTGCTATGTCCCACAAGCTTTGCAGCACTTTACTAAAATGTCCACTGAACAGCACATAACCTACCCGGTTATTCTCTCAAGGATTCCTGACAATATTGTTGTATTATATTTGCTAAATGCCACTACTGTTTCTAAGAGAGTTCTACAGAAAGGCCTGAACTATTTTACACAAGGATATATCCATGTGTTTGCATTTCGGACGGAGCTGGTGACAACATACGAGTTGATGCTAGGTGTTGGCGATCTATGCGGAAGGCACAGACGCCTCACAAAATCGTGGAGTCTTACTGCACATGTAAAGCAGGGTGAATAAGTTAGTTACATTAGAAAATGGTTAGCCTGTGAGAATAATCTAAATAAACTACTAGCTCCGTTAATTTTTTAAGTTTAATTAGCTATATACCCTGTACAGTACATCAAGCACCTAACGTTAACGTTACTAGCTTCGTAACTTTTTGTGTCGGCACTGCTGTAAACTGATGTGTGGAGCAAGGACTATTGTACAGACTTGTGTTGAATATAATGGCTAGCTGTGATAGAATATAGCTGCTAGATATGAGTAGTGAACTGAATGGGCTTGGAGCAAAGTTGTCTTTACACTCAACTGTGTATGGAGCCTTCCACAAGCCTTTAAACATTTTTCTAACTGTGTTTTATATTGTCTCTCATTACTGCATGTTCTCTAAGCGCATCTAAGAACAATTTTCCAAACTAATGTCTAATCTATGAACACAAAAACGCAAGACTAGCTTTGTTTGTGGGACATCATGGTGGCGCTGTAGCAAGGGGCGCGGTCTTAAGAAATCAGGCAACCTTATTGGTTATTATTCTCTGAGTGATTGACAGGTCGAAAAGGTGTATTCCATCATGTGGGAGAGACAGGGGAGTGAATCTGTCAGCAGGTCGCTCCTTCAGCTCAAAGCTCTGCTATTTCAGGCCAATTCAGTACAGGGCGAGAGTAAAACCTCAACAAACTCAATGTCCCCTTTCTCCTTCATCTCCCTCTCTGTGCATGGGACACTAGTGTTTGCATGCTCGCAAACGAGTGTCGCCCTTCCTATTTTGGAACGGATGGTTTGTGAGAAAGTTCCCGTAGTTCCTCTGCGTTCCTGCCTCAGATGCTTGGAGAACAAAGACCATGAGAGGAAGCTGGAATGTAATAGTTCCTGTCATTCATACACCCTGTTTATATTAGATTGAACTTGGACCGGAGTTTGTTTGGCCTGTGTAGCAGGTTTGTAGTTGTCAGGGGCCGGAACGCGGACCCTGGACCCGTGTAGTGAGACCCCCGGACAGAACAGGCAGACAGAGGGGAGTGGTTGGCACTTGGCCGTTTAATAATAAATAATAAAATGGGGAGAACTGGTGCCACAACAAAATGGGGGAGGTGCAAACCAATGGGGGGTATGTATGGATGCGTGTGTGTGGTATGTACATGAGATGGGGAAACAAAGAGGGGTGCGTGGGTGCGGTGTGTGTGGTATGGGTATCAGCCGGAATGTGTTTGTGAATGTGCTGCGAGGCCCTACGAGAGGTGGAGGGAAGGGTCCGGGAACTCTGGCGTTCTCTGGTGGTGAGAGGAGGCGGAGCGGAGGCAGTCCCGCGGAGCGAGGGAGGGGAGAGTCGAGGGCAGGAAGCGAATGGGAAACGCGGCGCGGAGGCCGGGAGGACGCGGGGGCCGGAGAGGCGCGAGGACGCTGGACCCTATGAGGGCTAGAAACGTCTGAGCCCCGAGCGGTGGTTCCAGCGTCCTCTTGTAGTGGCTCCGCTAACAGGCAACAGCTGCAACGAGTTGGCAGGTGATTGCTGCTGCTGCCGGGCGGAGCCGGCCTCTCCGGCAAGGGGTGGAGTCCGCGTCCTCGAAGCGTGTGCCTCACTGCCCCTACGACTCGACTCCCGGACTGGACCCAAAGACCGAGCTGGGCCCACAACAGTAGTATTGATAAGAAGGCTGTTTATTAGGAGGGGGAAGGTTCGACTTGAATTTATGTCCCCTAATACATCATCTGGTGATTTTGACTATGTCCCCTAATACGTCGCCTGGTGACAAAGACTATGTCCCCTAATACGTCACTTTTTTTGTTTGTTGAATAGCTGTTGCTTATTATCATTATAATCAGGTTGTAAAACTCAAATGGCGATGCCCAGGAAGCCAGAGTGTGGGCTGTGGAATCGTGGGAGCTTAATTTGTTGAGAAATACCAACATAATGTCATGTTAATTCAATTGCAAATGCAGAAATAAATCCTGTGTGTGTGTGCATGTGTGCGTTTGTGCGCGTGGTTTACCTTTGTTATCACCCTGCCACATTTTATTGACCCCCCAAACAATTTGTGTACTGATTGTACTGATCGAGTGTGAATTATTCTGAATCAGTTCCCTAGATATACAAAGACCCACAGACACACACACACCTCTAAACACACAGCCCTCTAATGTTTGTGTGTGGCTGTAAGCCAGCGCACCTAGGATAGCAAATGTCCGGTTGTCAGTCCCTCCCTGGCTTCCTCCCTGGCTTACTCCCTGGCTGCCTCCGTCCCATTGTTGACCTGCAGTTCTATGTTGCTACCACAAGAGGCAGATAGACTGCATTTACCGTTTTCGGCCACGGGACGGCAGCAACAGGCTTAGATAGACTGTGTTCCTTGTTCAGTTTCAGCAATTCAATGAGTATTTGAATAAGGCTATTTAGTTTATTATAGTATAGACCCAATATGACGCGAGGCGGCGGAGTCTTTCCACAATGCCACTGTCCACGCCACTGTCCACACCACAGACCCCACAACTCAGCCCCTGAGAGGGCTAGAGAAACACGGTCTTCACCGGTGGGGGCAGGTGGGTAGCCCGGAGAGGGCTCCACTGCCCCCAACCCAATATGACGCGAGGGGGCAGAGTCTCGCCACCACGCCACGGACCCCACAACTCAGCCCTTGAGTGGGCTAGAGACACAGGGTCTTCACTGGTGGGGGCAGGTGGGTGGCCCGGAGAGAGGTACACTGTCCACGACCAGCTCTGACCCGAGGGGGTGGAGTCTCGCCATCACGCCACTATCCATGCCACGGATCCCACAACTCAGCCCCTGAGTGGGCTAGAGACACACTTGTCTTCACCGGTGGGGGCAGGTGGGTAGCCCAGAGAGAGGTCCACAGCACCCGACCCAATATGACGCGAGCGGGCGGAGTCTTGCCACCACGCCACTGTCCATGCCACGGACCCCACAACTCAGCCCCTGAGTGGGCTAGAGACACAGGGTCTTCACTGGTGGGGGCAGGTGGGTGGCCCGGAGAGGGCTCCACAGCCCCCAACCCAATATGGCGTAAGGGGGCGGAGTCTTGCCACCACGCCACTGTCCACGCCACGGACCCCACAATTCAGCCCCTGAGCGGACTAGAGACACACGGTTTTCACCAATGGGTGTATGGAGATTGCCCGGAAGTAACTGCACTACACCCAAACCCCAAGACGCGAGGGGCTGGAGTCTCACCACCACGCCACGGACCCCACGGCCAATGGGCCTAGGATATAGACAATTAACTACCAGTGGAATGGTGGTGGAGCATCCATCGGGGACCCGCTGTAGGTCCGCTAGCCTTGTGTTATCTGGGTTTATCCCTTACCTTTGTCCAGAAACAGAAGTTGAACCAATTGCAGCAAAATAGTTTGTTACAGGAATCATCAGTGTAGCTGCTTTAGCCACTGACCGCTACCATTAATGTTATGGAAGCTGCTGCTAGTTGTTGTGAGCTCATGAGCTAACTGGCTATCCTGCTCTTATTGTGCTGGATTAGCATTGGAAGCATTGGAACTGATGTGTCCAGGCGACAAGACCTATCTTAATTTATCAAACATCATTCCATGTAATTTCAATTCACAGCTATTTCAGTGGCATGACTAGCTTCCGTCCTACCAGTCCTGAACAGAAACAAGCCAGCCACGCACATAAGCCAGGCTGGACCTGGCCTGGTTGTCTCTTCAAGCTGGGGAAATTGAGATGTTTTCTTCCATTAACTGACCAGAACCTGAATCTCTACGAATGAATGGGGTTGCACTGTTAACGGACAGGAGCACACATTTACTCTCTGTAGTTTGGTGTAGACCGATGTTGCTCTTGACAGTGTTGTGATTATCTTTTGTTGTTAGCAGAAGCCAGCCCTTTCTGCATCAGCAAAGGCTGCCGGCACATGATGCAATATTGATTAACCTGCCGGACATTGGAGGGGAAGGCGAACGAGAGAGACGAGAGAGAGCATATTCTGAATACAAACGATGAATGAGGTGCTGTGTTTGGATATAGAGCAGTCAGCCAGTCCATGCTAGAGCTGAATAATACCTACAGTATAACCGTGAAGTATGCTTTGAAGGTGCACAGGTTTTGATGCTATGTTGGCCATGCTGTTAGCGGGGCCTGAGACAGCTTGAGTGGCAGTAGTAAGTTGTGTCATCTTAAGCACGGGTTTAAAGGTCACCTTTAATTGCTTCCGTCTGTGCAGAGAACGATCCCTTATGAAGCTGCGCTGTGTGTCTTGGCCCAGGTGTTGCTATCAACATGGCTCATCTCCTCTCATCAGCTGTAGGAGTCTGCAGGCTAGGCTGAGCATGTTTGTGTGTGCGTGTGTGTGTGTGTGTGTCTAATAGGAGCAGAAGTGGTATGGATACCAGTATATGATGTGACTGTAAGCAACTCTATAGCTCTAAGCATGCATAAGTGGATGTTTGAGAAGGTTGCTCCTCTATTTTTGAGAGGAGAGGAAGGAAGATCCAAATATATAAAAATATAATAATAAAAAAAACACTACAAAATCTCGGTATCATTTATATAAAAAAAATCTCCTCTTTGAGAAAAATCCATTATTGAAATTCTGATTAAAATGCTTCCACAGCGACACCTGTAGGGCAGGCCAGAAGGAAAGGGTCTGTGTGAAGTGATCAGAGGCCTTCTATCTTCCATTAGGGCACAATCTCTTATATCGATTCATGTATAATTTTTTTCATGCTAATTTTTTATTGGCCAAAAACAACATAAAATAATGTTCCAACGGAGGACGTCCTACCTAACCAATCAACAACCAGATTACAATATTGACATTGCGTTGGTCCAATGATTTCCAAATTTTTTCTTCACTTCTCTACCACTGTACATGAGTGTAATGAACTGGCGGTAAAGCAAAAGATAGATTCATACTGTACATATTAGAATATAAATTATAATATGCAAATTGCTACTTTTTATAGCGCAGTAGATAGCTATTTGCGTTAGCCAGCATATGTGCTTGTGGATTATTTGTTGTCACACAGTCATTCCACAGTTTGGACTACGCAGAATAGGTGAGAGTCAAAACTGCTGGATAACCAACTTCACAGACATCCATGCTAGTGGTCACCAGAAAGATTCAATGCTGAATAAGGTTGGAAGTCAAAGATATTCTTGGGTAACGGGCAGACCCAGGACTAACCGGTTGTATCTTTGGCAATGTCATTTGATGGGGAAGCCTAAGGCCCCGACTACACGGACAAGGACTTTTCTGAAAACGTACGTTTTTTGCATAGAACATTATTTTTTGCATTGTTGTGTGGACGGAGAGATTTTCCAAAAATCTGTTGGTGTGAACGCAAAAAAAAAAAATCCCCTGAGGGGGGAAGAATGCGTATTTAGAAATATCCGTGTTCATGTGGATATGGCCTAAAGCTCACTTTAACACTTGGTCTGCTCAAAGAGTTTATATAAGACTACCTCAGAAGCTAGCTTGTCCAGAAAGCTGCAGCTCACCCCGAAATTTCCCACACAACTTCCCTTCTCTGTTCTCTACACTGGTCATTGGCGTAAAATTTACCAGGGACGCCCGGATGTCCTGACCAATATTCAGGGACGACTAGATTGTCTCTAGCAGTTATCAATTTGGATGCAGCAAGTGCACATGTAGGCCAAATGCATGATCATCAGTTCAGGAGGTTAAAGAACCAGTCATCAAGATAATCAGATCTGACCGTAGCTCAAATTCATGCTTTTTTATTTTAATAGTGCAAAAGAAATTCACCTTGCACGCTATATGTGCTTGCATTAAATGTCCCTAGCAAAACTCAAATCAAAAATATGCCGTTGACACTGGCTCCATGTAAGAGCTCACATCCCGTTTAAAACTCTGGTACTAGCCTACAGGGCAGTGAAAGGAATAGCTTCCTCCTATGTCCAGGCCATGGTCAAGCCCTACACCCCCTCCCGACCGCTACACTCTGCTACCTTGGGGCGATTGGTTGTCCCGTCACTCCGAGGCCCCTGCAGTCAATTGATACGGTCACGGCTCTTCAGTGGTGGAATGAACTGCCCAAGTCACTGCCCATCTTTTGCCGCAGGCTCAAAACTCACCTCTTCAAGACGTTCTACCAGGATCCTCCCTCTTAAGCATCCTATTCTATTTATATTTTGCTACTCTTGCACTTTGGCTTCAGCACTAGATTATACTCTTAGTCACTTGTTTAGAGTGGAGATTGTGAGTCTGGCGAGTAGTACTACAGTACACTGACTACCTATGTTAAATGCAATTATTGTAAGTGGCTTTGGATAAAAGCGTCAGCTAAATGACTGTAATGTAAATGTAATGGCTACGAAAAGGCAGGAGACGTGTTTTGTTGTGATGACAACAGCAACTCTTCCCCCCTCTCATAGTCCTGGTGACAACAGCCACTCTGCCTTGTGACCTTACACTATCCAAAGAAAAGGTATTCATAGATCATTGTAGTTTTTTGCATTAGTTCCTTATGATTAACTCTTGGTATTGTTATATTTCAACATAAGAACATAACATTAAGTAGAGATAAGTAGCCTAATAGTGCAAAATAACATGATGCCGTGGGTTGGTTTTCCTCCTGTCCTCCCCAATTAGTCTGAGATGTAGCCCAGTGTGTTTGTGTCTTCGACGGCGTTCCCTCTGCAGGGTGGCGAGGGTGGGGAGGCGACGGGGGAGAGAGAGAGAGGGCGTCTCTTCGACTGGAGGCCACGGCGTCTGACCCCAAACGAGACTGTGTCCCTCACCCTCCAGGGACTGTGCCTCTGTTTCTGTCTTTTTCTTCTCCTCCTTTCCTCCGTCGTTCTCTGTTGCTCTGCCCTTCGTTTTTTACATTTGTCCTCTGGGATTTGTTCCTAAACCCAAATTGCCCAGCAATGGGACAAATAAACATTTTGAATTTGAACTAAACTCCAACCCTTTCAGAGTGTGCAGAGATTAAAGCTTGCAGTTTGTATTCTTTTGTGAGCTTAAAGGAAACCAAGCTTTATTGGAAGTGACTTTTGTGTGGTGATGCTTGCAGTGCAGCAGGGTTCACTGTTAGCTCACTGTCTGTGTTTGATGAGAGAGGTTCATTTCACAGATCAGTTTCGCTTCAATTTGTTAATTTCCTTTTCCAGTTGTATTTAATGCTCAAAATTGTATATGTTATCTATGGTAAACAGCACCTTGTAGGGAGTCTGTTGTAATACTATGGTGTAGCTCATCAGTATGCATTTAGGCCTGTGTCGCATTGTATATTACTAGTGGTTTAAGCTCCTTTCTGAATGTGCTTTAATATGTTGCACTTGCCCTTTCCTTCTACCCCATGAAGTCTGTGTGACTGCTTGTGATCACCACACACGACCCCCTCTCATTTCTGCACACAATTCTCATAATTTCCCTTTGAGCACTATATAGTTCTGCCCTCGTCCAATGTACTGATGTGCGGTACCAATCAGTATGCCTGGCATGGCTCCCTCTGCCTCTGACCGTAAACGTGGTTACTGAAGTGCCCAGCCCCTGAGTGCAGTGCCCAGACTTCCTACCATACTCTGTGGGTTCTGACCATATTCTATTCTATACTGTACAGTTACTGTAAATATGGCTGTATAGTCCCTGTTATTCCTCTTTTTATGCTACTACCTCCCTTATCTTGTGTATTTTTTCATGACTGTATCTAGTGTCTTTTCTTTCCAACCTTGCTGTTATTTCAACTGCTGAAACGCCAAATCTATCTGTCTGTCTGTCTGTCTGTCTGTCTGTCTGTCTGTCTGTCTGTCTGTCTGTCTGTCTGTCTGTCTGTCTGTCTGTCTGTCTGTCTGTCTGTCTGTCTCTGTCTGTCTGTCTGTCTATGTAATCACCTGGTGACAACGGTCATTCTACCTCTTTCTCATGGTATTAGTGACAAGACACCAGACTCTCTGCCTCTCTCTCTCTCTCTCTTTTTTAATTACACTTGGCACCAAACAAACATTTCTATGAGATCTATTAAGATACTGCATGTACATCATGTATATTGATCTCATCTTTACAACTGGGCTGTTACATAGTTAACCAATTTTTCCCGCAAATTGTTCCAATTCATGATTAACAAAAGTCATATTTTCCATTTTCCAAAAGACACTCTGCCCCTCTCTCACTCTGTCAGGTTGTGTTTATATGAGAGAGAGAGAGAGAGAGAGAGAGAGAGAGAGAGAGAATTCACCTTAGAAAGTAAGAGGAGATACAATGTGCAACATGTTTGAATGTGAGCCATCAGTCAAGCTACCCACTTCGCAAGGTTGCATGTGTGTTTGTGTGTGTGGATCGGCGGGGGGAGGGGGGAGGGGGGCTACAGTGAAGTCATCCCCTCTATCTCTGCGTGAGCACATTAAGATGACAGTGAGATCACCCTCCCCGTGTGTGTGAGGAGGCTGAAGTCACCCTCTCTGCCCTGTGAAGGGTGAAGATGCCCCTCCTTCCCAACCCCCCCCCCCCCCACACACACACATGCACACACACACTCAGCCATAAAACAACGGATCATAATCACACTGCCAAAGACAATGGAGTCAGCTCTCTTTTTCCCAGAGCTGTCCCTGCTCCCAGCATGCTCTGGCACCCGTCCTCCTCTCTGTCACCTTCATCATCATCGTATGCATCTTTTTCGTCGTCATTATCACCAGCCCCCCCCCCCCCCCCCCAAACAGTAGGTGAATCCACATGTGACTATGATGGAGGACATGTTTCTGCCTGATGGGTTGAGTGTGCTTGTAATCAGATGGCTGGAGAGACAGCCACCGGAGGAGTGGTCCAACCTCGACTGCTGTCCAGGAAAACATGACGAGCGGTCACTGGCCCCTGCTCTGGGCTCTTGCTCTGTTGTGGTGGAGCTCTCCCATGGGTATTGTCAGGAAACAGACAGATTTCCCAGACATCGACCCTCTCGCCTGCTTGGACATTTGGCTGTACAAGACTGACCCGTCCCTGCAGTCTGCCTCCTCCGACCCTCCTCCTGTCTCATTCCATATCTCGTTCCATCCATTCATCTCTCCCTCCATGCTCCCTCCATCCCCCTCTTTGGCTGTAGCTCATTATCTCTCCCTCCCTCACTTCTCTCACTCCGTCCATACTTTCTTCCCTTTCTGTCTCCCTCCAGCCCATATCGGTCTCTCTCTCGCTGTCTTCCCCATCCTCCCAAAATCTCTCATTCCCCTCCTCCCCTCTCCCTCTCTCCATTCCTCCCCTGGCAGGTCAGTGTGTGTCTGGCAGTTGGTCAGCAGGTCTGGGAGTTTTTTGGACGATGGAAATGGGACTGTCTCATTAGCCCCGGCTTCCTCTTGGCTCTCTCCCAAACTGGACCAGAGAGTCTGGCTCGTCCGGACACGAGCTGGAGTACCTCAGCTGTCACCTCCCTTCCTCTCTCTCTCTGTCTCTCTCTCCCTTTCTCTCGCTCTCTCACACTCTCTCTCTCTCTCTCTCTCTCTCTCTCTGTCTCTCTCTCCCTCTCTCTCTGTCTCTCTCTCCCTCTCTCTCACTCTCTCCCCCCCTCTCTCTCCTTCTCTCTCGCTCTCTCCCCCTTCTCTCTCCCTCTCCCTCTCTGTCTCTCTCCCTCGCTCTCTCTCTCTTTACCTCGTTCGGCGTCTCCCGCCCCGTCATGATCTCCTCCTCTCTGGTCCTCATCACCCCGTTCTCTCCCTTTCTATCTGTCCATCTCCTCCTCCTCTCTCTCTGTGTCCTGGGGAGTCATTCTGGCTCCAAACGCAGACCGAGCTGTCACTTCTGTGTCCCAGGCTGGCCGACCACCAAGACAAAGCAGGAGAACGTGTCCTCCCTTGATCCGAAATGGAGGCACGCCAAACAACAACAAAAAAGCCCCAGACACAGTAGGAACTCACTGGTGGTTGTTCACAAATGGAACCGTTTCACGATGAACGTGCCGGCTTTGACGAAGCTTGGTACTTGTCATTGTTTAGGAAAGGTACACAAGACCTAATTGTCGGCCGCTATGCTCTTGGCTGCAAACCAAACTTGTGATTTATTTAGTCCATTTAGACCCGTCACCTCCAAAGTGCCTCTGTTTAGCCAGGAGTCTGATTATACTGAAAGTTGTATCACTCAGCACCTTCGTCATGTAAATCCTGAGATAACTCTGCCTAGCGATAAGTGATGCCGCACCCCCCTGTCTCTTATTCGCCCTCACAGACAGCCCCCCCACCCCCCTCCCATCCCCCAGTCTCTTATTCACCCTCACAGACAGCCCCCCCACCCCCCTCCCAACCCCCTGGAGGGAGTTGGTCTGTGCACGACTGAGAGCAGAGAAACCAAGTGCTCAGTGCGTCCGCGTCTGTGGATAACGACACGTCACACCAGAGCTTATCTGCCGGTGTGCAGGGCAGGGAAAATTGACTCTTCATAGAGGACAGTGGAACAGGAGAGGGTCCATTCTGAACCCCCGTCTGCAGGGAGGAGGGCGGAGGCGCGCGAGGTCACGCGTGTGCACAAGGACGCCACTCGCTGTGTGTCGCCGGCAGCAGAGGAGATCACTCGAAAGAGGACGTACACAACAAACACACACTGTACGCATGCATGCGCGCCACACACACACACGCCCTCTCTCTCTCTCTCTCTCTCTCTTTCTCTCACATTCTCCCTCTCTCTAACTCTAACCACCCAACATATTGTATCCAGTGGCAACGGAGCGATTCCAGAGGAACGCTTATTGAGTTCCCGCCGGTGCTGCGCGCCATCTTGGATGTTGTCCCCTTTGTTTCCTCGGCGGGCGCGGGGTGCCATCTGTCTGTCCCGGCCTCTCCTCTGCAGTACATTTACTGGGCGTCAGTAGACAGCAGAGGAGCTTTGGGATGGTAGAGGTCACTGGTAGACGGCTGGGAAAAGGTATCGGTTGGCGTGACTCCGGAATGGAACAGGTTGGCATCACTGAAGCAGAATATGGTCAGCGTTATTCTGATAAAGGAACAAGTTGGTGTCACTTTAACCTGGCATAGACTGTGCACACAATGTATATCATCTCTACTCTCTGTCCTGATCTGCTATAGTCCCAGCTGTAGTTTCACTACACTATTATATATATATATATATATATGAACTATGACGATTCTCCAAAATCTCCTTCGTTGGGACGAATGGCCAGTGCTGTGGAGGCTGTGTGTTGTATTTGAGGACCAGCATCTCTCATAGAACTTTGAGCTTTCAAATCGTCACCAAGGCTGTTGCAGCAGTAAAGGTATCTAGGCCATCGGGTCGCCAGCAGAGCAGCATGGAACCGTTTGCCGGGCTTCGTCTCGACCCGAGGATAAGCTGTGGAGAGACGGCGAGGACATTCGGATGCCTCCCAGTCGAAGTGGCTATAACCTCCAATCGATTTCATATAGATCGCCACACTGCGTCGAGTTCAAAGGTCGAGTGTAGACGTTTGAAGGTATTTGTTCACAAGATTGTCTCCGTTTGCTGTAATCACCAATTAGGGGGAGGGGGTAAGCAACAGGACAATAGTATACAGATTCCATTACCACTAGTGAAGCTGTGTAATCCGGTTAGTGCGCTGTCTGCCCTCCCTGCGATAGAGGGGGAGGTACAGATGTATCAGGATTCCCCATGAACATGAGATCCTGCCTGTGTTCCAGAGCGTCTGTCTATACAGAGAGCCTTTACATTTTACAGATTTACTTTCATATCACGTTGTGTGTGTGTGTGTGTGTGTGTGTGTGTGTGCGTGCGCGTGCGTGCATGTGTGCGTGTAGGAAATGTCTTGCTCTCACCTTCGCAGTGATGAGTTGAGAGAGATCACGCTAAAAGTCAGGAGCTTGCAGAGGGAGTGTGTTGGTCAGGGAGGTTGTGCCGGGGGGATGGGGATGTGTTTACCCTGCTGTTTACCATGATCACTCAGAGCAGACTACTCAGGAGAGAGGGAAGAGACCAGACAAGGAGGAGAGCAATGCTGTGTCCATCTCTCTCTCTCTCTCTCTCTCTCTCTCTCACTGTCTCTCTCCTTCTCTCATTCACTATTGCCCATTTCTCTAACTTTTCTTGCACGTCTTGTCCCTCTCTCTCTCTCTCTCTCTCTCTCTCTCTCACACACACACACACACACCACTTATTAAATCTTGCCCATTCTCTCTCTCTCTCTCTCTCATATCACACCGTCATACTCTCTCTCTCTTCCTCCCCTCTCCTCCTCCCTCTCTGTTTCCCTGTCTCTCCTCCCACATGCTCTCCCCTCCCCTCCCCTCACAGCAGCTTTGCCCTTGACTTCATGATCGCCCAATGCAGTTAATCGGCTATAAATTACTATCTTTTTTTCAACACAGTGCTCTATGCATTTTGTCTCCTGCGGTATTATTCTCCTCCAAGACGCTGCCCTCCCCCGTTCTGTATGACGGCCTGATTCATGGTTTACCTGTGTGTGTGTGTGTGTGTGTGTGTGTGTGTGTGTGTGTGTGCGCGCGCGCGCGTGTGTGTGTGTGTGTGTGTGTGTGTGTGTGTGTGTAGGAGAGTGGCTTGTGTGTGTGTGTGTGTGTGTGTGTGTGTTGTAGACTGTTTATTCCCATTTCCTAGCAGTTCAGGGAACACAGAGGCATATCTATTTTTTGTAAATCATTGTTGAGACCGGCTGTTCTCCCCTCCTGTGGGCTAAGAAGTAGAGGTGGCACGAAGCTGAAATCAAGTTGTTTATTTCCCTGGCCTGAGCCGAGCGCCGGGTTATTTAATCTCTCGTTCCTGCTCGGTGGAGCGTGTCTAGTTTCATTCAGAAGTGACTTGTTCATAGGGAGGCTGAGCTCCGCAGAAGGACTTCACGCTCTTGCAGTCCTGAATATCTACAGCATGTCACCATGGGCTTGATTAAATAGCCTCTGTGGATGCTTACCTGGTTAACTTATTAGATCCATCACATGAAAACTGGCTGCTTGTTTCACCTTACCGGTTATTACTACAGTATACTCACCTGTTCCATACTAATGTAGATTACTGTAACGGTGTACCTGTACATTAGGTAATCGTAACCAGGGCCAAACAGCTGGGAGCTGCAGACCGCTGTGTCTCTGGTAGAGAGTCACACACCGTAAAAACGGAGCAGACCCGTACCCCGAGACGTCTCCCACATGGTCCTAGAGCCTGCACGCACCGAGGAGACTGGCGTCGTTGAGATAGAACAGAACAATATTCCGTACAGTCTCAACGTCTCTTGTTTATTGCTGGGGGTGGCTGGATCAGTTTATGGACTGTGAGCGATGTTTGAGGACAGGGTGATATGATTTTAGAATGTAAGGGAGCTCAGTGAAAATGATTTCTCTCATTCAAAGGAATCCATCATGATGAGTCAGTCACTTAATAGGTCTTTGAGCGGCCTCCTTGGTTGATCATTCTGTTGGCTCCGTTTCTGTTCAGTGTGTGTACGTCATTCGTCATTGGTCCCATCCCGAGCCAGCAGTGACTCATGTTGTGTAACGGTAAAGTGATACTTTGCTGACTGTGTTTATTTTTTCCCCGCACTTGGTTGGCTATTGATCGCTCCCTATCAAGACCATTCATCGAATGGTACTGTAAAAGGTGGAAGAGCTAGATTAAGTGCTCTGGAATCCAAGCATTCTGATTGGACGAATGGGTGTCACATGGGAGTAAAAGGCTAGAATTGCAATGGTTAGAGAAGACTGTTGTGCTCCATTTCCTCACTGAATGCAAACAGTCCTGTTCCATTGTCCCAGGGTTCCGGGCTAGCACCGCATCCGTCCGCGATTCTGATTGGATCGCTCACATTCAGTCGCAGTAGTAGCGCACACGGAGACTAATGCATTGTGCATGTGACATCGGTGTCCCCTGTTCCTCCCCGTCAGGTGCTGTGGAAGAGAACATACATTATACATGTTCTAACAGGTAATCACCCGCCACTGAGGCGGCCGCGCCACGTTACTGAACGCTTCCCCTCCTGAGTGCAGACACGCTCGCTCTCCAAAAACCAGGGACTTCCAATATCCTCGCCTGTCAGGAGGCTCCGGGCCGGTCTAGCGGACGTAGGGATGCATGTCTGACGGCAGCTCGTCCAGAGAGACCCGGGACACCCAGGCAGAATACTAAGCATAACCCGTCAGCGCACTGGACCTGGGGATGACGTGTCAGGGGGGCTCTGTGAAGTGTGTGTGTGTCTGTGTGTGTGTGTGTGTGTGTGTGATGGGGAGGGGGGGGAGTATAAATGAGAGCAGACAGGATCATTACACAGCGCTTTACAGAGGAGGTACTGTACACGCTGCAAGACCACCCCCCCGCCCCCCTCCCCTCGTTATGTGCGAGTCCCGGACCGTCTTCTCAAAGATGGCTGAACCGATCGGCCGTACCTCCGCCCTCCACCTCAGCTCTGCAGTCCAGCCTGGCGAGGCGTGGAGGATCAATGGCTGTCAATCTGGCGCCAGCATCCCCCCCCCCTCCGGAATAATGTTTGCCCCATCAGCAGTAATCCGAGGGGAGGTCTTAGGGGAGGCTCCTCACCCCTCCCCTCCCGCCCCCCTGCTTTTCAAGCCCCTGCTTTGGAGAGACAGATTGGGACAGGTAGGCCAGGAACCCTACGGGGATGTGCGTCTGCATCTGAAGCAGAGATATTCCCGGGTCTGTAGTTATAGTCGGCCGCGCCGGCCGGCTCTCTGGGTTCGCTTCAGAGTGGTTCCCTCCCAGCACCTGTGCCTGATGATGGGAGGGCAGGGAACTGTTGGGATCTGCAATGTGCAAATGCAGGAAAACCTGGCATGAAAAGACTTAGCTTAACTTCTGACATGGCGTAGTAAATGTAAGCACCAAGGACATTGAATATGGTTCTGTGAGTCTGGGGTAGACCGAACGATGTTTATGTTCTCCTGACGACAGCTACTCAATACTGTGCATGGATCATCATGTAATGAAGCGTTATTGAAAGTCATTCGCGAGCGGGCCAGTTTTAGCCCCGCCCGTCACAGCTTAATGAACGTATCATGGATCGTGGCTTGGTTGCCATGGTGATTACACAAACACCCTTTCGTCAGGACCTTTCTGATCGACTCTGCTCCATCATTCTCCGGATCGCACGTGGGGAGAGTGATGACAGGCTCTCTGTTCGTCCTCCTCCCGTATCCTTCTATAATCAAATCAAATCAAAATGTATTTATAGAGCACGTTTAAAACGCCAGCAGTCGACCAAAGTGCTGAGATATAAGACGGGCATTTCTCTCTGCCCCCCCCCCCTCCCCTCTGTGGATGTTAATGTCCGTTTATGAGTTGGCTTGGAGAGAGCGCGGCCGGCGCTGTGTGTCAGAGACCCGCCGGGACTGCTCGGCTCACGGCCGCTCGCTGATTTACACCCCCTGTCTGTCCCAGTAATTAAACCACACCGCCAGGTGGAGGTAATTGATTTTTTTCTGTGTGTGTGTGTAAAACAACTCAAATGGAATGCACAGTGACAGCAATGACGTTAACACACACACACACACACACACACACACACACACACTCTCTCTCTCTCTCAGCGCTTACTCTCACCTACTGCCTTCCATACAGGTGATACAGCGGACCTTCTCTCTTAATTTTGCTTTCATTCCAAGCATTTCCTCCGCTTCATTTTCTCCCAGACCTCGCCATGGCGCCCGGCTTCCCGGGTGATATTACCCATGCTGCACCGCACTTTTGGTGTACTCCGGAGAGGGGTGGAATTTTCCAAAGCAATCGCAGGGGATCTAATTAGCATTTCACAGATCTGTTGGATTTATCAATTTTTTATGGTGGTGGTTGCGGGGTGTAGAATGCCCCCCCCCTCCTTTCTCCATAGGGCCATTTTATATGCAGCCTTCACCACCCTGAATGGCGCAGCCCGTTGGTACTACAGAAGCCTCCAGCCATTAGGCTGTCGAGGGACATTGTGTCTGTAATGAGTGACTTACATTACTACCTACATTACTCTACTCTGGTGCTGTGCTGCCCCCCCCCCTCAACAAACTAGTGCTTAGGGAGTGGGGAGGAAACACACGTCAGCAAAACTGCTAATGCTGTTTTTCATTAGCGCGGGCGTCAACACCCCCCCCCCTCCGTCGTCGTGGTGTTCCGGGCTACGCGCCGCGGTCGCGTCGTCGCGCTCCACAGCGGAGCGAGGTGAAGCGTGCGGGCGATGAGCCCGCGGCGGGCGGCGTCCTCAGGGCTCACGGCGCGCCGTGTTCCTCGGTCTTTCATCGCGGCGTGCGCCTCGTACACGTGAGGGAGGAGGAGGGAGAGGAGGAAGACGAGTAGGAAGAGCAGAGAGAGGAGGTGGGGGCAACGAGAGAGAGGAGTGGTAGCCTGCAGCCGAACTAGAGAAAGGGAGTAGTGGGAGAGGGAGAGAGGGAGGTAGAGACGGGGATTGGGGGTGGGTGAAGAGGAAGAAGAAGAGAGCGTGAGTGTGAGATGGGGGTTCGGCGCTGTGGTTTTGAATTATAGAGCAGGCCCCGTAACGGCAGAGCTTAATCCCCGAAGCAAAGGTCAACGCCATAATTTGACTCCTGTTAATAAGAGCAGGGGACTGTAATTAGAGCATTGGTGGGGAAGATAATGATATGACGCGACCCCTCTGCTACCATCGAGGCCTCGCCGCACGCCGACGCCAGCCCCGCCGCCGTCAAATCTGCCAAGTTAATCAGAACAGGCACGGCAAAGCAAGACAATTACTACACGCAGAGTTAGCAGGACCTCAAGCATGTCATTAGCACGCGGTTATAGAAAGTGATCACCGTTAACGCCGTGCGGCCGACCAACTTGTAACTCTCCGGAGTTCAGATCATCCTTATTTCAAGTTCACGTCCATGGCAATGCTGGTTGGCCACCGCCACCATGGAGGTGGGCTGTCATGAGCACCAGACTAGCTCCAGAGAAGAGTGCTGACTGAGTGGCCAACTGGCCATCAAGGCTCTAGTGCAAGATCATGTGTGGGCAAATGTCATTCGTCATTCACCATTTAAAATGGTGCATAACACACATTTATGGACCACCTGTATTACTTGTAAGCATGTCACCAATTTAGATTTGCAATGCATTTTTATTTTATTTATTTATATATATATATATTTTAGCATTTTCATTTTAGTAGTCACACAAGTCCATTCGTCCCCAACAGCGCAGGGACTGAGGTAAGGGACACCTCTTAAGTCCCCAAACTAATGAAGACATGAAGGACAAAGAAACTACTTCCTCCCTTCACTGTCTCCTCCTCTTGTCTCCTTCACTCTCCTCCTCATCTCTCAGTTGAGAGGTAGCGCTGGTGACGGAGCAGGAGAGTCTTTATCCGGGACGAGAGGGAGCGCGCGCAGCCCTGCCAACCCCCCCCCCCACCCACCTCCCCCACCACCCACTCCTGAGACTTCCACCGCATGACGGAACGCCACTATTTTTAACCATGATGTCATGGTTAACCCAGCCAGTCATGTGCGTGCACCCCACCCCTCCCTCCTCCTCCTCCTCCTCCTCCTCCTCCTCCTCCTCCTCCTCCCTCTTCCTCACCCTCAGGGGGGTCTAGTCCCAATGCTGGGACGAGGGAAACCAAATCCGAACACTGGTTGTTAATATTCAAAGGGTTTTCGGCATGCGATGTCTCCGTTCTTTGTTTGGTCTTCAAGGTAGTTTTCAGAGCAGAGGTAGACTACCAATAGACTAAAGTACTACTGGAGCATAATGTAACATCTAGTTGCGGTGCTAGTTTGCATAGCGGAGCATTACGCACCTGGTTCTATGTGCTGTCAGGTCCATCAGACAGGCACACGTGTGAATGGTGAGAACATGGAAAGGGAAATGAGCTAGTGCTATTATGGCTTCCCTCACCCACAGAGAGAGAGAGGGGGGGAGGGAGAGAGAGAGAGAGAGAGAGAGAGAGAGAGAGAGAGAGGTGCTAGAGTGTGTTCGATGCATCTTTCCCTAATCACTAATGCATATAAAATCGTCAGTTGGCTGGAGTGAGCTGGTCCACTCCTTCACCCGAGGTGCCTTAAAGAGCGTCTCGCTCGTTCCCCCAGCCCGGACGATCCCGCCTCTGTCTAGACATGACCGAACGTAACAGCTCATATGGAATTACCAAGGAGCGGCGTGCCTCCCGCCTTGTCTGCCATCCCCGTTTAAAGGTCTTCTCTCCATTGATCTTCCTCTCCTCACTGGAGCCTTTCTGGACGCCCTCCTGAGAGGCCTGCCCGGTGACGGGGCTGTGAGGTTTGCTGCTCAGACTCCTCACTAAAGACATCACTGATGATAAGACGATTCAAACAAAGAATTGTACCTTACTTATTGATTTTGGCTTGAGGCCTCAGGCTTCATGTTGTCTCACAAATAAATGGTATACATCATACATCATATTTCTTGGACTGGCCACATTCAATCATACAATCAAAATGCCAGTTCATGGTGTTCCCCTTGTGTCTATGGAACATTTTAGCTATGTTTTCTGTTAGTAATGTGACATCATTACAGTTGAGACTCGACCTGTCACAGGTGGCATTACGCGCTGGAAAAATAATACACAGAATATTAGAAAACCTATTTCTGAAGTGTATCCTATTACATTTTATAGCACATAATGATTCATTCATGTTTTATTGAGGGTAGAGGATGGCTCGATGTGAACCGGAATTCTGATACTGGAATTCATAAAGCTCTCAGCTTTCGATGCCTATTCTGCCCGGCAACCCAGAAGTACAGCTGCTGTTAAAGTCGTTGTTTTTGACCCGCCCACCTGATGGACTGCCTGAGGACACTGTTCTCAACTCCTGAAATTAATTTGGAATCAAGCAGTCAAGGAGGGGATTTAAAAACCCTTCAAGTAGACAATTTGACCTAGAAAACTGTCCTCCACAAGCCCAGTGGCCCTGACTCCCCCCCCCGCCACACACACACCTCGCTGTGGTCAGGCTTCTCTATCCCAGGGCGGTTTGCCAGTCTGTCAGTAATCACGTCCTTGGTGGCGGTCAGGAAGGTTTTATGAGCGCACCCTGGCACTCTGCAGCCACCGCGGCAGACCTCACACCTCCGTCCCTGACTGGGCCTCATTAACTCACACCTACCGACACCTGCACACCTCGCACTCCCACCGGTCGGCCGTCACGCCTGAGCGCCGGCGGGTCACGTACGGGCCCTCGCGCGCTACCTGGGGGAGTTGGGAAATGCTCCGAGGAACGAGTCGTACTGCATGAAGCTGTAGCGAGACGAAGCTAGACCAGGCACGGAAGCAGGCTCTAATTCCGTCCGTACGGAAACTCAGTGGCCTAATTAATATCTGCAAAGCAATGAGGGGTCTTCGCATGAGATGAATCAGTCCATTTGTCTTTTCCTCCCACCAAAATGGCTGCTGTATCATTAGAGCTCGGCTTGTGGGAATAACACCCGGCGTCGCAGGTGTTTGTGCGGAATGCACTAGCACCTGTCTCAGTCATGCGATTTATACTGCGACTTTGATTGGGTGACAGCTCGCCCTGTCAGGATTCTGAGTCTGTACAACTGCTTGTGTTATTTCATCAGCAAGGCTGCGCTGTTGTGAAATCATTCATGTTCGACTACATCACAGGCTAGTGTCCTTAGTGTCCTTCATACCCTTTTGAGTTTCTTATTGCCAGTGGCCT
Organism: Borostomias antarcticus; assembly: GCF_949987555.1. Lineage (NCBI taxonomy): Eukaryota > Metazoa > Chordata > Actinopteri > Stomiiformes > Stomiidae > Borostomias > Borostomias antarcticus. The sequence goes on from NC_140246.1 coordinate 11,011,814, forward strand.
TGGTACGGCACTGACCGCTGTTGCATCATGTAGCTCAGGAGTGGCGGCTACACAGCTACTTCATAGCTATAGCTATGTTTTGGTTGAAGTACTGTAGCTATGCATTCATCTGAGTTTGTAGGTACGGCTCTTTTGATTTGGCTCGTTCTGAGAAGATAGCTTTGGAGCTTACAGTCTTGAACCTACAGGTACTGACTACTCTCTTCTTCCTGTCATCTCTGTCTCTCTCATGTGTCTGCTTTTTTTGCTCTCTCTCTCTCTCTCTCTTCCCTCCCTTGTTCCCCCCGCGTCTGTTTTCCGCCACTTGTCGTGTCTCGTCTACAGAAGCCTTTTCCCCGTCTCGCATGCGAGTCCGATTTAAAAGGGTCAGCAGCCCCCTTTGACGTGCAGCGCTCAGGCTGCCCTCTCAGACCCGCAGATAATGGCTTCCCCCCTTCCCTACTCCTCACCCCTACCCCCCCTCCCCCCCCCCCCCCTCCTCCCCTCAGAGCTCCTGTACACGCCCTCCTCCCCCCTCCCCCCTCCCCTCAGAGCTCCTGTACGCTCCCCTCCTCCCCCCTCCCCTCAGAGCTCCTGTACGCTCCCCTCCTCCCCCCTCCCCTCAGAGCTCCTCCCCCCTCCCCTCAGAGCTCCTGTACGCTCCCCTCCTCCCCCCTCCCCTCAGAGCTCCTCCCCCCTCCCCTCAGAGCTCCTCCCCCCTCCCCTCAGAGCTCCTGTACGCTCCCCTCCTCCCCCCTCCCCTCAGATCTCCTGTACGCTCCCCTCCTCCCCCCTCCCCTCAGAGCTCCTGTACACACCCTCCTCCCCCCTCCCCTCAGAGCTCCTGTACGCTCCCCTCCTCCCCCCTCCCCTCAGAGCTCCTCCCCCCTCCCCTCAGATCTCCTCCCCCCTCCCCTCAGAGCTCCTGTACGCTCCCCTCCTCCCCCCTCCCCTCAGATCTCCTGTACGCTCCCCTCCTCCCCCCTCCCCTCAGAGCTCCTGTACACACCCTCCTCCCCCCTCCCCTCAGATCTCCTGTACGCTCCCCTCCTCCCCCCTCCCCTCAGAGCTCCTGTACACACCCTCCTCCCCCCTCCCCTCAGAGCTCCTCCCCCCTCCCCTCAGAGCTCCTGTACACACCCTCCTCCCCCCTCCCCTCAGAGCTCCTGTACGCTCCCTGTGGCCTCGCTCCCGTAATTCAATTCCAGCCTTGATCCCGCCGTAGTCGAGTGCACCGTGCTGCTTTTGAATGTCATTGGTTCAAACATTTTTTTATTTTTCTTATTTTCTTTCTGCATGTCTGCCTCCCCTGTGTCTCAGGGGGTTAAGGTGAATTCCATCTCTTCCTTTTTGTCGAAGGGAAACAGGTTGTCGGTTGAGAAAATTATATTAGATTTTGGCGCTTCATTGGCCGAGGTTAGCTTGAGGGCTGCTTACCTCAACCGCAGGAAGCGATAGCAGCCACAACAGTCTTCAAAACGCATAGCATTTACAATTAAATTACATTTTTGGAATTTGTTTATCTGTCAATGCTACATAATATTCATGTGAATCTCACTCATCCATCTGTCTCGATATCAAAAACCCTGCTATTGACATGCAAGAGGAGTGTAACTTTCATCATTTCCATGGTCTTGGCTGTTATGGTTCGGGCCAGGTCCAGCCCGGTTCGCCCCTGCTTCCAGTCTGGACCCTCGCCCCTGCCCCGGACCCCTGGTTCACTCTGCTCGCTCCTTGCTCCCGGTCCAGACCTTCGTCCCTGCCCGGGACCCCTGGTTCGTTCTGCTCGCCCCCTGCACCCGGTCCAGAACCTTGCCCATTCCCCGGACCCCCGGTTCGCCCTGCTCACCCCCTGTTCCCAGCCTGGATCCCTGACCCTGAGCTCCTGTGCCCCCTGAACCCTCCTGGACCCTGAGCACCTCCCCTCCCAGTGACTGCCCCTGCACTACCCCCAGAGACTTTGGTGCACTGATCACGTCGTCACAAGGTTTTGTTCTGCATCCTTGTGTGTATGGTCTTGTGTTCGTTGTCTTGTCTTCTATTTTGGTTTGTGTCCTCCCTACCCCAGCTCTAGACACCTGTCCCCTCACTAGTCCCACGTCACCCCTGTCCCTCTAGCTTAGTCTTCCCTTCTAGCTCCTTCCTTGTGTTTCTAAACTCCCACCTTTAGTTTCCCCTAGTTACCTGCCCAGTCCCATTCCCAGTCCTAGCCTCGTTCCCTGCTCCCTTCCCTTGTGTCCTAGTTCCCTCTGTCCTTGTGTTGGTGTCTTGTTGGAATCCCTCCATGTCCTTGTCTGGGTGATTGTCTGCACCTGTGTTTCGTGTCTTATTGCACACCTGTATGTTGTTCCTTGATTGTTCTCCCAGAGTATATGCAGTATGCCCTCCTAGGTCCAGTTGTTCAAAACTAATCTGATCGGATTTTGGCTATCGGATTGGATCAAATCTTGAAAATTGGTCAAAAGAAAAAAAGGATTCTGAAATTGGATTGGATTAATATTATTGGATTGGGATAATTTTGATCCAAAAAATCTGGATTAAACTGATCCCAGCAGAAGGATGGATTCAGGGTGGATATCAGGAACAAAATCCAAAATAGTGCCTAGCAATTGCATCCCTTATTGCACGTCCAGTCAGTCCCTCATTCTGACAGAATGCCGGAGGTTGGTCAGGGTCTCCAACGGGCTCAGGTGCATCATGAACGTCATCACAGAGAGGGACTTTGCGCCTGGTCGCGATGTTGTGCAGGACAATACAAGCAAGTATTATGTTACACGCTTTCTGTGGTTCTCTCAAGTAGTTAAACAATTTAAGCACTCAATTGTGCATCTTGTTTTGCAATGAGCAGTGTTGAAGCAGCCAGAAAAGGAGTCATCAGCCATGGTAGTAGAGGGTAGGCACTCCTAATGTAATGCCATCTGGGCCCCGTACTACAAAGCTCGTTCAACATATCCAGGATAACTTTTCGCTAGCTCGCCCGAGTAAACCGGACAACCGCAATCACAGATAAACGGTACTACGACGGTGGCTATCAACTGGTTAAGTCTACCCAGCTGGTCCAATCTAGCTATGAGCGCATTCACGCGTTGAGGCATCGAACAAGGGATCAGTTTAGCCTATTTCATTTATCAAATATTTATGGCGATTTCTAAATAGCCTAAACCGCTTATAATAGAGTGCCCTGAATGTGGATTCAAAGAGTGAAGCAATGAAACACCACCAACACAGCCTATTTCTGTGTAACACAGCTTACAGTGAATCATATTATCCTTATAATATATTAGCCTACACATCGCCTGAGTGAAGTAAATAGGTCATGCACAACAGCGCACACTTATTTCTTGTTGCGGAAGGCTAGGCTGCATGTCGGCACTGTCACTTACCCCGCAGTGAGAGGGGCTTCTCTACAACTAGAGTGATTGTTGCTCTACCAAAATTGGGATTCACATACAGTAGCAGTGTAAGGCGTTCACAAGTCATTCACTACAGTATTTGAATTATAGTGATTGCTTTGAGCGCACAGCCTACGCTGTCCTCATGACTAGCCTATTTATGAGAATCAATAAATACAGGAATTATTCATGAGAATAAATAAATTGTTTAGCGATGACGGATCCAATTGATTATGATTACCGGTTGGACTGTGCAACATTTGAGGGGTTATTTTGCAATATTGGATATATTTATTGTTCACAATGGTGTCAATTTCAAAGCGTTTCTCGGGTTTCACCTTTCTGCCATTAGGATCGCAATTTTTCATTTCGCCAGAAATGTGTGTACGCGTGGGTCAGAGTGTGCTTGGAGGTGAGCACATTCTCCGCCATTCTCCCGTCAAGTTAGTTTTTTTCTAAATCCCGAAGTTTTCTCAGGAGCTGCGTACGCATTCTTTTGTGCGTACGCAAGCTTTATAAATGAGGCCCCAGGGCTCCTCGTGTGTGGCTGGCAGACATACAATGTTAAACGCTGTGCTGTGTGTGATGGAGAGGAACACCTTGCTGTGCTTGTCCCAGTCAGTGCCATGAGTGTTAACTTCTTATCAACAAACTTAACCATGCTGTTGTTTTATAAAGCCTTGCCCTCAATATGTATATTTTGTTGCTCAGTTGTTTTGCATTAATGAAAATGCTATTTGGGCAATGCATGCGTGAATTTCCAACTCAAAGCTGCTTTAAATTCTGTCAGGTGTTCTTATTGGTACCCATGTATAATCTAGGACTTTTACAGCCTTTGATAAGGTAGTGTGGTGGCATATTCTTGTGTTTCATGTTAAGATATTTTTAGCTGTTTGTGGATTCTCCCTGGGGAGGAGGATGCTTTCTGTTCAACACAGTGGAATATTGATTTCTCTCTCTGGGTCGTGATCCACCCCCCTACTGCTTCACCACGAGAGGAAGGGGGGGGGGGCTGTGAAACCCATCAAAATATGTCTTCCCTGTTGACAGCCGAGCAGGCCATCTCACATTCTCACTGGCTAATTATTTCCACCAACCCGGGGCCTCTGGCCCCCTAAGCTGGCCCTGGGGACCTGCCTCCAATTTCTCTAGGCAAATCTCCCCAGCCTGTTAAGATGGACGGTTGTTGCACAACCTTCATACATCGGGGCCTATTCATTATTGATTGTTGAAGGGTTCTTGTGTGACAGCTCAAGAAGGGGAGTAATGCAGATCTTCAGGACAAGTGGCTCCCTATTGGTGAGGCTGGAAAGGGCCCTGGATCTCATTTAAATTAGATTAGCATGCAGCTATAAGTTGATGGGATGTAAGTTTTAATTGACTGAATGGATGCTTGGCTTGTATTTGCAGGGGGCTAGTACGGTTGCAAAATTCCAGGAATATTCCAAGTTGGAAACTTTCCATGGGAATTAACGGGAATAAACTGGGAATTTTGGGGTTATTTATACCAACTGTATTTACCTTGTCATATACAGACATAAATATAAACATTTTGTTTGTCATAAGCAGACATGCAGGCAAACATTTCTAAAGCCTCGGATACACTAGAAGACTACAATCTTAACAGATTATGAAATGACTGGGAGTATACACTAGACGACTGGCTTCTGATGATTTTTGTATGACAACTGAAAAACTCGGTATCGCACATTTAACGACTGGACTGGGTGGTGACGAGTTTACACTACACGATTGCGTCCACAATCTGCTCAAAAATATCAAACATGTTTGATATGCTCCGACTCGCTCCGACTCGGATCGAGTCTGTTCTCATCATACACCTGCCGATTTAAATCTGTACCCCTCATACACTTACAGATTTCTGTGCCAAATTGCCACTCCGACTACCCCCAACTAGTGCAGACTGCTGCCGACTAGGACAGATGGCGAATCGTGAATAAAATTGGGCATAATATCTTGTAGTGTATCCTCAGCTTTATTCACATTTTAAAAATGTAATTCTAGGCAAATTAGTAAGCTATTCCATTCCTCCCATCCGCTAAAAGCATCAGCAGGTTCTCAGAAACACCACTATACGTTTACAGGAAATTGCCTGTTTTCTCTTTTGCGCCGTAATGCATGCATCTCAAAAACCTGCACATGCAAACCCGCCCAGCCTTCATTAGCCTACCGGTTAAGCGTAAAGACGTTCTCTTTACTGCACTGGCAGTTTCCTATTTTCCTCCTCATTAACTAGAGGAAGCACATAATCTGGATCATGATTTAGCAACTTTGCTAATGTTTTACACCAGCAATGAAGACTAACAAAGCGCTAACCGCCCATGCTTCCCCCAGCAACACTGTGTCTCACCATCCCATCCCATTGACCAATTGCTCACGGAGGAAACCAATTTACCTCATGGCTATGCATTTATTCATCCAGAGATTTAGGGGATTCTCTGACTGCATAATGATGATATTAAAGATGGACCAGTGGGAGTGGGGGGCGCGGTTTCTCACCCGGAATGAGGGGTTTACCGGTGGACCAACAGACAGGGTGTTTAGATTCTCCTCTGGGTCGCATGCATCTTTTATCCTCTGTGTGACATTACATTACGGCGGTAATTACTGGATATCTAGCGTAGCGCTGTACACGATTTCCTCTGTGATCCCCGCAGACCCCTCCCTCACCCCTCTCCCTCACCCCTCTCCCTCCTCTGAACATTCACTTAGCTCGCCATGCGCGTGTGTAAACGTGCATTAAGTAAATGCGTTAACCCCTGGCACACCCTCCACGCTCGCCCTGTGGACAGGGGTGCGTAATCCATCCCGCTCATGACGCTAATTCAATCCGACCTCGTGGCCTTGGCTCAGCCCGTCAATGTCAGTAGGGTTGTCGCAATGACAGATCTGCAGAAAATGAGATGTAACAGTACAATACATGTGCCCCCGGGGGTAATTGAGCTCAATGGTGAATCCCTCGCTCCCTGTCTTCACATTAGCAAACACTGAAACTGGGCCCTTGTGATGATTTGGTTATTACACCAATTGAATTACCGTATACCATATGGTAAATGAAACCTCCCTGTGCATTGTGTGTGAGATCAGCTGCAGATCCACTCAATCAGTCAATCAGAGCATCCATTCAACTAGTGAGCCAGTCTCTTCAGGGGACGTGTCGGTCTACAGGTTCCCCAGGGAGCCTTGATGTGCAGGCATGAGCAGGGACAGCTGTGGGGACCTGCTGGCGTGTTCTGCCAGAGACGGTTCATTAATGCCACCAGAGGTTAGGCGCTGCCCTGCATTCATAGATGAACACATGGAGCTGGTCGCAGTGGAACACCGGGTCCCAACAAGACTTTTGTGTGTTTGGCCTCCATGCACACGTCTAGATAGACGATGAATTGCCTCTGCATTTTTGTCTGGAAACTACATTAAGTCACTGCTAAGACGTGAATGAACAATGAGTGTGTGTTTTATCAGGGATATCTAGATCTGATGTATATAGAAAAGCAATACTGTTTTATATCACGCTAGTTGCCCGTAGGACAATCAGTAGAGACTTATGATGGACAGATCTCATGCTCTTGGAATCAGAATTGTCTGCCCAACGTTATCCTACCCAAAACGGACCACGACACAGAGCCAGTGGCAAATTTCTAAACCATTTGCCAAGATAAGGCTGTTATCGGCGGTGCAAATTTTCAAATTGGCTCTATCTTGATACAGTACATTGACCACAGATTTGAAGGGAAACAAGTAAATTACCACCTAAAACAACAGCAGCAGCAGCAGTAGTATTACAGAAATCTATGGCTTACTTTTGTTGCATGGTCATAGCCCTTGGTTTGATGTGTGGGTCTTAAAAATCTAGCTATTTAGCCCTTGCCCTTACCCCTACACTTGACACCCGAGGAGGTGGCACCCCTAAAGGTGAACGCAGAAAATGAAGTATTAGGTACAAGGGGTAGGGCCAAGGGGTGAATTGGGATTCAGCCTTAGTCTTTATTGGATTATTCTCATAGGAGCTTTGTATTCTTACCGACCTGTGAGCCTTTTCCTTAACATACATACAAAAATGTCTAACACACACGCACAAACACATACAGTACACACACACACACACACAATCCCCCCTGACTCTACATCTTGATTTCATCTGTACATTATAATCTATATTAACCAGGTAATAGGAGGTAGGTGGAATCTATGCCCCAGCACTCTTTCCAAACCAGATGAGTCCTTCCTGATGGAAAACACTGAAGACACGCCAGGACCTGCTGTTTTCCAGGCAGTATGCGCTGTTTATTCAGGACAACTGCAGTAAATTGTGTGAAATTACAATTCCACCTTCGTGCCGTTCCCATGCAAAAGGAAAGCACGCATGGTTTTGCTCAAGCCACTTGCCGCCGCAAAATCCCTCTTTCCCCTCCAACTGGGATGTGCGGCCCAGTGGCCTGTACTGCGGATGTCTGAGGCCAGCTGGAGGCTGCAGCTCTGGAGGCATGCCTAAGACCTTTACAAATATCAATTTGCCTCACATTTGTTTGGAGCTGCACCCAGGCAGACCTCGTAAACGCGGTCGTATAAATCCGACTGCACCTGGACTCGGAGCGAGTCTGTTAATTCCATTAACAACCTCATAGAGAAGGTCCTCACATTTCCTCTGTTTTTTTAATTTTATCTCTAAACACACACCGGCTTCCCACCTCTGCAAATTGCCACGAGTCGCTGACACAAAACCAGTACAGTAGGAAGAAACCACCCCAATAGCTATGCAGGAAGAGGTCCGTTCCAGTGTTGCCTGCTAATTGGATCTGGCCTTGCACCTGCCAAACAATAATTCAAAGCCCTCCTGTGTTCTCAAGTGGTTTTCAAGCTCTTTCTTTCCCTCGGTCTCTCACATCAACAACAGACCTCAACCGGCCTTGGAAAGGCCAGGCTGCCTCTGCAACATTTTCACGAAGAGCCCCGTCTCTCAAATTTAGCGATGAAACATTGTTCTTTCTTTCTGTGGATTTTTTCGGGCAGTCAGCTGATAGTCCTGTTTGTGTCCTCAGGAGACGGAGGGCTTGCTTGAGATTTGAATTAAGATCCTCCTTTTCCATTAGAGGAGAGCAGACACATTCTCCCAGGTAATTGATTTTGGGGAGGGGATGGCTTGTTCTCAGAGACAGAACACCCCTGATCACGCTGAACCCCCTTCTGGGGGTATATGAGGAGTGCAATTTCCCAGTGAAGGAAGCTGACTTTTTCAGAGTTTGCTTCGGAGGCAAACTTCGAAAGACAACGTCTGGGCCTGAAGCAGATTGAAAATCCAGCTGCATTGCGGAAACACGAGTCATGTTGAGTTTAGAGGTAAACAAGAAAAAGGTGATATAACAAGCAGGCTAAATTTACTGTACCTCTTAAAAGAAGCATTGGATTTTTTTTCTTTACCCATCATCGACTTGTTGCTATTTACTTATTTGCTTCATTTTTTGGGGGGGTCAACAAGAATCTTTCTAGGACTATTTTCATGGTCTTAAACTACCCATCCAAAAATTAGTTGCGCATTTGCTCGATATGATTGCCTAGTTGGATTTCTAACCCCAAATCCAAGTCTCTTCTCCCTGTTGGGACTCCAAAACAGTTAAATTGTATCATCTCCTGCTTTTCAGGACCTGTTCGCACGGCTGTCGACTGTAATGGAAGCTAAGCCCCTGTCAGCGTGGAACCGGATTCCAGTCTATTTGTGCCTAAGCCAGAGGAATCCTGGCCTAATGTATGTACATAGTAAATCACCTTCCCCTACTTTATTGTGATTCATGAGCCAATCAGTGACGGCGGAGAGCAACTGTGTATGCAGATGGCTGACGAGGTAGCTTGTGGTTGTCTTTCTCTCTCTCTCTCTCCCGAGTCGTTCCTTATTTCTTTATTTGCTGACTCTATTGATGCGGAGGATGATGAGAGGCACGCTGCTCTCCTGTGGCACTCCGCCCCATCGTGGTGCCATGCTGGGGGATCCACATGCCGCCTCCTCGCTTTGTTCCTCACCGCGTGTGTGTGTGTGTGTGTGTGAGAGAGAGAGAGAGAGAGAGTGAGAGAGAGAGAGAGAGAGAGAGAGTATGTGTACCGTAGCTGGATTTGGGATTGGGTATGTGTGTGTGTGTGTGTGTGTGGGTGTTTGAGATTAGTTTGTATGTGGGTGTGTGAGAGAGAGGAAGAGAGTGAGAGATAGATGTAATGTACAGATGTGTGTGTGTGTGTGTGTGTGTGTGTGTGTGTGTGCGCGCTAGGAGAGCGTTTGAGGAAGGTTTGGATCTCTGTCTGCTCTCCCCTCTCCCAGTGCTACTGACGGGTGTAGAGAGGGGGAGCTGTCAGTTGGAGTGTTTGATGTTGTGGAGTATAAGCCTGCGTGTGTGTGTTTGTGTGTGTGTGTGTGTGTGTGTGTGCATGCATGTGTGAGAGGGGGCTGTGTAGGCATGTGCATGTAGGAGTGTGAGTGTGTGTGTATGTTACAGGCGCTGTAGGTGTGTGTTTGTGTGTGTGTGTGTGTGTGTGTAGCGCAACTCCCTCCCCCTCCCCACCTCTGGGGACCAGCCTGTTCATTATTCTTCCTAAAAGAACCATTAAAATTTCATCAGTGCAATGCAATCTCTGTTCCAGGGCGGGGGGTGAAAGAGAGAGAGAGAGTGTGTGCCTGCGTGCGTGTGTGTGTGTGTGTGTGTGTGTAGCGGGGGAGGATCCTCCCCCCATTCACCACTGCCTGCTTGCCTCTCCTCCACTCCCCTCCTCTCTCTGCGCCCTGCCGTGGCTGGATTCACTCACTGCGAGCAGGCAGGTACACAGATTACCTGCAGGCTCCTCTCCTGGGATGTAAGTCACCCCCCCGTCCCCTCCACCCCCACCCCCCCCCACACCACCACCGACCACTCCCCAGCACCTCCGTACCCTCGGGACATCCACTCTAGCAGCAGGCGGACCTGTCCTCCGGGCGGCAGGGGGAAGAGGGGCCTCTTGAAGGAGGGAGGAGCACAACTGGATGTTCCAGAAGCACATTCTGGATTCTGGATGTCGGGCAGACACCTGCCGTGAGCAGCGCTGTTGGCGATGGTATAGAGAGGAGGATCAGGCACTTTTTGTCAAGTTGGGATCCTTTCCAGCGGAGGGGGGACAGGTTATGGTCAGCCTGGTTTCGGGTGGAAACTGCGTTTCAGATGTGCATTGTGAGAGACTGGAGGTAAGTGATGCTTTTGGACGCCACGTTTTGCCCTTGTTGCTCTCAACGGTATAGTGACATGTCGATTGATCGTTTGATTGATCATTTGCATTTTAAGCACTTTGACAGGAGTTGATCGATCGTCCCTGTTTGCGTTACCTGTTTTATCTCACCGTATTTTACCGTAAGGGACTTGCATTCACTTGATTTAAATCTTTAGGGTTGACACAAATTGCGTGCAAAAGGCATGAGAATGGTATCTTCCTCCGCTGCCTCGCTAAGCACATGTATCCTTGAAGGACCTCTCGTATCGAGCGGCAGCCGTTTGCTTCCTACCTCCCACTCATGTTTCCCCCGACACAGACGCCTGGCTCCTTCTCGCGCTCGCAGGTAGCCCTGGTGGACGTCTTCCCACTCGAACTGGGATTATTTTTGGGTCTTTTTCAAATGCTGACGGCTTCTCTCCCAGAACTGTGTGAAGCCGCGGTGACCAGGGTGGGTGCGCGGTGGATCACAGGCCCATCTGTAGAGGTCTGGCTTGATGGATGGTGGGGGAGAGGGAGGGAGGTAGCTGTGTGAAGCGTGGGGGGGGTGTTGGAGGGGGAGGAGGAGAGCCCAGCCACCCCATCTGTGTGTGTGTGTGTGTGTGTATGTGTGTATGTGTGTATGTGTGCGTGTGTGCGTGTGTGCGTGTGTGCGTGTGTGCGTGTGTGCGTGTGTGCGTGTGTGTGCGTGTGTGAGCGTGTGTGAGCGTGTGTGTGTGTGTGTGTGTGTGTGTGAGGCAGTACATCACTGGCTGGGTAATGGAATAGAGGAGTGCTGAAGGGTCCTCCTCCATCCCCCATCCCAAGATAACTGATCTTCTGGCCCCAGACCAGAGCAAAGGAGCGCAGATTGCCGCTGGGCTCGGTCTGCTCCTTGCTGTTCACAAGAGGGTCGGTGGATCAGAGGATGTAGGATTGATTGGTCCTGAAGCCGGTGAGCTGGATTGTCTGATCGCACACACACACACACACACACACACACACATACGCACACACACACATACGCACACACACACACTTAATGTCATTCAACTATTCAGTCTATTATGATAAACAACAGAGCCAATCAGAGCAGGTCAGGCAAACACTAACGTTAGGATTGCTCTTTGTAGTCCAATCGCACTGCTAATGTTTGTATCTTGCACTGTTCTGTCCTGTCCTTACACTTGTCCAATGTTGTGTTGTTGTAAAGCACCACAGTGTCGCAAAAAAATCCTATGCATGTATAGTACAAATGGCAATAAGCAAATCTGATTCTGATTCAAGTGGCCCTGTTACTTCATGGGGCGTAATGGCCGTCTGGATAACGCCTCATGACACGTGACACGCCTGGTCCCCAATGGAACTGTGGAAGACAAGGTGTTAAACTCCTGCTAGCGACTCCATACAGTGCTCTCACAGCTCCGACACACACATTCACACATTCCACAGACAGACGGGTGTTGATAGTACAGTACACAGGCTCCCCATGAGGAATCAATACAGGTGACCTGATTGTGGTTCGACTTCAATTTCCTTGATGGAGGGTCTCAGAGGTGGCGTGGGGAATATCCCATCGGGACGTGCTGGAACCCTGGATTCCACCAACGAGGCGACACAATAACACAATCGCCATGTTTTTCCTGTTCCATAATCAACCCCTCTGGGCCGTGAACACACCCCTGCTGCTCATACATATATATCCATGTTATTCCGTCGTGTGTGTAGTAATTTCCCCACCCGTCACCCTCTCTCAGGTGGCCGTATCGCATCCTCTCGGTTCGGTGTGCAAGGCAGGCCAGACCCCCCACACTCCCCTTGTGATGAATAAAGAAGGTGATATATTCTGCAATCAATGGTTGTAACATTGCTGTGCTGTTATCTCTCATTTCTCTGGCTCGCTCTGTGATTTAGTAGGGCTCCCGGGGCTCAATAACCACAGCACACCAGGAGGGGGATGGGGGATTGGCTCAGGGTGAGATATGAGGGTGTATGCTTGATATATGTGTTATATGTTGCGTTGTGTGTGTGTGTGTGTGTGTGTATAGGGTGGGGACGAGAGGTACAGGTATTAAGATGTGGTACGTGATGCATGAGTGTATCAGTTGAATTTGGTTAGCATTGTGTGGCGTTAGTGTATGTACAGTACATGGTAAGTGTGTCTCTACATGTTTGTATGTGTGTGTGTGTGCTTCCAATGTAGAAGCTCACTGGTCACAGGCTGTTGCTCATCCCCCAAGCTGTCGTGGACGGCCGATCCCTCGGGAATCGGGGGTGTGTGCTTGTCTTGAAATGAGATTTTGGCCTCCATTATTGAGCCTGAGAATCTGTTTTATTTAAACAGTGTGAGGCGGTCCATTGACAGCTAATGTGGAGTGGCAGCATTTGAAATTGACAGAAATTGCTTGCATCGCTATATCACTTCGGTAATTATGTGCATCTTTATCGCAAATAAACTGTGTTTTATGTAGCATGAATGAGCCCAGCAGAAACGCTAACCGAGCAGAGAGGGCGTGGTCAGCTCACACAGGGAGGAACCGAGGGGACCGGCAGGGCTGTGTCTTCCACACAGCAGAGAGGGCGTGGTCAGCTCACACAGGGAGGAACCGAGGGGACCGGCAGGGCTGTGTCTTAAACCACCCCTCCCCTGACCTTTAACCTCTCTGGCTGCTCTGATCTGGCCCTTTAGCGTCTCCAGACGTGCGTTTAAGAACCCTGAACGGCAGATTACCACGCTGGACACCGGTGGGCATCGACACCCCCCTCTCCACGTGTTAACCCTTCACGCTCGCGAAATATAAGATTTCACGGCCACGATCCGGCTCTCCTCGGCCTTAATCAGCCAGGGAGGGTTTAAGAAAAAAAAAAGGAATCGTGTGTTTCGCCCCCCCAGGCAAGCCTCCCGTAATGGGATTTGACGTTAATCCCTACGCAATATCACAAGATTACGTGCTCCTCTAGCACACTCATGCCAGCAGTGGAGAATAGGCTTGGCTGGAAGAGAGCGTATTAATGTAATCTGGGCGGTAATTTGGCGGTAATTTTGCTTCTATTGAGATGAATGGAGAGAGAGAGAGAGAGAGAGAATGAAGGTGGAGGGATTTCTTTGTCTCTATGTTCCCTCTGCTCTGCCAGTGCCAACAGTGTCTGGAGAGGAGGAGGAGGAGGAGGAAGCTACAGAGTGAGTCTGTGGAGCCTCCATCGAGAGAGAAAGAGAGGAGGGGCAGGGATAACGGAAGAACCAGTCTGATGGGGACAGACGTGAACGAATCTGTGAATCGTATTTGGCTTATGATGAGATGACATGCCTCACAGGTGGTGACGTGGCTGTATTTGACTGTCTAATCACCAATGATTACTGTTAGCTTCTCCTTATTTAGAGAGTTGAACCTGCCTAATCTTAAGCAGTTCTGCCCCCAATGTCCCATGGAGGAGAGAAATTATAAAAGACAAATAGTGTGATAATGCCTTTTCTTTTTGCCGCTGCTTTTTATTAAATCAAATAATTATTTATTCATACACTGCACTCTAACTTGTAGTCCTGGATTTTATTTTTCCTGCATTTTGTTTTAAATGTTCTGTAAAGTACAAGAGAATGTTAGTAGAACGACTTGAGGGAGGAAGAGAAAGAAGGAAATGTATGTTGGAAATGGAGAAGTTGGATTTTTGGTGCAAGGTGTGCCTAGTGACACAAACAGTAGGTCACTGACAGCTGATGTGGTTCCTTGTTCAGAAAGGATGTTTGAGGCACTGGTGAAAAGCCAGCAAGCAACTATACAGTTGCTGTACATAAGTGAGTGGAGAGAGAGAAGGTTTCAGTATGTGATAAAGAAAACTGTCCTTTTTTGCATTTCGTTTTATATGACCTTTTATGTGTTGCACTTTGTCTTGATGCTTTTAATGTCTCATGTAAAGCAATTTGAATTGCCTTGTTGCTGAAATGTGCTATACAAATAAACTGCCTTGCCTTGTAGCTAGTGCAGATCACACCTGAATCTTCTCTTTGCCAGAGGGGTGGAGAACACACTGTTTTTGTCTGCTTTTGTGTGTGTGTGTGTGTGTGTGTGTCTCTGTCTCTGTCTCTGTCTCTAAAGTAAACTAATGTTTCTTTCAGACTGTCAGGATGATGCTAGGTACCTGCAGCCTTAAAAAAAAACACACATGCATAAATACAAACACACACACACACACTGACACACACACACACCCTGCCCGTCTTCCGCTGCCCCCCTCCAGTTACCGTGACAACAGAGAAGCCAGGGTCATTTTCAAGCCGGAGCTTTGCACCAATCAAGTCTATTTGCTTAGACGTTTCTCTCTCTCATCACCGCTGCATTTCAAGGAAGAGAGGTGTGTTTTCTTCACACCTGGCAAGAAAAACGGGGGGGAAATGCCAAGGATGTGTGTTTCTGTTTGCCTGGCTTTTCTTTTCTTTTCTTTTTTTTTTACTTGCTACTGTATACCGCATAGTGTGTGCAGCACCGTTCAAGTGTCCAAAGGGCATCCCATCATCCCATCATGATGAATTGCCGGCTATTTCTTCTGTCTGCAGGTGTGTGGCTTTACATCGTAGCAGTCTCTTCTCTCAATCTGTCTCTCTCTGCCTGTGTCTCGTGTCTTTTCCTCTCTCTCTCTCTCTCTCTCTCTCTCTCTCTCTCTCCTACAGTACATCAGCATTTTCCTTTCTATAGAGACACCTAGAGTCAAGGATACTTCCATTTTTTTTAAAGGTAGATCTAACACTTACCTGCACAGCTTATTATATGAAAGGGACCACTTTTCTTGCTAGGGGGGAACTTTTTGAATCCCTCTTGGTTCTGTTGGCTGACTACGATGGGTTCAGTCCAGTTGAATTGAAGCAGTTGAAGTCAATTTGTTAGTGCTGCTGAAAGGATCTACACAGAACCGCAGGTGGAGCGACACAAAGCATCTCCGTTGGCACTCTTGTCTCTGCTGAACCAGCTGACTACACCGGTGTCATTCTACGGCTCAATCTTTGGTTGCTGTCTTCGTGACTTTTCAAAGTGAAAGAAATGGTTTGATAGGCTGTTGGTCTCGGGCAGAAGCATAGGTTAACTGATTTTGAGTACCTGAACATCCTTTTCTTTTCTAAGCCTCATTGGCAGTGTTCTGTCATTTGAATTGAATCGTGAGGATGGTCTATGTTCGTGGTTCTTGTCATGGTCATCCATACTGAAGATGTCACATCCTTCCATGTCTCCTCCTCCTGAATATATCACTTTAACATTAAAACCTCAGTGATTCTCCTTCATCAATCCTGGCCCATTAGTTCCACCCGTTAGACAGTGCAAGTGGCAGAAATAGATTGCTTTCCTGCCAGCAGTGAAAATCTAGTTTATTGTTCATAAAATGAATCTTGCCTTTTGTGTCTGCGGCCGAGAATCTGATAATAGGAGGATGGTCAGCATGACAGCCGGTCTTGACCAGTGATTATACGTTGATTATATGTTGGCCTGCCGTTGTGTCACTCATACAAACGCCTGATGGGCAGCTGCCTGCCTCTGCCCAACTCAGATAAAACCCAACAGCCTCTCTGTCTCTGGCTGAATCTAATTCACAATCATTCACACTTCACGACTCGTCATTACGCACACACACGCACGCGCACACACACACACACACACACACACACACACACACACACACACACACACACAGAACCCTGTGCTTACCATGCTCTACTCATCAAATGACATGAGTATGTAACATAACAACTTTTTTAATTGCAATGCAATTTCAATGTTAAAATCTGCTTCAGAGGCAGTTCTCAGGCCATATGGTGTTTTTTTTTTTTGTCTGAATGAGCTTTTAAGGACTGTTGGGAATTAGTCTCGTTGATGTTCTGGGTGAGCTTTGTTTTGACTGAACGTTGTCAGGGTTTTAAAGGGTTTTTAATGTGACAGTGGGGGATTTTTCATTCTTGACCTTTGACCTTAGTGTAGATAAATAGCAGTGCGTTCCTGCAGTCATCTCAGTCTCCCTGAGGAAATCAGCCCAGATCTATGGCAGCCATTAACATTGCCTCAAATTAAACCGGCTGTGTGGTCACAGCCCAGGCTCTGTGAATCAAACTTTATTGACCATTTGGAGAATTACAGACACCCTTTGAATACCAAGTGTAGTTGAAAGGGCACACAGCAGCATAAGATGTCAACTTGTTGTCGAGGATCAGCCTATGATTAAACAGCATTCACCCTCCTCTCATGAATATGCTAATTTTCTCTCTAGCAACACGAGTAAAAGAGAGTTAAGAAAATTACAGTAATATTCTGTAGAATAATGTTTAGAGATTATTTTCAGTTTAACTGTAACAATTGAATCACATTTGGACTAGTCTGGTGGCCAGCACAGCTGGGGAATATTACATTAAATTGATTGAGAAATGGTGCTACAGCCATTGATTTGTTTATCAGTCTACGGCCTGTGCATGTCTTTCACTCCCAAATCTGGAAAGTGCATGATAATTACACAGTTAAATGCACGTGTCAGGAGAGAGAGGCTCTGAATTGCAGATGCCTCCCCTGTCAGGGTACTCAATACTTTGCTGTGTATGAATGTAAGTATCTCTAGAATACTGCATGCTCTTTGAAAATAACTATTATATTTATTCCCCCTGAAAAACCATCAGTTTAGCTGGCAGCTGCAGTCAGAATTGCCCTTGTTATGGTGCAACAATTTGTGTTTTCCTTTGTGTATTTTGACACCCTGCATTGTCAGTTTGCATACCATTAGCAAAGAGCACTTAGTGAGGACATTTTCCTTGCCTCTTTGATGAAGGTGCACTGAGCTGCAGATTGTGTGAGACCCAGAATGAAGGGAGAATGACCTTCTTCGACCCCTCTGGCTTAGATCGGAGGCCATCTTGTCATTCCTTGACAGAGATGGGGCCCAGGCCTTAGGCTCCCTGCTCAGTGATTAATAAAAAGTGTACCACACTATTCCCATTGCATCCAAATATTTCTTTTATCATATTCAGGAGAAGAAATGGGGAAATTAGCACTGATGAAATATGCATGAGAGGGTAGACAAACCCTCGTAGCGTTTCTGGGAATATAGGAGCAGATGCAGATCGTGTTTCGTTAGCATGTTCTACGTTTGGGGAAATGGAGTTGTTGATTCCAACAAAGTTTGCTTTGTTGCATCACTTGTCCAGTCCTAGGAGAGCTTAGGCTTCATTTTCACCATCAATTGTTGAAAGTCCTAAACAAATTACAACAAAGCCCCAGCGTACTGCAAGTTATTTCAGGACAACCACTGCATAATGTTCTGGTCCCGTGGCACCTCAAAGTAGTACTTTGGCACAGTTCATTGCTAGTCAGCAACTAGTTAGTGCTAGTGTGCTGTGGTCCTTGAGTAATGATGTCCCCTAAGATCGAGTTTGGAGATGTACATGTAAACACTTGACATGATCACCCTTCAGTAAATGACATGGCTGCTGTGCACGGTAGTCCAGAGCTCAGTAAGTATTTAGGGGGAAAATAAGGCTGTTCGGACGTGGGGTTAAGAGAGGAGAGCTCTTTGGTGGTCCAATTTTCCCCTCATGTGAGAGAAGTGTTATCTAAGAGGTTGCAGGTCTGGAAGAACCCTATATAAGCTCACATCTGTAGGGAGGTGGCTGGTTGATTTGACATGACAGCTGTGGTATTGACTCCACGGACCGTTCAATCGAGCCCAACGTATGTGATCCCAGTGCATCCTGGGGGATCTTTCAGGACTGGATGTATCATTTGTGCCAGCTGCATGTTCAGCATGCCCAGAAAGATCAACCCAAAAGTAGTTTGATGTAAATGAGTTGTTCCACTATGATGATTCTGTTAGTGGTCCCTCTCAAACCCAAACAGGCTCATTTTCATAAGCTCCAGGAATTGCGAGTGACAAACATTACTGTAAGTCAAGGCCACAGTGGTTCTAGAGTTCTATAGAGGCAATTTGAACTGTCCGTAAACCCATTGGCCCTGCATCCAGAATGTGAGCAAACCAAAAAGACAGGCTTTGAAAGCTACCAAAGAGTCTACAGAGGGGCCAGCCATCGATCCTGTGGTTATCGCTCTCCTCCTGGTTTCCTCCCAAAACGCTAGCTCCCCAACCTCAAGATGACTCAAATCCTCCCACTGTGCTCGTCTGGTGGAAAACATAGGGGTGGGGGGTGGGGGACAAGACAACAATTGCACACAAAAGAACAAACAGCATGTTTAGAGCATGTATCTCGGCTCATCCAACAGAGCAATGTACTGTAGCAACATGGTCTCTTTGAAATGCAGATAGCCCCTTCATATACGCTGCCGTTGGGGGTATTGACTTTCTAGAGAGTACGAGATGTTTTGGTGCCCTTCTTAGTTGTGATGCAAAAGTGTTTTTCTGTTGTCGTCATGTTCTGCTTTCGTATTTCTGCTCAGGAAGTGTGTCTCTGTTTTACAGATGTGAAGACTGGAGTGTTGGAGCTGAGGATCGCGGCCAGTAGCGGGAAGCCACAGCGAGAGGACTGTCTATCTGGGTGGAAAACGCTGACCCTGGGAGCTAGAATTCTTCATGTGAGTGCGTGAGAATGTCTGTCTTCTCGCTCCGGTGATCATGAGGAGCTTCTCTGGGTAGCCAACCCCCCCCCCCCCCCCCTCCGGGTGGTGCACCTCCGGCCGTAACCACCCCCCCTCCCCCTCCACCCCAGCCCCAATCTGCCCCAAGCTTGTTATAAAACCACGGACCACCAGCCTGCAGCTCCATGGATCCCCTGTGTCCGAATGAAGGTGTGAGCCGGACACGGGTCCTTGCCGGCCAACTGTAGCCCCCTTCCCTCCCTCCCACTGTTCACTTTCCAGCTTCTTCTCCTATCTTTTCCTGGAGTTACTTCCTGTTTGGGACCAGGGATGGATGTACCGTCGGACGCCAGCAAGCATGGCAAGAAGACCACGAGTCAAAAGCTGGAGGACCAGAAGAAGGTAGGAAAGACTTTCCCCTTTTTTTAATGCTGTTACTCAATGACGTGTCGGTGCTCATCGAAAGACGGGGCCTTTAGAACACTGTTTTGAGTGTTCAATGAACTCTGTTCGACAGGTGGAAGTGTACACATACTGTACATGTGTGGTTGTTGTTCATTTATTGTGTAGTGGTCCCAGAGGCTTCTTGGCGCTATATGTCTCTTAATAGCTACAACTATGTACTGAACAAACAGAGAAACGGCTAGGGGGCCTGTATCCCCTCAGCTCCTGCAGTCTTTCATCTTAGCTTGTCTGGTATCTAGCTGGGCAGCGCTTCCCATGGCCACCTGGGAACACATATTTACTCCCTGTTTGAGCCAGAGACTTTTATGTTAAATACTCTGGGAATAACATGAACTATATTCAAACAATAAGACAAATAGTTCTACAGAAAGCTGTACTGTGTGTACTAATGGCATTCCTCTCTGTTTTCCTATGAAGTTTAACACTGTTAGCGCTGAGCTCAGCTGTGGTGAACTGTGCTAGTCTTCAGCAAAAGCAGGGCAAAGGCTGTTCTTTCGCTGGATAGAGTGGACTCCAGGCAGAAGGGAAGCACCATGAATAAGATAGCATTCGTTAGGCGGTCAGTTGAATCCCGCTGTGGCTGCTCTCTTTCTCTGTCAGTGGGGGTGAAAGGACGGGTCTGTGTTCTGGGCCTAAATTGGACTTCCCATTCTGACCCCATTCCCTCTAACGAAGTGCCGCCGTCTGCCGTGCTGCTTCTCTGGGCCGGACCGGGAGAACCTCTGAGTGCAGCGAGCTGACACGCAGTAATAAATCAGATCAGACGTTTGCAGCACTATTAGGATCTCCTAAAAGAAAATGGAGCTTTACTTTCCTTCTAGGCCCTGGGGTCTGTGAGGAGCAGTAATTTCTTGTAGATGTGTGTGTGTGTGTGTGTGTGTGTGTGTGTGTGTGTGTGTGTGTGTGTGTGTGTGTGTGTGTGTGCGTGCGTGCGTGCGTGCGTGCGTGCGTGCGTGCGTGCGTGCGTGCGTGCGTGCGTGCGTGCGTGCGTGCGTGCGTGCGTGCGTGCGTGCGTGCGTGCGTGCGTGCGTGCGTGCGTGCGTGCGTGCGTGCGTGCGTGCGTGCGTGCGTGCGTGCGTGCGTGCGTGCGTGCGTGCGTGCGTGCGTGCGTGCGTGCGTGCGTGCGTGCGTGCGTGCGTGCGTGCGTGCGTGCGTGCGTGCGTGCGTGCGTGCGTGCGTGCGTGCGTGCGTGCGTGCGTGCGTGCGTGCGTGCGTGCGTGCTAGGGGTGTGCCCGAATACGAATACGGTATTCAGATGAGCACAAATAGTAGCTTTTTCCCGAATAGTAAATTCGTACGAATATTGTAAAAAAATATTCGGGAGGGGGGAGAACAGTCAAATACTGTATGAGCGAGCGAAACGCACATGTTCTGTCTGCTTGTTGACATGACACGACGAGGGAGAGAGAGAAAGAGACAGAGGCTTTGCACCTGCTGTCTTTCTAGACGTCTAGACAACGCAGAGAGGGAGAGAAAGTTTGGAGCACTCTGAGGAGCCAGATAGTAGGCAGGCAACAAACGTAAGCAGCACTGATGGCTTTTGTCCCTAGTTAACTGGTTTATTGAGACAGTTATTGGATTTTGTTTTCTTGTTGTAGCCTACCTGCTGCAATAGCCTATGTGAACTGTAGCGTTTGTTTGAGCAGAGGAGGACCGGTAGCTTGTGTAGGCTAGTATATCTAGCTAACGCTAGCTATTTCAGCTACGCATGCTCAGCCTCTCACTAGCCTATATAATATCCGGCTATTTTGAAATATGAAATAATTATGAAAGTATATTTTAACAACTGAAACACAACTGATCAAATGTTTGATCCATGCCGTTCAGTTATCAGCACAACAGAGTAATCTAGTGTAGGCCTAAGATACAGTAGGCTATAATCAAAGTCCTTATCTCTGATATACTGTAACAATAATAAACTATTTAAACAGATTTAAAAAATAATAAGAATAATTTTACTACAATACCCTACTTACCCATTGTTTAAGCACTGTTGAAACTTGAGTAGGCTATATGCCTACAATTAGGCCTAAAGTCATTTTCCTCGGCTTATTAGCCTATAGCCTAGGCTACATTTAATTTTATAATTAATTTCAATTATATTTATAGTAATACATAGAATTTCTAGTTCCACATTTGTCTGTGCCTGCCCACACCTAAAAAGTTGGGTGGCACCCACGCTCCGGAAAATCACAACATCGCGTGGACGAAAACAGACAGGACCCACTACGACCATGGCAGATGGCAATATATATGCATGCATGATATGCATGAAGAGGATTTTGAAAGTCTGCTGTTGGAACCGGACATACGTGGCAATCTGTATGAACCGGAATACAGTGAGGCGGAGGAGGAGGCCAATGCACCCGCGAACCTAGACCTGGTCCAGGGCGATATCCTACGTATAACGCCCTGTTACTCTCAATGCAATTTGCCTATGAAAGCGCTTCATCGGCCCGGTCGTCCGACTCTACAGACAAAACCGTTTCGTTACTCACCAAAGTAAACACATCGTTGTAAAGATGAAAGCCTTTTCTCCTAAAGCGCTACAGTTTGTAGTCCCCCACCTTTCAAATAAAGGGCAAATTTGTACACTTAAATGTTTTATATCCACAGCGCATCGACTGTCTTCTTCTACCGGCGAATCGGCGCTCTCCACTTTTAGTCCACTCACTGCTGCCGCCCATGTCGCGCTACAAACTGTAGCGCTTTAGGAGAAAAGGCTTTCATCTTTACAACGATGTGTTTACTTTGGTGAGTAACGAAACGGTTTTGTCTGTAGAGTCGGACGAGCGGGCCGATGAAGCGCTTTCATAGGCAAATTGCATTGAGAGTAACAGGGCGTTATACGTAGGATATCGCCCTGGACCAGGTCTACCGCGAACCCAGCTCTGGTGAGGAACCCGAGCCGGCTCAAGCTGGATTCAACTGGTGTTGTAATTGCTTGCATTGTAAGCCGATGAAAAATGAAACGGAGTCACTTTGCTGCAGTGAATTTCACCGATGCCAGTTTCTTCTTGAAGAAATTGCTGAACTGGCAGAGGAAGGGGCAACAACTTGTGTAACATGTCATCCAAGCTTTGTGGCACATACTCCTATTTTAGGAGAACTTTACAAGAAGGTGAACTGGAAACGCCAAGCCAGCCGGGAGAAATGGACGGAAGCATGAAGTAAGTAAGCCTTTATTACTAACACGGCAATTTAGAAGTAATTTTATATAATAGGCCTACTGGGCTCGGTTTTGTTGTCTATGAACGGCGAGCCCTTCTGTGATAAACAATGATTTTCTGGATGATATTTTGGATCTAGTTCCACTAGAAGCTAGAAGAACAGTATACAGTTACAAGTGAAGGGGCCTCTGGTAGCCTATTCAATTCAAGTCAGTCATTCAAGACTGTTCGCTGATATTTGCAAACGTCTGTGGTGAACAGAAAGGTAACTGAAAAAAAGTGTAAAATAGTTTACAAATGTTTGCGATCATTCACTGTTTGCTGAATTCGAACGCAATCACAGTTTCTAAACTGTCTTATTGGAACAACGTTTTCAACATGACATTTCTGTCAGTCCAGTGTGTATTGTTTTTCACTGCAAACTAACTGAAAAAAGTAGTTTGCAAATGTTTGCTATGTTTTATGAATTTGAACGCACCTGGGGTTGAGTCCCGTTCTAAACTGTCGTATTAGTAGGCTACAATATTTGTCTCTGTTGTTGTTACTGGGCCAGCAGAGCCAGTGTAATCTAGAAGTTCATTGTCATGATGTAATGTGCAGTATAGGCTCGATAGGCATACATAAGCTTGCCACGCTAATGTTCTACTCTTTTCTTGTAGACAATATTTCTTGGCAATATCGCCATTTCCTGCAGTGGACCTTGCAGGGCAAGAGTTTCCATCACCTGACGGAATGTACCGTGGATTCCAAGAGACAAGGCTCAGGATGCACTGTGACCAGTTTGACCTGAGCCAAAACATTACACATTTTTTCTATTTTAAATGTGTAATTCACATTTTCTCTGATTAAAACATTCATATTTATGTTGGTTGTGGTTTATTTACTAGGCAGAGTGCTGTTGCATATTGACAATATTTCCGCGGACCAGCCGTCCAGGAGGGTCACGAAGCTGGCTGATTAGTACTTCAGGATATTTAGCATATGTTGCCCAAAATAAATTGAAAGCTGTTGTTGAACCATTTGGAGTAAATGCATGGGGTTGGTTTGCCTGCAGATGACTATCTGGGAGTTATTAGCTTTAAAACAATGGGACCAAAGCATGAAGCCTTACCTAGTTAAAGTTCAAAGTTAGATGATATAATTAGAGAGAATGAACAGGCCTGCAGGCAGCACATGGGATTTTAGGTAAACTTTTATTGTTCCCAAAGCAAATTCTAGTGCCTTCATACCCAATGCAAAAGAATGCAGAATACTTGATTGAAATGTGCATCACTTACAAAGAACAGGAAAAACAATGATTGATAAAATCTGAAAAAAACATGACTGCTACTGTATGACATTTTGAAAATTCCAGTTTTAATAATTGTGGCACTGTCTTACACAGGCAGCTGTAGCAATTGGATTCTGAAATGTTACCATAAATACTACAGTTGTTATGAGAATAACTTTAGATTTTAGCACTGACTGAAATTGATAACGTTGCTGTCGGGTAAAAACATTTTCTTTAGAGCCCACTGGAATAACATTGAACTGAAACATGATGGTCAAGTGAAAAACAAGGCTGCTTTACTGTTTACCTTTCTGAAAACTAATTTTTGCTCTTTGACCTGACAGCAGCTATATCTAATAGTCTACCGTGTGAACAGATATATAGTTATGTGAGTGCGACAGCTACAGTACCTGTAGGTGAGTGTGTTTTGCTGGAGGTGGAGCAGAAGACAGCCCGGCAGCCGGCCACACCGCCCATTGGGTGTGGCCTCAGAAGGCAGCGAGCGCAGTGCATTGTGGTAGTTGTAGGTTTCTTCCATTTGTGCAAAAAATACATTTTCTGTCTTTTCTCTGGCCATAAGGCATACATTTCACAAATAACTACACATTTCTACTACATAGGTGACCCAATTTCAATTGACCTTCACATTCCCAGCGGCAAAATACCCCTTTAATAATTTAATTAATAAAATTAATCAAAATATTTTTTTTCAGCGCTCTACATGTACTGTAGACGAGTGACACATTGATGGTTTTTAACAGAATCGTTTCATGGGGCCATCCATCAGAATCACATCTCTGCTTTCAGTTTCTTTGTAGGGATTGAAAAGGCCCTGTGTCAATGTCCACTTTGATTGTGTTTGTATGAGGCTGAGACTGAATGCCAGGTAAATAATGACATAAAACAAAAATACTAAAAGAAACCACTTAGTACTTGACTCAGCCAGTATCGATCAGCATGATCTTTCTCCAGCTTTTAATGCTCCCTGTTGTCGATGGCAACAAAATGGAACCAGAGTAGCTAATGGGATCCCTCTCCTGAAGCCAGGAAGTGTGATACTGTAACAGCCAATGGGAATGTAGTGATGTGAAATATTCATGACAGGGAAAAGTCATGAGGATTTGGCACTCTTGGCTTGCATTTTGCTTAGAGAGAAACATTTCTTGCCTCCAGCTAGAAACAGATGGTGATTTTCAGCCACAGAATATTTCTAGACCACATGCTCTGCATTGCAGTGATGTTCGGATGCTCATTTGGCTAAATGGAATTGGCTAATTGTTCAGGGTGACTGTCAAGCTTCTTCCACCCCCCCCCCTCTCTCTCTCTCTCTCTTTATTTTTTCTTTCTCTCCTTATTTCTCTTTCTCACTCTCTCTTTCTTTCTCTCTGCAGATATATTGGGATCCGTGCATTGTTGGTTTGAAAAGGCTTGTCATGATTGGGTGATTTATGGGCCCCCAAAGCCACTTATCAGCACCACTGGATCAGCCTTTGTGGGTTCTTGCCATTTTCAAGCTGAAAGAAGCATGTTATTTGCAGACACTGTAAATGTTACCCTTTTCACGAAGACTTTTTGGTTGCATAATCATTCATTCATTACTCTTAAGACATGCAAGCCAGGCTAAAAAAAAGTCTGAGATTTCCCCTATAATCTAAGACTACTGTATACGACATCAGCATTGTATGGTAAAGAAGAGATTGTGCCTGTATGAGCTAAACTGGAACTTGGAAAGTGGATAGGATACCCCAGTAAGCGCTTTGTCCAGGAGGGGGCACTGTTCCAGGAGGAGGCTTGACAAGCTCCTGGCAGAGTCTGAAGGGAGTCTAGAAGGAGATTGCAGGCTGTGTCTCAAATGGCTAAAATGCTGCCTATTTAGGCAGCATTCGGAAGCAGGGAGGCATCAAGTCATATCCCAATCAAATATTTACAAATATCCTGCATGGTGAGGCACCTCCGACTGGGCACATTTTGAAGGCAGCACAGATATCCTTCGTTGGTCAAGATATCCCACAATCCCATGCGCCGGCTCTACTGCACCAACCAAAAGAGCAATTTTAGAGAGCAATTTTGTCTCCATGACTGTTAATATGTCACTTTATGAAGTTTGAATATATTTTCAGGTGACAAAGTAAGTTTGGTATTGTTTGTTATGCACTGAAGAAGGGCATAGTCCCGAAACGTTTGCTTTCATGGCATTAAAAATATCAACTTGGAATGCTGTTCTCAATCTTCATTCATATACCATTTAGAAATTAGCACCCAGTTGTTTTCAATATAAGTCAAGTTGAGTTGAGCGCGTTCTTTTCTTTTCTAAAACATGTGAGAAAGTAACCATGTAGATTCCCAAAATGTGTCCAGTTTATCAAAATGACCCATTTATACTGTATATCTGATCTGACATTTGTTTTCCTTTTCTGTAGGCTAACGTTACTAGGCAACGTTAGTTAGCTAGGCTACGTTAGCTACATAGATACCTGCGGGGTTTGACAGAAACGTCAGAACAAATAGTTAAACAAGTTGTAAAATGATTTGGAGACCAATATCTTTAGCTAGCTACGTAGCTTTCGTAACTAGCTTACTATATTGTTGTCTTAGCAGTCGTTAAAAGAACAGTATACAAAAAAGCTAGCTTGAGGAGATGCTAGTGGAACAGGTTCGCAAATACCAGCACCTATACGATGCAAGGAGGAATATAAAAAAATAAATGTGTCTTTTAATTCATTGAGGGAAATCGCTGAGGTACTTAATGCTGATGTGAATGAGTTGCCTAATAAGTGGAAAAACATCCGTGACAGATTTGGACGAATGAAAAAAAGGATGTCCATGTCCAAAAAGAGCGGCAGTGCAGGGAGGAGGAGGGGGGGGGGGGGATCCCAGCATTTTACATAATACTGTTGTGCCTGCTGCCTTTCATAAAGCATAGACAGACGGACAGCAACAGCAACATGGTCTGTCGGCCGCTGTACCATGAATGACTAGCGCGCGGGAGGTGACGGACAGAACGCACACACGCGTTCACACAGAGGCATAAAACAAACTTAATTCGGAAAAAATATGTATGGTAGTCAATGGCGATAAACAAATAATTTCTTGATCCTGTTTGAATTGTGCCATGACCGTAACATATGATGTTTGTCAATTTAATACACAATTTTGCAAGTCAAGAAAGTCACAGTTTGTCGTAATACTGTAAAGCAGTTATGGCGGGTTTTTCTTCATGCTTCCGCTTAGGCGCTCTATAAATGCCCAGAACTGATGCATCAATAGTGTCCACAGTGTAGGAGGATGACACTTCTCTCTGTTACACTCACTTTAACTTTCTGTCCCTCTTTATTTATCATGCTTTTTCACACACACACACACACACACACATGCACACACACACACACACACACACACACACACACACACACACTACACTGTCTCTCCTTCCTCCCCTACAATCCCCGGAGGGCTACAAAGCTTTTCGTCCACTCTTTTTGTCCACGCCACCAAACCTTGATTGGGCCACCCTCAAGCAGCCGACCCCTGGGATGATTCCCTGGCGTGTTTCCTGGTGCTGAGGCAGCCATGGCAGCTGTGTTACTAAGGGTTTAGAGCAGGATGTCTACACACCAATCATCAGGCACCTTTATCTGCTCACGCATCTTGACTATTGCTGTTTTTCTTTGACTTTCCTGATTTCTAGCAGCTTCCAGAACCATCTAATGGTTCAATACATCATTTTCACACAGTGATGGCGTGTTCATATGCCCAAAAAGGGACACGGCAAGGTTGCCAAATGCAGAATCCAGTCTAAATTAGCTGGCTTGGCCCCTGTGGACACTGTCCTGTGATGTAGTGGGTTCTTGTAAATGAGGAGTGAATAATTTAGAGGGTGTTATTTTGTGGGCGCGGAATCTGTGAACATCATATCTACAATGCTCATGGCAGAAGTGATAGGAGGCGGGGAGGCTGGTGCCATAATATGCAACACGTGTCACATACATAATATGCACAAACCGCCACACACTCAAATGCAGATGTTACGCATTGTGCATCGTTATAAGAGGGCATCTGTTGCCTATGTTAGTAGAGAATCTGGATTGAAAATTAAATTGCAGAGAGAAAATTTAATTTGTAGCCTACTGCTGCCGGTCACTTTTGACTCCACAGAGACTCTTTGATTATGTTGGCGTTTTCTGTCTGGCGTACAGAGCTGGTCATGTTTGTCAATCAGGGTTCTGAAAGGGCCTCCTGAGTGATTTGGGCGGATTCCATCATTGATCTGAATCTTGTCACATCTGCAGTTATTGTGCACTTTTTATGTTATTCATTTAATATTGTTTGTTATGAGTGCCATAATCATACATAACTAATGAAGTAGAGTAAAGAGTTGTGTATAGTACAGTGTAGAGTATAGCTCCAGCGTACAGGTGGTAATGCTATAGAAATGTTTATGGTTTTCATTCTCCAAACATCGCGTGGGGAATCTCTTCCTCCCTCCTCCATTGCTCACATTTAAAATAAAAGGGCACTTTGTTTTATTGAATGTTTTCATTTTACTTCTTGTTTACCAGTGCCCAGAGAAAATTGACCAATATAGAAAGGCCAATTTGAAAGGCTCTAATGTGGGCAGCTCTGTGCACATACTGTAGCCCATGTTCCCAATAGAGAACAGCACATGGCAGGACATAATGAAGTGAAAGCCCACTACGCAGAAAGAAATTTGCTGCAGTATTGTCTGGGAGTGCACAGCTACTGTAAGTAATGTGCAATCACAGTAAATGATTAGCCTGCTCCATATTTTCATAAGAGCTCTGTATCAAAAGTGGGACAGCGTAGGTTCACTTTCTATTGAGCGGTCTTTGTGTGTCACGCCTTTTTCACGGGCTAGAGCTCAGAATGATAATGTCCAACAGAAGCCCTTTACCATAGCACACTCCTGCCACCCCAAAGCCCATTAGGTGTGCAGATTGGAAGAATGGGCAGAAGAGACCCCCCTCCACACACACACACTATTCCGTTGTACACACCTGCTCTCAATTAGTTCCCTCCCCCCCCGGTGGATAGTGACACAGAACTGTGTCCTGTTCCTGTGATTCCTGCACCAGGCAGCCAGGAGGCAGTGCAAGCCTGGGACCTGCCAGTCAGAAGCGGCCGTTGCAGCCGTGCATACAGGAGGGGGGGGGGGGGCAGGTGGAGAGAGTGACGAAGGGGGGGTGAGGGGAGGGATGACACACGGCACGTCCCTGTCATGCAGGCAGACAGCTCCGATTACGGGGGGTTCACCCGCCACCAGGAAGTTGCGTACCTCCCCTTCCTAGCGCGGCTTATGACATCGTCAGGGCCTCCACTCATTCCCTTCCCTTCTAGTGTTTGTGTGTAGCATGGGTTTGAACACCGGAGTGGAATTTGTAATTAAGTCTGATATCAATCAATGTCTGTGCTGTCATGTTCCTTGATTTGCCTTGTAAACAGATATTGTAAGGCTTCTTGAACATACCTTTGGTTTGGTATCGTTCCGCCATAACTGTCACAATCATCTTAGGCCATGTGGAGAAATGGTTTACACTTCGTAAAACAAACATTTCACCTTGCCCAGAGTTGTGCTTGCAAAGTGTTACACAGACTGCTGTATTCATCAACTTTCACAATCTCTCTGTTTTTAGCGGTGCAGTTTGATGGCACATTCTCATCTGTTTTTATTTACAGACACTTCAACTATAAATGCCATGGCCACTAACAGCTAGGATGATGTATACCTATTTCGCACCAGGATCTTGCTCTTGTTGACAACCACATTGCTCCTTGTTGATACTTTCTACTTCTCGGTCTTAAATTCACAGTTGCGGCAGAATCGAAGCGATACTGCCTCCAGTATTTACTGTGGTGGCCCATGTATTTACAGGTAGCACTAGCTAACTAGGTAGCTAATGATGTTGAGCGCCAGTGAAAAAAGGACTTGAGAACAGACAAAATGAGGGTGAAGTGGAGAAAAAGGAACGACCTAGACTTTAGAATGTGTGGGACTACTTCACCCAAGACAAGCCCAAAAGGATGGTACGATGCAAACTATACAAAAAAAAAGTGAGCATTGTGTAGAATCAGTTAGTATCGTGTACTTTTGAACTTGTCACATTAGAACAGACTTCATCGACACATACATTTCACGTCGATGAATTTGCATAATCGATGACGTCGACGATGTTGACGAATCGTCCCAGCCCTATACACACACTGTATTTACGAAGAAAAGATATCAAATAAAAATCTATCTGTCTAAAAGATTACATTTCCAGTATCACAATTAACATGTAGTCACAGTCTAAGGGAGACTCCCATACAGCAGTCATAAAGAAAGAGGACAGGGTTGACATGTGAAATGAGCAATGAGTGAAAGCAGGAGAGAAGTGATGCGTTATGTTGTTAGCTAGTTAAAGTTAGGTAATGTTAGCCTAGCTAGCTAATGCTACTGTAGTTGTCAGTGTTGCTGCTGTTAATCTAGTCTAGCTAGCCTGGAAAATTAGCTAACATTAGCTAGCTAGATATAACGTTACATAGGCTAAATTATGTTTGGACTAGTGGACAACTTCAGTGGATACTGTAACCTCAAACGACAAGTCCTCAAAATACTTCTTCACTTCCAGCTTCTGAGAAACTCCAGCGAGTGTCAGTGAGTGTGCGTGTACGGCATGTGGGGAGGGGCTGGCTGGCTGACGGATGCTGGCTGGTGATAGATGCTTGAAGTAGCCTATTGCACAGCACAAAACACAACGGCGTTCAAGATCTTTTATTTATATTATTATGAGAAGTTAAATACTTTCCCTAGGAAATCAGTGTTCACCATCAACCATGAGCAGGGCTGAAAATTAACACCTGCCAAATGCAGGTAAAAGTTCCAATTGGTGACTAGATTTAGGAAGACTATCTGAAAAAAAAATATTTCAGTCGAGATCACTTTTGTCAAAATTGACCCATTATTAGCATGCAACTATAAATACATAGCATATGAATTTTGGCGGTGTGCTCTGTTCGGGGGGCCCCCTGCCTTCCACCGATGTGGAAAGTGCGTTAGCAGGCAGAGGCAATCTAGGTGTCCCCCCCCTCTGGGCCGCTTGGCCCAGAGAGCCAGAAGGGGGAACGGCATCTAGCCCCCTGCCTCTATGACGATCAGAGTGGGCCGCGATCGGGAAGACGCTCGGAGGTAACTCAGCCCACTAAGACTGTCAAAGAGAGCCACAGGGGGACTGCTGTACATTATAGTCCCCGGCCTCCACGGGCCGACGCTTCATGGAGTCCGAAGGAGATACAGCCTAGTGTCTCTGCCTCCATGGTGACCGGAGGGACCGCTGGATGGCCATCCGGAGATGTTTCGGCCCACGGTCACCACGGAGAGCCACAGAGACCAGCTAGTGTCTACCCTGGCTTCCACTAGCCGACGCATAGTGGAATACCAGAAGAATGCAGCAATACCCCGGACAGAGAGCAACGATGACAACAGAGATGACATCGACATACGCAGGTGGAGCAGGTGAGGAGGTGGGGCGAGCATGCAAATACACAACCAGCAGTAATGGCAAGCGCGAACAATGACATGTTTTGACAGCTTAAATACATGCGCTCTAGCGAGCTGAACCAATGCTATGACAGCTGACAGTCAGCTGGTGGTTAGCGTCATTACGGAGTGTGACTGATTAACCTCTGCCGATTACCCCGGCTGTGACACTCGTGCCTCGCCTGAAGTTACGTCGGAGACTTCATACTTGGCTGGTAGATTTTTTCATCTACAGTCCCCTTGGCAGGTGACTCACCGTGAGCCAAAAAGTTAATTTTCTCCCCTGACCATGAGTGAAGCTTTGTCTGTCAGGCCTTGCATTCACTTCTGATTGCATTTGTTTCTTCATGGACCCCAGCCTCTAGCTGAAGTACTGCATCTCGAAGTGTCGTCAAACCCACCAGAGATCCCCTCCTCAATAAGCCTGACGTCGATACAGTGAGCCCACTCCGCCTGTCTCGCCTCGGGTAGAGTCTCGGGTACATACAGCCTGCCTTAAAGTCGCAATGGCGGCGCCATCAGCGACAAGATGGCGTTACCCTGAGCCCCAACCCCCTCCTCGCGCCACTTGGCCCATGTCGCGCCACCAGAAGCTGATTCCACAGGGGATTAGTGGGCTGAGACCGCCAAAGAGAGTCAGAAGGGAAAACATGTCAGAATAGAGTCACTGGCTGCGACGCTCACACAGCAGCGTCTGCCTCAGAGCCACGCGGTCTGTAGACGAAAGTGGGACCTGGTCCAACACAGAGAGAGAGAGAGAAAAGGGGCAGGGGAGAGAGACAGAGAGAGATAGGGGGAGGGTGAGTGGGGGAGTGAGTGAGAGATACTGTAGAAGGGAGAGAGCTTGAGTGAGAAAACGGAAAAAAAAACGTGCGTGTGTGCATGCGTGCACGCATGCGTTTCAGCGTTATTCTGATGCACTTTCAAACAGACTCAATTTTATCGTATTGGACCAAACAATAGAACGTCTCGCTCACACGTAAAATGATTTTGATCACAGAAGAGTGGTTTGTATGCTCACCAACGACCACACACACACACACACACACACATCTTGATATGTTAGGCTAGGATCTCATGTGGTTTAATAACAAAGAGAAGAGTCCTCTAGCTTTACTGTCAACTAGGCAGCAGGATGTAGTCCAGTAACGCCTCACCTCTTTGACCCACTCAACTGTACTGGACCTGAACGCCTCCAAAATCCCATGACACACCGTACCGTCAGGGCTCTCATCCCCCTCGCGTAGTTAATACCGTCCTCTGCTTATCGCACTGCACGTCTCCAACATCAGATTATCTCCTCTCTCTCCCTCGCCGACTCGAATTTCCCCATTGATTGTGCAGCTGCCTGCAGCCGAGATAGAGAGTCACGCTCCACCTATTAGGAGCCCGTCTTAAATCACAGGGCTATAAGACAGGTTACAATCGGAGGGGGAATTCAAATGGATTTCCCTGCCTGTATGGAGCGTCAGTGTGTGTACCATAAACCTTCATTGGGACCTGTCTTGAAGTGTGTGTGTGTGTGTGTGTGTGTGTGTGTGTGGGTGTGGGTGCGTGCGTGCGTGTGCGCGTGCATGTGTGTGTCGAGCCGATCACTTGAAATATCGCTGCGTCATAAAAGGATAACCATGGGCAAGGTGTTAAAATAGAATCCCATTATTTGGCTAGCATGGTGACTTGAGTTGGCGTGTTGTAAAAGAAAAGACCGTTTGGTGTTCCAATACGGCAGCCAATATAAATGCTAATCACATCAGAGACACAGGACGTCTCTTCTCCCACATTAATCAAAGTGCAGGGGGAGCATTATTAGGGCCTGCTGCTGGTGCTTCATGGGAAATGTAGTTGTGAAGCGATCAGAACTCAAAGCTGACGTGAGGTAAAAATGGGAAGGTGGCAAAAGTCAGGCTTTATAATATATATAATATAATATAAAATTCACAGGCATATGGTGTACACAGACACACAGATGATGTCACATGTAATATACATGCCTGCATGTAGCATGTGGATGTTAACATTTTATATATGCATGCACAGAAGGATGGGATATAATTAAGGATGCACGCCTGGAGTGTTCAAAATCTCTACGAAACGATTCACCGGCAAGCTGTTCCTGATAAAGCGTGTCAAAAAGTGTGTGTGTGCGTGTGTACACACACGCAT
This sequence comes from Borostomias antarcticus, assembly GCF_949987555.1. NCBI lineage: Eukaryota > Metazoa > Chordata > Actinopteri > Stomiiformes > Stomiidae > Borostomias > Borostomias antarcticus. Next base: position 11,045,569 of record NC_140246.1, read on the forward strand.
GTGTAATACTGCCATGTAGAAATCATACATTTATAATATGCATTAATATTGAGCGCTCAAGTCCCTCTGAACCTGGACTATATCCAAGCAGATTAGCTCTAGCCCGCCTGTCTTAATGCTTGCCTGGCACCCTGATGCTGGCGCTCTGCGCTGGCCTATTCTGTCTCAGACGGTGTTAGCCTGCATCAGCATGCAGCAGGCTTGACGGCCCCCTGCCCTTCTAATGGTAGACGACAGGATTATGCGGCGAACATCTGTGCTCTTAACCGGTGTCAGAGGTGGTCCGGGTCGTACGTGTGTGGGCGTGAGCAGAAAACGGCGGGCGGAGTAGACAGTGCATCGGTTTCCCTGGCAACGGCCTGTGCTTGTTGGGTACAAATGTACTAACTAGACCATCCGACGTCACGACTGAAGATCGAGTGGCTAGGTGTAGTCGGTGAGATCATCTATCATAGTGATTGTCTTGTCCCATCATGCTAGGAAAACATCCATTTGATCTCATGCATTCTTTAGAAATGCTGCATGTCTTTCCTACACCTGAGATTGATAGTGCTTTTTTTTTTGTGCTTTTCTTAGCTATGTTAGTGTCCTCTGGCCCACAGAGGTGCAACTGTTTTATATTCTGCTGCCCTCCACAATACTGTAACCTCAGTCACATTAAAAATAATCTCCCTAGGGGGACTGTGACTTCACAATGATGTGTACTGATCTGACTCAAATGCACGCACGCATGCGCACACACACACACACACACACACACACACACGCAAACACACACACATGCAAACATACACAACACGCCACAAATAGATTGAGCATGGATGACTCCAAAGTGTTTGGGCAAGGAGAGCTCAGAGGACTGGGAAAGTTAATTGCTGGATGGGGAGAGGGGGGCGGGGAGGGGGGGGGGGCATTTGTTGGGGGGTGAATTTGGAGGTGTGAGGGTTGGCATTTGTGGCTCCACAGTTTCGCCCACGGATAAAGTGGAGGTGACAGGGAAACCAGCGGAGGGCTCTTGTCTCACCTCAGCCTGAGTCATCCGCCATCCCCTCTATGTGACACCTCACGCAACGCAGATCTGCACTGTCACAGTCTGTCCTTGCTCAGGTTAGCTGTCTTGGTTCTGGAGTGGTAGTTTTGGAGATTATGTGAATTCTGGCTGCACCCCGTGTGGAATATGTTGGCTGTTGACCTCATGATTTCAGGCACCCTTCTTGCTAGAGACAGCTCGTGAAAGAAAAACATCTGTTGGGATCAAACGTGAATTGTGATGCATCAGCTGAAGGCTCAGTCATCTCAATTTCACTGGGCTAAAGTCCCTGACTCCCTTTCAGGCAACATCACATCACATCTCCGGCCTGTCAGACCAATCCGGTATCCATCTTGATTGAGCTTCACTCTCTGCCGTGTTTCTGAGGCACGCTCCGAACAATGGGGAGATAAAACTAATAGTAAACTGGAGGAGCCCATATTCACACACAACGTTGTTATTGTGGATTGCAGGCGTTGTCTTGTCTCAACAAACAATTCTACGACTCATCTCCCAGGTCTCCCGACAACTAAAGAGAGATCAGTGTTTGTGGAAAGCATCGCTTGAGCTGCATGGAAAGGAATACCATTTGCGTCAAGCTTTAGGTGCGTTAGCAGGTGATGTGTCAGCCGTTATTAACTGGTCCCTGTGTAGCTTTGGGGCTTTTAGTCCCTCACTACTGTACGACCTGACAAGGCCTGTTAATGTGTTTTTTTTATTCCCACCCAGGAAATCTCAAATCTTCCAGAGCTATTTTTTCTTTCGCTGCGTTTCCTCGCGTTGTTCTTCCAAGGCCGTGGGGTTGAGTTGTCACACTGCCATACCACTCCGTCCGCCGAAACATGCGTGTATATGTTGAATAAACATGTTGGAAGGTCGACGGGGAAACGGAACGATGTGTTGGCAGCCATGCGTTGCGTGTTTGACAGGCTGACAGGTGAGATATGCTGTAGGTGACGACTTTGTAAACCTTGTTCTCTTAGAGAACTGCAAGAGAGGCCAGCGGATTGGCCTTGGATGCTGTTGGAGAGAAACATTTTTTTTTTCTTCTTCATACTTTTACCGTGACTCATAACTGACTGTTGCTGTTGCATTTACTGGCCAGTTATCATCATGTCTGAACATTCAGCGAAGCCTTTGAGAACGACAGCTCTTTTCCTTGGTTTTATGTTTCATACAAATTTCTAATTTCCTTCAGATTTTAAGCTGGCACATCAACTCTACTGTTATCCTGTACCACATCTGACAGGTTAGCCCCCATCTAATACCATTATAACAACAGCCTAGCCTACGCTTGCGGGTTCTTATCTTAGGCCCGCTCACTAGCCCTTGAGTTCGGATCAGGACATGCTCGATGGTGACTGTCCGTTTACGTGTCCGTGCCTCTGCTCCCTGGCTCTGTGTGTGTTCCCCCAGCCAGGCCCGGGCAGGGCCGAGGGGGTGTGGAGGAGGGGGCACACCTGTCAACACTCCCCATTTCAGCTGGAGTCTCCAGATTTTAAACCTTTTCTCGTTCGCTGTACTCCGGGATTGTAATTTCTCACACTAATTTTAGATTGAGAGAGATCTCTATCTAGATTTAGAAGAAAGAAAAGTAAGAATGTGGGGGGATATTTGTTGTGAATCTGGCAACCTAAAGATGGGCATAGGCACTCTAGCATCACACCTCACAAGCCTGTTGACAGGTACGAGCCTCTGCCGCCTGTCCACACCTGAGCACAGCGGGTGCCGTGTGGGGAGCTCCTCCTACACTAGTTGACGGGGCATTTTTGGCGCCTCGACTGATGAACTGCAGTAACCGCCTTGTTGCAGTACCATCAATGTCCCGTTCGTGGGTGTGTGTGTGTGTGTGCGTGTGTGCATGTGTGAAAGAGAGAGAGAGAGACATACAGACATACAGTATGTAGAGAACATAGACAAGCAGCCAGTCAGTGACAGAGGGATGGACAGAAGGAGTGAGAGAAACTGAGAGATGGAGAGAAATATAAACGAATATACTGTACGTTCAAGTTCTAAACCGTGGGAAACTGGTAGCATATGCACAACAACAGTGGAAGTAATGGGAGTTTGGGAGTCGTTGTCTCTGCCAGGCGGCTCCTGTGGTCACACTCTCATGTCTCCCTGCCTTGTGGAGCAGGGGAAGAGCCCTCAAGGTCGTGACAAACATGGACCGAGCACGACCACATAATAGCCATTTCCTCCACAGCATGGCCAGCAGATGACCAGGGCCAGGATTTGGGGCTGAGATGGGAGCAGTTTCCTCTCTTCTCTCTTCTCTGGTGCCTGGGTTGTGAGCATGTCTGCAAAGTTGTGTGATTTTTCTCTACCAAAGCACTCCCAGACCTTTTATTTATTATATATATATATTATATATATGTAAGGGTGCTATTTTCAGTACTGGAGCTGTGCTAGACGAGAGCAAAATGTGCAGCCTAGGATCACAACTGAGCTTCACTAACGCTGAAACAGGTTGAAAGACGGTCAGAGATACTGCTGGTGGTCCTCCTACACCTCCCTGCAGGGTCCGGAGAAAAGCCTGCACACTTTACACATCGTCTCCCTCTGTTTACTCTGCACTCTCCCATCCAGCCATGTCTCGTTTCCACGACAACTGTGTGTTCATGGCAGTTGGGGAGCTTAGCGCTCACGTCAACAGTGATCTCACCCTCTCCCTCTGTCACTCCAGATAGTTAGTGTGACACGCAGGTGAAAATTGAGATGGACTTATAGATAGAGGGGGAAAGACAGCCAGGAGAGTAGAGAGGGACAGACAGTCCAGCCAGCCAGAAAGAGACAGCCATAATAAGCCAGAGAGGAAGAGCAGACAGATCCAACAGAGGGCGGACATGCAGCCTTGTGAAATTGAATCGAGGCCATGTTTGCACTAATGGATTTATTTTGCGGCAAAAAGGTGCCATTTGGATCTCATGGACAAAACTCCCTAGGGATTTTGCTGGGTTCAGTTGGAAGTGAAAATTTGATGTTTTTTTTATTTATCTAATTTAGCCCATTCTCAGATTTTGGATGTTACCCCAGGTGAGGGACACCTGGGACATAACTGGCTTTGCACCACAGAAAGTTGTGGTTGTGGACCATAATCTCGTGTATAATATACAGTCGGATACGATTTCTAACACAGCCTCACTAAGTATGCACATAAGATAGTTGCTTCAAATTCAGTGGATAATCATTTTAAGCAAGTGTGTCAGCATGTACAGCATTGAGCAGGAAATGGTTCAACAAATTTACCAGTGTATCGTTTGTCTGTCAGCATTGTAATGCAACAGATGTGTTTAGGGTAATTGCTCCGTCTTCATACAGTACATCTACGGGCTTGAACCAGGAGAGTGCTCTCTATGCCTGCTTATCCTCCATTGCCTAAGACTTGATTTCTCCAAGCATATTGACACCCCACCCCCCCTTTTAAACTCTGCCAGTTGGCATTTTGCTCCAATCAAGCGCGACTTGCACCTCAGACACATCTTCCAACATCTGGCTGTGTTTTGGTAATTGCTCGTTTCATGAAAAAGAGAAGGCGGGGTGCTTTTGAAGGAAACCAACCTGTCATTAGCCTGTCAACGCACACAGGAAGAGTTCAATAACAAGCGTGTGACCAAGCGTGTCAGAGGGGTCAACCGTCTCTTCATTAGTGAGGCACAGAGGGAACTGTAGGGGGGGGGGGGGGGGGCGGGACGTCGTTTTTGAGGACTGTTTAGGAAACTAAAACACCTAAATGAGTAACATGGTTGGTGAATAATTATCTGAAGCAGTTCTCTTCTACTCCTCTCTCTACTCATCTCTCCATCTGGACAGAACAGTCACAAAGTGCCAGTGCCTTGAGGTTATTTCTTGCTAACAACACCTGATCTCCCCATTGTGATTTTGACAGAAGATCAGATGGTTTCCATTATCAACGTGCTTTTAGTGGAAGAAGGGGCATCCATATTTTAAATGGAAATGACAGCTTATATGGAGCTGTAGTTCTATGGAAAACAGCTGCAGTCCTGTGTCATTTTTCTTTGAATTCGACCCAAAGCAATAACAGGGGATTCCTCTATGCAGATACCAGAGCTCTCAGAAACGTCAGGTCTTAAATAGTATCACAGAGGGAAGGGAATATTTGAAATATTTTCCATAAATTATTTCCATACTATAGATGAAACTAGCCAATGAAAGACATACCCCTGTACAGGAAATATTTCCTGTCTTTGATGGAATCGGTTGGGTTTCCATCCTTTAATGGCCTAGGTGGATCAATAATAGTTTGTGGTATCAAAGTACGTAGAGCCGGTTATTACTTTAACAGAATCATGACTGTCATCATCCATGTGTATAACAAGGATACAGACCTAAGAATGAGTCTAAGTTGCTTCCCAGTGGCTTGGGCTGTAGCCTTTACTTCTCAGGTAACTGTAGCTCCCCTGGGAAGTTACGACTACAGACCGATAATGAGGGGTGTTTTCAGAAACCTTTCATTTGCTGCACCATTAAATAGTGTTTATCATTCATTATAGCTCCCATGTACACCAGCTTCTTTGTGAGCTTGATGTAATAAGTAAAAAGGCACAAAGCTGAGGCAGTTCCGGTATCCATGGCCACTGGCCAGGCTTTCTATTTCACTTTCTCAATGAAATGCTAATGATGATACAGTACATGCTTAACCTTATGCATCCTTTCAAGATTTAGCTGAAATATCTCATACACTCTTCTATTTCAGCAGCTACAGTACTTTATGCGATACAGTTGTTGAGGAAGTTTACTAATGGATCTTTGATGCATGGATCTTTGATATTTGATCATCTTTGATCTTTGATCCATTAGGATGGCAGTATGTGTTCCTTCTAGCCCAATGTCTAATGCTCAGCTTCCTAACAGAAAGTATATTGATCTTGCAGGTATCAATTTATTTTAATTGGGGAATTTGGCCCGATCTCTCTCTCTCTCTCTCTCTCTCCTTCTCTCTCTCTCTCTCTCTCTTTCTCTCTCTCTCTCTCTGGAATCTGCGCTCAGTTCATCACCTCTATATCACGTGTGATCATTAAACACCCCTCCCTGACCACTCATATGTGCCATTGTCACCTGATTTGTTGTAGCGGTTTGAGCTATTTGTGTGATTGTGCAGTTCATGAATCAATGTGAGTGTGTACTGCATGAAGAATAAAAAAACAACAACATTGATTTACTGTAGCATTAGTGAGTGCTGTGGCTCTGGAAGTGCTGGGAATGTCTCTGCTGCTCTACGGCTGACATCTTTGGTGGTCCATGTCAACGTGTCACACGTCTCCCAGGGGTAGATCTGGGGTGTGTTCAATCTGAAAATGTTGAGCACTGATTTGCTATGGTTTCCATGTTGAAAGACATATTTCCTCGAAACGTTGTGAAACGGTGTGCAACGGGCTTTGAGGTAGGTCTTGTGGTTGTGTCAGGCATTTGGTGGGTGTGTCAAGGGTGTTTAATCAGCAGACTGATTATATAAACCCTGGCGTATCTTCTCAGCTGCCATAGCATGATTTTAGAATTATCAGATTCCTAGTATAGTTCAGCGTTTTCCCATTCCAGCTGGCAAAACTGTTACAGTATGTAGTATACTCCACTTTTATAGCTAAACATCACTTACTTAAAAACAAACAACAACAAAACACTGCAAATACAATAATATATGTCCAACAATTTGATGTTCAATATCTCTGAACTACACTAAACGTGCAACACTTGCATAATACACTGGGTTTTCAACACACGACCCTTTCTGTTTCAATAAACGTTTTGCAACAATTTGTTGGGGCTGAACACACCCCAGGTGTTGCTGTTGGAGCATAATGCGTCTAAGACAGACATGCTTCTGTGACCCACTTCCCTGCATGTCCTCGTACGTTGGGCGTGAGACTCTGAGAGTAAATTAATCTTACTTGCAGACAGACAGCAAAACATGGGTGCTGCAAGTGAGCCAACAAATCATATTGCACTGGCTACCTGATCACAGTCTATTTGGTTGATTAGCTTGTTGATTAGCTTGTTTGTGGCTTTTAGAATTTCCTTGTTGGAATAATTGATTAGGTTTTTTCATCTGAACTGAACCAAAAATGTGTTATTTACAGCATTGCTTTATGGTGCAGATCCATTGGACCATTACCTATTGTGTAGCTTCGACTCCTTGATATAGGCCTGGGACATGGGTCTGGGATCTCGTATGAGTTGGTCAGTACTTCATATAATAGCTGAGTGGACAACAGGAAGGGTTAACAGTCTGATCCGGGGCACAGAGGTCATAATTCATCACCCCAGGACCCCACCTTGTGTGCTGGAGTTCTTCAACCCAGGACCCCACCTTGTGTGCTGGAGTTCTTCAACCCAGGACCCCACCTTGTGTGCTGGAGTTCTTCAACCCAGGACCCTACCTTGTGGCCCGGTATACAAGACAGCTCTTTCACAGGCAGCTTTCCCATTTAGCCCACTCTGGCAGATGTTAGCTAGCCTCACGAGACCACCCTGACCAACTTAATGTGAGCTGGCGAGATCAGGGTGGTCTCACAAGTCTAGGTGCTTGCTGTGTCACCTCTGTGTCACCTGTGTGTCAGCCTAGGTTGGGAGAGAGGGCAACAGAGGAAGGGGAAAGAGAAAGGTAAATAAACTCTGTGACCTGAGGAGGAGAGAAAGATATAGAGGAAGGGAGGTGGGACAGTGACTCCACATCAGACACACAGCTGTGGAGGACTCCTAATCCCTTCCGTCTAATCCCTCGTAGGTACTGTACCACACTCCTGTTACTCACACTTTCCTCTTTGTCTATCTCTGAACAGTCTTGTCAGTTTGTCAGTCTGTTGGTCAGTCAGCCTGTAAGTCTCACTCACTCACTCACTCACTCACTCACTGAATATTTCTGTTTCCCTACTGGCAACTAACATAGTATACCAGTGAATACATTCACAAATCAAATATTGCCTCAATAAATTTGTGTACATTTCTGTTCACATACAGTACAGCACCTGCTCTGTGTGTTTTATCTATTAAATGTCTGGTCATGCTTGATTTCCCATAATACACCTGATTTCCATGTCAGCCACTACCAGGACGTCGACTCCCATGAAATGGTATATTAATGTATCCGTGCTGATAAGGCCTTGGCCAGGGTAATGTGTAGAAGCTGCAATCCCAGGGGTATATTTCTGAGCTCTGAAATAATTAAAAAGTTAGTATTAGCTGTTATCTTTGTTATGGTTTGAAATATGGAGTGAATTGAATAACTGGTTTCTGGTATGCAGAAAGTTCAGTCAGTCCAAATAGATATGAATTGAATCTCACTGATAAACACGATTGTCTTTTTTGTTTTTTTGTGCGTAGCTGTAAGCCTGCACCTAGGAAAGCGTTTGTTCGGTTGTCACTCCCTCCCTCCCTCCCTCAATGTTGACCTGCATTTCTCTGTTGGCACCACAAGAGGCAATAGTCAAAGGGAGGGAAGTAGTCCCAGCACACCAAAATCAAGAAGGACACCAAAATCAACCCGCCGATCTCCACTGCACAAGTAGAGTAGTGGTGAGAGCATTGGACTCCCACCCTGGAGACGGGTTGAAGACCCGGTGGGGATGACTTTATGGGACTATACCCCAAACCTCCACATGTTCATCCTTTCACTCCAACCTTTACCCCTTGCCTTATGGCAACACATTCCCAGCTTCCTCATCACTCATCAGTCAGGAGGGAGGTCTAATTCATATTGATACCCTAGGTGATCTAAACAGGGGCTGGGGGGTCTCCACATTCCAGCAAAGCCATTCCTAATGTCTCTTGCGCATTGAGACAATGGACTGCGTATATCAACGGAACATTGAAACCAGCACAGATCTGATCGCAGAAATGATGGTACTACGACTCGTCTGTTTCATCAAACATTCGAATGGTGCCAATCCCATCAAGCGCTACGAATGATTGGGCATAATAAATGTGGCAGCTGAAACCATAATTATATCCTGGCCTCGCCCTTGCATTTCGACATGGAGATTCATAGACTAATACAACTAGTACGGCCAAGAACATACAGCTAGACCTGTGTGAATTCCATCCCGTAAAATATCCTCTTTGAACCAGTAGACTAGCAGTGTGGTTGCGAGGGGAGAGAATTAAATGAGCGAGTCAGGTAGAATAGGATTAGGCATAGCCTCTCTCATCACCTCAGCGGTGAGATAGGACGCCCATAGCCTATTTGATGAAAAGCGTTGTTAAATACGTGACAGACTACCCATTGCTTTTCATTTATTAATTTAGATTGCATGTAATTATGTCACGAGTATAGCCATGGCATTGATTGATTGATTGATTGATTGATTGATTGATTGATTGATTGATTGATTGATTGATTGATTGATTGATTGATTGATTGATTGATTGATTGATTGATTGATTGATTGATTGGTGTAAGATTAATTTCGCTTTCACTTTAAGACCTGTCTAACAAGTAGGCTATCTCAAAATGAATGTGAAATAACTCTTACACCAAAAACCTGAAGCTTCCCACTGTAGGCTCTTCTTGTCCATCCGTCTTCACCATTGCTGTGGTAACCTCTGCTGTTTTGTAGGCTGTGCAAGTACATTCACATTGCAGTGCATCTGTATAGGAAAAGCATGTGAACATGGCTTCAATGGGATAGAGTGAGGATACTCTATCTATTCAATGGGTAAACAGACCTGTTAGAGACCTGTCACCACTGAGTCGTCTACTTGAAGCTTCAGGGAAGGAAATATGCTACTGGATGCTTTTATTGGATTCTAGATATATACAAGCCTTCTAAAGACACATACAAATGAAATGAAGCAATGACAGCAGTAGTTGATGTTTGACATCAAACAGCATTCATAAATGAGACAGACAAGTGAAGCATTTTCCAGAGCGATGAAAGGCTTGTTGTTTGTTGTCATGGCTGGTTGCTAGGATGGATGATTATTTGGCCCTGCTGTTGGACACCTCTCCCTCTCCCTCTCCCTCTCTCTCTCTCTCTCTCTCTCTCTCTCTCTCTCTCTCCCTCCCTCCCTCTCTCTCTCTCTACTCAATTTGTACTAAACTATGCAGAGATGTCTTTAAGTGTCAGAAGTGTTTGTAACAGAAGCCAGTGAGCAGTGAGAGGGGGAAACAGGTGAGTGGAGGTGAGTTGAGGTTGTTGAGCGCAGCGGGGCAGGGGCCCGTCAGAGGATCTCATGTCAGATTCACTTGTTGGGGGGGGGGGGGGGGGGGTGTTTGTTTACCACTGCCATCTGAGCTGACAGGCCTCTACTGTCCTGTTCACACCCTCCTGTTCCACCAGGGCTCTGGAAAGTGTCCAGCTTAACTTCCTGAACTTGCTTTTTCACCCAGGGTTCCTCCTTTCCCCCGCCAACTACCACTCGTAGGTATATTATGTACAGTAAGACGTCAGTTTGCTTGAAGGGTTTATTGAGATTTATTTGTGTTTGTGGGTGTGCGTTTGTGTATGCGTGCGTGTTTGTGTGTGTGTGCGCGTGTGTGTGCGTGTGCATGTGCGCTACTGTATGCATTTGTAAGTCAAAATGGCCAACATCACATTGGGGTTTTTTTTTTTTTAGACTTTGCACTTCCTCTGACCTCTCCCAGTGGTTTGGCGTTGAATGGGTAGCCACTTTGCCATGTACTGTAGTTCCTGTCTCATTTGCATAATAATAGGGTATTCTGGGGGATTTTCTTCTGGTTCACCCTCATTCAGGAGCCAGGACCCCCACTGTTGTCCTGGCTTTGTCTGAATCAGGAGGACATCCAGAAGATGACTCTTAAATGTCACTTTGCATCAGTTGAGGGAGGTTTGTCCGCTACATTGAAATGTGTTGTTACGTGACTGGGCACAGCAGAAGAGAAAGATTTTGAAAGGAGTCCTGAATATGATTCCAGAGACTGTAGTTAACTCTATTGGATGTCAGGTCCCTGTACTTTCACTCCGACCTTAATGAAGTCTTTCACACAAAAACAATGTTTTCAAAATTACAAATTTAGAACCCCATTACCAGCTGAGATACCTTCTCCATACTTATCAAGTTAATTTATCTTTTTCATATTACAGAGTAGAACTTCTGCACATCTGTAGTGTGACAGGTGTGTCGGAGAGAACCAAGGGTCAACTTTAGTAGAGAGAAAGAACACCGACAGTCTTCTTCACTTGCAGTCAATCAATTTATTAAACAAAGACAAGCTGATGAAGGTCAGACGGACAAAAATGAATTAATTAACTGCGAGTGAAGAAGACAGTGTGCTGGTGTTCTTTCTGTCTTGTCATATTAAAACTATTCATGGCATTCAGCATTCATTTCCCCAAAGATCTGAAATCCTCTGTCCTCTGTTTTGTTTGTTATCGTATGTTCATCTATCATTAACCTCTCCAAAGTAACATTTTCAAGCAAGTCAGGCTAAAGAGACAAAAATGACTTTCAGAAATCAGAAAAGTATGATGACGTCAATTGAATCCCCCTCTTGCTGCCCTTCCCCTTGCAATCAATTTGCAGCATGTACATTGTAAATGTAGATTAAACGCCTTTTATCTTGCTGCCACTCCCCGTCTTGCTATGGGGGAGGCAGAGGGAGAGAGAGAGAGAGAGAGAGAGAGAGAGATAGAAGTGGCTGGCTCTTCATCTTCGGTGTGCTCAGACTGCGCTCGCTCAGACTTTGCCACCCAGTGCCACAGCATGTGGGCCCGTGCCAGACGCACACACACACGGCAGCCTTGGCACTTACCAGACCCGATCAAATGATCAGCTTGTTTTCAGGGTTCCTCGAATACCTTAAATCAGACTCTAAAGTTTGAGGTACTTCCTTCAGTCACGCAGTTCAAATCCATGGCTCTAGACTGTCTGGCTGTTGATATTTGTATCACTGTAAATGAGGGAAACCTCAGTGCTTCACAAGTATAAATAATGGTTTGAAATGAAAATGAAACACACACACACACACATACTGTACACACACTGTTGAATCTTTCACAGACTCATTGACACAGTGGCAACACACATGACCTCATCTTTCTAATGGGACATTGCCAGCGTTTTCTCGCACGCTTGCCCACACCGCAACCTTGCTGCAATCAATATCCAGCCATGCCGCCGTTAACCATGGTGGGCAGAGTAAATAAGCTCCCTGTCCCAGCCCTGAGGCTGACTGGCGCAGACATGCTCCTAATGTTTAGCAGCACGTGCTAATCTGTCTACAAGAGCCACTGGGCTCACAATCATCCACAGCTTCCCAACGTGTCAACACGTAGACCTCCTCAGGCATCCTTCTCTGATTCACACCAGCGCTCCGGGTTAGCGTCATGACAGCTCCACCATGTGCCTCGTCACTGCGGCTAGCGCTTTTCACAGTGCAGTGTCCCTCTCCAACCCTGCCTGGGTGAAGTTCAGACACGTATGTCCAAATGAGGCTTTTTACAGTTGAGGGATTTTAACGAGTTTACTTCAAGTGCAGTGTTTGTTTTTGTCGAGAAATAACAGATTTGACGATGTAAACATGAATGATTTGATGAACATCTGACACAATTAAAGGATTGAGGGATTTTCAAATAAACACTAGGTGAAAGATTAACAAGATCACATTAATGTTTATGTGCTTGATAAAACAGTACTAAAGACAATTGGATTTATATTACCTCGTAATTGTTTTGTTTTGATTTTCACTTTTTTTCACGGAATGATCCCCAAAAGACAGTTTTGGTACACGGAGGCACTTGTGTCATTAATGATTTCCTAATAAGCATGTGATTAAGATGCACAATTCATTAATTAATTGGGGAAATGTAAAATTTCTGTCCTGGGGCTTCTTCAACCAACCAGAGCTAATTAATTGCAATCTGCATTAGACCCCTGTTGATGGGAAGTTTTGGCTTTCAATTACCTGATACGTATCTATAAAGCAGTCATGACAATTGGAATAATGACAGCCCTACAAATCTTGAGACTTTGACAAGTCTTACCAAGGATCTCTGTTGGAATGGTGATTAGCCTTGATGAGTACATGTATTTAGTCTTAACTTGATGTCTACTTCTCTTGTGGTTAGGGCTCGACATTGATCATGATTAGGGCTGTAACGATTATGAATTTTGCTTAATGATTAATTGTCAGAAAAATAATTGCGATTATTACAATAATTGTCAGAGTTGTTGACCGGGGGGGGGCTCGCATCACACCACTAGGGCCCCTTGCCGATCTAGGCGGCCGCCTACTTCGCCTATGCCACGGGCCAGCCCTGGCACTGATGCTCATGTCTGCATGATTTGAGTGAGAGTGTGTGTGTTTGAGAGAGAGAGAGAGAAAGAGAAAGACAGACAGACACAGAGGGAGGGAGTGAGTGAGTGAGGGTGGGTGGGTTCCGGGTTCTGACTCATTTTTAGTCTAATAACAAAAGTACTCAGCATATGAAGTAAACCTGTGGTTTAAAACCACACCTCTATATCATGAATGTTAACATTTACATAGAACATATATCCTCCTCAATAAAAAAAAGCATTGAAAAATTAAAATTAAGAAAATTTGGAGTATACAAATAGCACATGAAGTGGACAATGCATCAGTGCTTCTTTACTTCTTTAATACAATGTCTCTTGTCATTATTTGCTATGAACGTAAAGGACAAGTGCCAACAAGTTGAATAATTCCATTGAACTAGGGTTGCTACCATATTAACTCTGCAACATTTTTATTTTATAAAAAAAATATATATATATATTTTTTTTTTTCTTTCTTTTTTTTCATAACCGCGTTACAAAAAACAATCGCGGTCAGAAAAAATAATCGCGGTTTGACGATTATGTAATAATCGTTACAGCCCTAATCATGATTGTATAATCTGGAGAGTAAATTAGCTACAGTAAAAATGAAAAGCTATAAAACATAATTTACAGGGGATTAGGATTAGGACTAGGTAGGTTTCTTCCAGACAGCCCCCCCTCGATTTAATTTGACAGGCAGGGAAGCCCAGATAGGGCTTCACCTCTCACAAAAATTGTGCTTGGCAGTAGTTCAGTCCAGTTACCATCCCCTGGTGGCGTAGTGTGCGGTCTTGCAGTGTGAGGTGCCAGGCTGCTGCATATGGCCTTCTTATCAGCCTTGTCCCTCGGCTCCGTTGTACTGGCCAGTCCCATCGGTCTCTTTCAGTCAATATGCACACCGTTCTGTGCTCTCATTATGCAAATGGTTGTCCAACGCGCGACATTAGTCCCCAGCAGCAACGGATGTGAGAGCGGAACTGGTTCTTTCATTATACGGACACCTGCCAAGCTGGCTTGGATTTCATTAGAAAAGGCAGCCCCATGTTGTGTCAAACACTACAATAAGGTTCCTCCTCACAACAGCCCAGAGCCCTGATGAAGGAACTAGGGGCCCGAGGCCGAGGAAGCCCATTAAATGTGTTGCAGTTACTGATAGCAGGGGAACGTCTACATAGCATCATCAGGAGCTGGGGATTGGGGCATGTTCAAGAATGTGTGATAGGTATTTTTAGAGGTGTCTGCTGTCTCTAACCAACCCTTACACACCCAATCCCTTGCTTGGCATAAGCATCAGGTAGTAAGTGGCAAAGTATGGTATCGGGCATTCATTGGACACTGGTTTATAGTTTCCATGGTGTAAGTAGCCACTTTGTTAACTTTCTTTTGATATCCAGCTAGCGGTGAAAGAAGAGAACAATCCTCTCTATTCATCATTGTAATGATTGTCTGTGTCACTGAGTAACACCCTTTTACTGCCCTGTCAATGCTTGGTCAAGGATATGAGTCAATGATATGAGTCAATGATATGGACTCTGCTTTATTGTTTCATATAACAGCTCACGTTGGCACTTCTACCTCCCACAGCCAGAGCAGAGCAGCGGACTGTAGTAGTATTTAGAAGAAACCAATGTACGATCTGATTGAACAAGACAGGTAAAAATAGGAGTGATTTTGAAATACAAACCTTTTCTAAAGCAATAAACACCTCTACTTGAGATAGGACAGTGTTGACTAGCCGTGAGAAATGCAATTTTCTAGGCTCAAAGAGAGTCAAAATTGTCCATAAGAACGTGGAATGTATATTCTATAGCAGTAAAAGTTCTGAATTATTCAAAAGGTAGGCTAGCACATACAATAGAAATGTATACACTTGTTAATCTTTTTGATTAAAACATCCCATTTTACAATAATAATAATAATAATACAGATTTAGCATTTGTCGTCAATTATTCTGCACTGAAAAAAGTTTATTCTGTAGTGATTTGCTGCTCATTGTCACACAGACAACATCATCATCATCATCATCATCAGCAACCCAGTGTATCCAGATGTCCATCAGACATGTTATTTGGTTCCATAAAGGGTATCTGGTGGTGAGAACTTCTGAGCCATATGTGGCGTCCGCCAGCCTTGCTGATGCTGGTTTTGGGGAGTAATTGTGTTTCTCTACATCAACAGACGGCTCTCGCCGCCAGACAAGTCGTCGTCATGTTGCTCACACCACAGAAAGAGAGAGACATTCTGGAGAAATACAGGGCTGGAGAGAGAGAAATTAAGCGTAAGAAAGCGAAAGTGTTCGGTGTGTGTGTGTGTGTGTGTGTGTGTGTGTGTGTGTGTGTGTGTCTGTGAGAGAGATTATGTGACTACATACTGTACCTCCAGGCAAAGTCTGGAGGTACAGCTCAAGGGAAAGGAAAGGCCCTGATTCCGGTGACAGAAGGACAGATCTGTCCCCACCAGCGCTGCCGGGTAAAAACACAGACCGCTGGGAATAGAGTTTCATATTTCATAACAGCGGCAGACGTGCCGCAAACATGGCAGCGGCTTTTCAGCGACAGGTGCGTGGATCACACCTGTTCCTCCCCAGCCGATAGCACTAACGGTTGGTGAGAACGGCTCCTAACCCAGAGAATCTCCCCTGGAGAGACCAGGTTTTTTTCTCCCTAAGTCGGTCTCTCTTGCCTGATAGAGTATATGGTACATGGTGCTGGATTTGAGGGGGAAATGCAATGAGCTCACTCAGGGGAGCCAATGAAGTAGTGTGACAGACAGCCTCAATTATTCATGATGAGACATGCATATTAAATTTCAAGCATTTTCGAATGGCTGATGCGTGTTGAGTGTTCTGTAGGTAGGGTGACCTTGTGGTTAATGTGTGTGTGTGTGTGTGTGCGGTGTGTGTATACAGTATGTGTATGTGCTGTGAAGCTGGGGTGATATGATAGGTGATATATAGAGGACATTACCATTCAGCATCAGCGTGTGAATCATCTCCACTGAAACTCGTGTTTGATTAAAGGTAGGGGATTTATGAGTCATGTCTACAAGGGCAGTGACAATCCTTTTAGCCAATCTGTAGCGTTCCTGTCCAAATGAGACAATGAATGATGATGTGGCTGACAATAAATGATGAACGGGTCCACTACATGGATCACCACAGGACTGAGAGCTTGTTGTCCTGCCTCTGTTGTCCCCACATCCTTTTGTACACTATGATTGGCTGATTACCTGGGGGGTATTCCAGAAAGTGGGTTTAGAGAAAACTCTTGCTAACCCTGCGATTCAATTCAATCTCAGGGTTAGCAAACTCGGAGTTTTAACTAAACCCGCTTTCTGGAATACCCCACCTTTTCTACCTCTTCAATGTTTGTTTCTTTTTGATAAAGCCCGTTACTCATAGAAAGCATGAGCTGAGTAGCAGATAGTGTAGTTCTAGGAGGACAGACAAGCAGGTGAGATGAGACTGACCACGCATACAGACACCATATGCTCGGCCACAGACTGGCTCATCCATATTCAAACAGCCGTAGTGTTCACCTTCTAGTAGAGTTAGGCTACTTGATTTAGAAGCAGAGCTCTTCACCCCTTTGCCTGCATGAATGATTAGAATACTCTCTGTGGCAGTGCAATTCTATTATCTGCACCCAATTTGGTCCGTCATTACTCGGAAAATCAGCATTCATTATCTGTGAGCTCATGAGCCACAAGGCAGTTCATTATGTCTGCTGCATCACCAGGAATCTTGGAACGAGTCTGAACACAGAGAGACTGACCGTGATGAGCTGCCGGCAGATATACCCCATCTTTTCCTCTCCACTGAATGGCAGAGTTAGCATGATTTTTAGCAGGAAAGAGGTGGCTGCTAGAACGCCTTGAACGCTAGAGGCGTATGAGGGTCTGTCCCCTCTCTCTTTCTCTCCTTTTCTCTCCTGCTCTCTTCCTCTCTCTCTCTTTCTCTCTCTCAGTTTTGAATCTCTCATAAATGCTGTTTTTTGTATTAAATGTGAAGTAGATTGTTGCCATTGCGCATGGTGTTGCCTTGTCTGTCTTGACAAAGAGGACCATAGTGGAAACAAATGAGACATTAGAATACCGCTAGCAGTGTTGTTGCACATTTCTTTGCCCTTGGCATGCCGCTACGTTAGCATGCTAACCGCGAGTACGTCAACGTCATGGTGGACGGAGTGTGGAATAGGTCAAGTCATTCCTAACATGTCAGGGCTGACCTTCTACCCCCCACCCTGCAGATCACCACTCCATCACCGCGGGGGGCCAAGGACCTGCTTCATGCTTGGATGAGCCACAACCCCCCCCCCCCCCACAAACACACACACACACCTCAACACGCCACAAATACACACCTGCCCCCCCCTACCCCCTCCCCCCTTCGTTAATCCCAGCAGACAAAATGGATGGCAGGCTGCATGTGACAAGACGTGGGGACGCGTTGTTCTGAAAGGTTAATGCTGTGCGTCGGAGCCGATTAAAATGCATGGGGACGTCAAACGGCATGTTGAACAGCAAGCTGTTTATCTTCCACCCACGACAGGTGGCTGTCTATACCAGAGGACAAATGCCTTTTGAGGCAGGGATCAACACAAACAAATCCACCTCTTCAGGTGTCAAAAATGGCATTTGGTGATGATTGGCGTGTATTAACTTGTGCAGCCACAGGACAAGACAGGAAGGGGTGCGTACCGCAGCTCGACTGGCAGGCCGTAGATCATGTTTCTACAGCAGTGGGCTCAAGTTCCTTCATGCAAATAATGAGGCAATTCAGGCAGTGAAGTTCAGCTCACCTGGAAAATGGTCTTAGTGGCGTCTAGGCGGAAGTGTTCTCTCGTGTGAGCGGAAGTGTTCTCTCGTGTGAACAGAAATGTTCTCTCGTGAGCGGAAGTGTTCTCTCGCGTGAGCGGAAGTGTTCTCTCGCGTGAGCAGAAGTGTTCTCTCGTGTGAGCAGAAATGTTCTCTCGTGAGCAGAAAAGTCGTTCTGTCGCCATCTAGGTCCCTCCGGTCAGACAGCGAACTGAACATGCTATCTGTCCCCTGCACCAAGCTGGCTACAATGGGTGACCGTGCCTTCTCCACCCTGGGGCCACGCCTGTGGAACCAGCTCCCAGGAAACATCCAGGTATTTAAATCTAGTCTAAAAACACACCTGTTCCGTGCTGCCTTCTACTAGATTCTTCTTATTATTATTATTAGATTTATTTTATTTTCATATTTCATATTTGTCATTAATCCTAGTCTTAATTATGTTAAATTATTTTAGCCAGTTATTGCCCTTTATGTTTTTATGTTTTATGTTTTGTTTTTTTACTGCACTCTGTGAAGCACCTTGAGATTTGTCCTGCATTTTAAAGTGTGCTATATAAATAAAATTCATTATTATTTATTATTATTGTCTCTCGTTGAAGGCAACGCTGCTCATATGACAGAGGTGCTGCATGATCTGATAGAAACATGAAGTTGAAATGCTGGTTCTATTTTGCTGCATCACCAGCTTGTTCCTACATCCATTGTTACATGACATTACAGATTTACATCATTTAGCAGACGCTTTTATCCAAAGCGACTTACAATGAGTGCATTCAACGTAGAGAACTACGAGTCACCAGACTTGATTAGTGTTTCTCCTTTCTAAACAAGCATCTAAGAGCTTCACCAGTGCTGAAGTGCATAGTGAGTGGAGTGTCCTCA
Source organism: Borostomias antarcticus (assembly GCF_949987555.1). Taxonomy (NCBI): domain Eukaryota; kingdom Metazoa; phylum Chordata; class Actinopteri; order Stomiiformes; family Stomiidae; genus Borostomias; species Borostomias antarcticus. The sequence goes on from NC_140246.1 coordinate 11,064,554, forward strand.
CAGAGGCGTGTCGTATTTGAATCCTCACCTTCTGAGGATCCGTGCCTACAGTACTCCAAACCAATTTACCCCACGTTACCAGTGCTGCATTTTGATGAAGTCGCAGTGCCAGACTCGAGTTCATAAGCCTTCTAAGTTTAAAAGGGATCAGGAGTCCCTGGGGTGCTGGTCCTGTTGGCACCTCGCCTTCCCTTATCTGATTTTCCTCAGGTAGTGAAGTGTCAGACTGACCCGAGCTTCAACCCCCCCTCCTAAAAAAATCAATAGACGTAAATCCTACACTCTCCCTCTCCCATCTCTTTCTCTCTCTTTTTCTCCCTCTCTCTCTCTCCATTTGACTTCATTCCCTCCATAACAAGTTCCTTTATTATCCTGGCCCATTCTTCACTGTGACACGACCTTGTATAATTCTGTTCACCTTTTTCTTATCAGCCGTCGCTGTCTGGTTCAAAAACTCTGCAGCGAAAGTCTACTCTCTCCCACCACTTGCAGTTTGGAGCAGTCGTTATAGTATCAGTACGGAATATTTGGACTGGTTCCCAATTGGCTGAGGAAAATGTCTCTCTCTGAATGCAGTTCATTAGCGATAGAGATGCTATCAAGGTTAAGCGTGCCTCAGCAAATGAAGTCTTGCTTCAATCGTTAATTTCCTTGTCACTTTTATAAGAAAATCTATTAGCAGTTCCTCCCCAAGCAGCAGTAGGATTAGTAGTCTATCAGCAAATCTGCAATACTGTGTGAGTGGTTGGCTTACAGTGTGTAACCCATTGTGTGTGTGTGCGTGTGTGTGCGTGTGTGTGCATGTGTGTGCGTGTGTGTGTGTCTGTGTGTAACATCATGTATCCCAGTAGCTCAGGGACCATTCTTATGACTTACAGGGATGTACATTGATTTAAGTCAGTCTAGCAAGACACCCAGAGGACGCTTTTCACTTTCCCTCCAACAGAGAGAGATTTTCCCATGACGACTTGTAAAGGTCATTCTCCTTAGAGAGCCTGCTAGCTTGGCTATGTCATGAATGGTCTTGAATGAGCAATACCTCAGCATGCGTATGGATTTTCTGGCATGACTGCACACAACATTTAAGTTAACAAGCAGCACTTTGGAGAACTGTGTGAAATTTCATTTATTTCAGTCTGACAACTAAGTATGTGGAAAAATTTGCATATTTCGGCTTCAGTGTAGTTTGAAGATAGGGAGTGCGAATGCTCGTCTCTGTTAAAGTGAGTGTATGATCACATACTGTACACTCACTTTAACAGAGACGAGCATTCGCATTCAGCTGTGTTTGGGCTGTAAGTGTGATGAAAGTGTGTGTGTGTGTGTGTGTTTGTGTGCGTGCGTGCATGTGTGCGTGCGTGGTTGTATGTGTGTGGGTTTGTGCATGTCACACTTGCTGTCTGCAGGGAGCCAATGAAGCTCGTTTGGCGAGAGAAACTGGGGGGAAACCTGAGAGTTGTCATCCCACCTGTCCTCCTCCCGATGGTCGCCTCTCACCGAAAAATCTATTTCCTTGATAAAAGCTCCGGTACTAGCCTACAGGGCAATGAAAGGAACAGCTCCCTCCTACTGTACCTCCAGGCCATGGTCAAGCCGTACACCCCCTCCCAACCACTACACTCTGTTACCTTGGGGCGATTGGTTACCCCGTCACTCCGAGGCCCCTGCGGTCGATTGACACGGGCAGTGCTCTTTTCTGTCCTGGACACGCAGTGGTGGAATGATGTCCACTGATGCCAGGACAACAGAGTCACTGCCCATCATTTGCTGCAGGCTCAGAACTCACCTCTTCAAGAAGTACTACCAGAATCCTCCCTCTTAAGCACCTACGGTATTTATATTTAGCTTATTTTGCACTTTGACTTTAGCACTAGATTATGTTCTTAGTCACTTGTTTAGAAGGGAGATGCACTTGAGTTCTGGTACACTGACTACTACGTGCAGTGTCATCCCTCACAATCCTAGGGGATAAGAGAAGATGGAGGAAAGAGCATTCGATCGATGTTACCGATGTGGACTTGTGCACTTTTAGTGTGTGTGTGTGTGAGAGTGAGAGAGAGAGAGAGAGAGAGAGAGAGAGAATTGTGTATCCCTACCTTGAGTTTGAACCTGTTGGCCTCACCAGCACATCTTATGATTTGTGTTTCCGTAGTAGACGTTCCCCAGTCGTTCAACCTTGTTGATCCATGGAGATCACTCTCTCCCTCGCTCTCTCTCTCTCACACACACGCACACACACTCAAGCGTAATCTGTTTAAACTGGCTGGAATGTCAGGAAGCTTGCCCTGCAGCGCGTCCCATGAATGATTCAGGGAGGCCTAATTGCTGCCACGCTAATTTTCTTATGAATGATTAAAACCGATTCACCCTGGCAGAGATCCCTACGCCATGCACCAGAGAAGGGAGAGACGCAGTCTATCATCCTCTTTCACAAAGCCCCTCTTCTCCCTTCTCTGTTGCAGCGTCAGCTCCTTCCACTCTCTCTGTCTCTCTCTGTCCTTCTCTCTCCCCCTCTCTCCCTAACCCTCTCTCTCCCTCTCCCCCCCCCCCTCTCTCTCTCTCTCTCTCTCTCTACTTTTATCTATTCTTCCTTGAACTATCTAATGAGTAGCCTAACGGGATGAATATCAGCAAACCACATGATAACCAGCCCTATCCTTTTGATCTGATATGAGACATCTAACACAACACTATTGTGGATTAGTTCGATGCTTATGGAGCTTTGATATAGCCCTAAAATGCTGTGCTACTTTCCCCATGCCAACATGCAGCACCATTTGCAGCAAAACATTTCGCTTTTGTTATGTGCAGCCCCTCCCTATGCCCTCACTGCCCTCTAGCATAATTCAAGAGTTCCACAGCAGTGTTAGGCAGCACAGTATTAGTTAATGATTATTATATTGAAATCCCATATACATTATTTGTATATCTAATTGTTTATTAGTGGGTTCGTGCCGGTATCTCAGGGAAAGTGTGAGAGGCTGTGTGCCTCTAAGAGTGTGAGTGGGTGTGCTCTCTCACCTAGCGCGTCCTGGATAGAGGAAGCACCATGAGAGTGAGAGATTGTCAATGAGGGTCAGTGAAGATCAATGCGCCAACTGCTGTTCACCTGTTTCCGAACGAGACGGCTTACCTCGAGGACCTTGAGGACGCAAAGACCTTTTCACCGCTCACGGAGCTCTGGACTGAGTGTGGGCACCCCCTTTTCTGGATTCCTACTTAAATCTTAAAGAAATGAGTTTGAAACCTGTGAACGAGCTGCTTAGAAGCACGGGGCTGGCCGAGACAACCTGGACCAAACCAGTGGCGGAGACAGAGTGTGTACAGCTTTGGTAGGCTACCCTCCTTAGCTCTTCACAAGGGTACCGTCAAATGCTTTCGTTACTATGACAGAGAGGAGAATACTGGGGGTTACCTAGTCAGATCATACGTCAACGTAGCCAGGTCTTGTGGTAGGTTGGGACTTTGCCGGCGGAACTCCCCAGGCCCCTTTCACATTATGATTGGGCGGCTTGTCCAAATAGAGTTGGGGGTTGCTGGGGGCTCGAGCTCATTTATTTCGATGTCAAATGTTAGCCGTTCTGGTCCGTGCTGGTCCAAGCTAACTTTGTATTGTTTGTAGCATCCTAGTTAATGCTAGCGGCATGTGACTAAGTCTAATTAGTGAGAGCTGACTGCTGTGGTCCTGCATGGTAACAGTAGCTGTCATTTGTCCCAGCCTCTATTAAACTGATAAACTAGTGCAATTGGGCAATGTGCAACAGGGCAATGTACAATCTAAGTGCTGACTGTTGTTTTTAGACGATGCTGCTGTCAATGACGGTTGTTGTTCTCGATGGTCTGTTCCTGTTTTTGTTGTTCTGTCGTGTCCTGTGTAACGTGTTGTTTGTCAAATGCTTATAAAGCAATGCGGTACTGTGCCCAAGACAAGTTTCCCTACGTGGACAATCAATCAATAAACCAATCAACCAATCAACAAATCAATCAATCAATCAATCAATGACCAGCAAATATGAAGTATTACGTAACAGTAGAAAGTCATTATTAAATGCTTTAGGATTTTATGATTATTTTTTTTATAAAGTATTATGACTATTTATTATACTACTAAATATTTATTAGTGCTTATAACTATTATTATACAGTTCTATAAGGAGATTATAATGCATTATAAGTATGTTTATAACGCGTTATAGACATGGGTGCATCTTTAAATAAGTCTGGTTTTATAATTAAATTGATTTAAAATGCTCAAATCCAGGATGATGCGGGTGTTTTCCAGTAGTCTGATCGTCACCATGGAGCGACACAATATTTCTGGTTGTGTGTGTGTGGATTCAAGGGCAGCTGTGTATATTTGAAGTGTGTGAATTATGGCGGCATGCACGGTTTAGGTTCAGAAAAGCTTACTACAATTGGCACATGATAAGGAAGTACCGTCTAAACGCTGGCGGAGTGTGAGACCAAAAGAGTTGCATAGTCCAGTGGCAATACAGTATGTCTGTTTGACGGCTGAAAGCTCAACACACACACACATTTATACCCTCTCAAATAATTTTGCCTGCCTGTGCAGGGAGCTCCATATTTCACCTCTCTTTCTCCCAGCCTTGCAGAGCTTCAATGGGCCCTTTTCATTCTGACTTGGGTGTGCAAACTGCAGCTTCAGCTCCAGTATGACCGTCCGGGGACATGTGCAGTAAATAAGCCTGCATACTGTTTAATGAAACAATATAAAAATATTATCTTGCCCCTAATAGCTGTACAGGAAGGAGAGGGGATAAATCAGGGAGGTAGGAAAGGGGGTCTGGCTCACCGTTTCCCGTCACGTCCCCGCTAACCCGCGCCCCTCGCCCTTTTCACCTGGAACAGCCGTGTAAAACGATCAGTCCTTCTTCATTTTCTGGCTCGGCGGAGAGGGAAGTTCACATAATGGAGACTCTCTCTTTGCTGTGACCCGTTGAACTTTTACAGTAGTTTTTTCTTTTACTTCCCTCCTGTAGGTAAAATTTAAGTTCCTTCCTGAGTGAGTACGATTTTTGTTCCCGCAGTCTACAGATCACTTGTCATCTTGTGGCACGGCATCAGTTTTAAGTTTGGGCCTCAGACGTACAGAACCCTTTGAAGTCCACCGTTGAGAGGTTAGATATACAATGGTGGTTAATGTCTTAATGATTTATAACAGGAGAACGCCATCATATAATATAACACAGAATTCTAGATTAACCAAAAGCTCTAAATCTTCCCTGTATTGTGTTCCATTAGCTCTACAGCCTCCGAGTGGATTGATTCCGTCTGATTTTAATGCCGGGCTCACACTACAAGACTTTTAAAATCCTAACCGATTTTGAAATTGGGTTGCATAACGCACATAATCTTAACAGATGTTCTTCTCACGAATCTCAAACAAGTACAAACTACAAGATTTGAAAATAATGGCTCATCACACACTACAGGATATTATTAGGAAATTATTGAGCAATGAGTCACTGGTCTCTCTTGTAAGTAGTGACGCAATCTAAATATCAAATGGAGGCCACCATGTTTGATATTATCGGGGCCACCGACATATAAGATTGGATCTGATCAGAATCAGAATTTGTTTACTGCCATTGTACTTGCATTGCCTTTTACATACATATGATTTTTTTTGTTGACACCGTTGTGCTTACAAGAATACAACAATGGACAGGTGCAAGGACAGGTGCAAGGACAGGACGGGACAGTGCCTGACAGGACTCGTAAAG